>NC_079366.1:14658205-15003205 GCF_021018895.1 Seriola aureovittata
CAAAAGAACAGCAGCTAGCATAATCCGGCCTCTTTGTCTCTTTCCCTCCATCACTTTCTCAGTCCATCTCATTGTCTCTCACTCACTTCAGTCACTGTCTTGTATCTTCTGTCTCTGAATTATACTGTCATTCCTGTTTTGCTGAAAGAGAGATGACAGAAAGAAACAGAGAGAAACAGCGTGATGACTCCTTCAGGAGTCTCATTTCTCCGTCATTTGACAGTTTGACGGACTGAATCTGTGAACGCAGTGTGTCCTGACGGTGCATCCTTGTAGAAATAAGTAAAAACACTCCCAAATCAAACGGGCACACAAACACACACACACACACTTCACCCAACACGGACAGGAAAATACGAGACAAGGCCAATAATCTTTTAAGTTACAAACAACTCAGCCACCTCAACTACAATGCCGACATATAGAGGATTGTTCCAGTTATCAGACAGACAATGGGGCATATTGATTTGCTGGTAGAGGCCAGTCCAAATGCACAAGGACAACTCTACTCCAGATAACAGCATCTTTCTATTTCTATACTGCTAATGAGGCTGTGAGGGATGGTTTCCACTGTCAGGCAGATCTGTGGATACCCATGAGAGCTCCTTTTGTGTCCAGATGACCATGGTCTTTCAGAGCGTTCAACTAAAGCATTGTTTAATCTTGTCCTTTTTTCATCTGTGGCTCAACCAAACCACAGTTGTACTTGACCGTTGGTTGAGTTTACTGCACGATTCAAGCACTCAGCTCAGTGAAAGGCCTTTGAGCAAGCTTTCACAAAAGAAATATTATTAAAGAAACATACTAAATATTAAATTGTCAACATTAGAAATGTCATCATTCAATTAACACAGATTGTATCGCAAAAGTATTGTTGATTATTGCAGGACAAAACTTCAGGGATAAAAATAAAGCTGCAAAGAAGTCTTTTGCTGATGCTTTTCGCAGTTTAGTGGTTTAGTTTTGCACAAAGTGAATCTTCCTGAGGTTTTCACAGCAGCTGCAGATACATTGTTTGTGTGTGTGTGTGACAGAGAGTGAGAGTGAGGAAGTAGAGAGAGGAAGAGATTCTGCATGCATAATGCGGTACTCAGGGATGTTTTGGGGCCAATATTTACACTCTGTTTTAGTGTTGAGAATTGGGAAGGATCAGTGCTGCTGAGCTGTTGACAGGATTACATGGTTTGTAGATGTGTGTGTGTGTGTGTGTGCGTGTGTGTGTGTATGTGTGTGTGTGTGTGTGTGTGTGTGTGTGTGTGTGTGTGTGTGTGTGAGAAGGCGAGAGAGAAAGAATGAGGATATGGAAGCAGTGGTATCAGTACGTCATAAAAGCTTTGCAAAAGACTGTGTCACTTTTAATGATGTGAGCGGTGAGTTTTGAGTAGGACATGCAAAGTATTGTGCGTACTAGTTGAGAAGTGGATCAGGGATCACACGGTGTTGTGGGTTTTATTCATGTGCTTGACTTTTGTTAAAGGTCTTTTCATTGTCACAGCAATGTTTTCTATCACTCTTTAGTGAACTAGAGCTAAATAAAGACACAGAAAAATATCATTTGTGATGTCACATGAATCATAACATTCAGACTCCAGATTGACATGAACACAGTTATTTTGGGTTACTCTTTCTTCAAAACCCAGGCAATATGAATTTATTTGGACAATAAAGTAAAGTCATTTTTCCTAAGACACACATTACAGCAACAGGGGGCTTTAATTATGCCTGTTGTACAATGCACATGAGCTGTCGCACCACATTTGGTGGAACTTGTGAAGCCCCCATGCTCATCACTTTTACCCTCTAGGGGCTTTATTAACATGTACTCCACCCCCCTTTGTATGACTTGCCTGTATGTGTCTACGTGTGCACGTGTATGTAATTCATCAGATTACTACAGCTGTAACGTGAACCAGTGATCAAAGGTTTATACTCAGCAGCACGGAGTGTCAGTTAAACACGGAGAAACAAATATCTTAAAACTCTACTGTGGAGTGATGTAAATGGTTGATACTGTTGAATACATTCAAAAGCTGTGCAATATTCAACTCAGAGGCTTTTTGGAGATAGGGACAGTTGCTCAGTAAGTCAAACTCAAAATGATATGGATCTATTTGTTCAAAATGGTAATGAAATTAATATCAGTGCATCAGTTTTTTTCCCCCTCATAGTTATTTAATTTGTTGAACTCACTATCATTTACTGCATCTGTCCCACCTTCGCTGGATTCGTGCACCAACCAACTGCTGAATGTTAAGCCGCGCAAACCAGCAGCAAAACCATAGTGAATGAGATTTAATTTGTGATTAAACCGTGTTCTATTTCAACAAAAAACAGCACTCAGTCAGAGTTGATGAGGCATGTTCAAACACAATGTATTAGTGAGACCAACTAAGCATATAGAAGCATGACGAAATTATAGAACCAGCTATGTTTTCAGGAAGATGTTACTGATGGTTCAATGTGTCTGATGAATAAACAAGGCTATGCATAACATACTGTGCATTTCTGTCATGCTAGAGTCATTTCCTCCCTTCATCCTTTCTAGTTTATCTTTTCACCACACACACTGTCAGTCCAGTTCCTGTCTCTCCCCAGAACCTTCTAATTAAATTATCATTTTATTAGTGCTCACTATTGCCTAAGACTACATTTACCCAGAAGGGTTATTAAACCTGGATGACATGGCCTGAACTGATAATAAAAGACTCTATAGAGAGGAGAGGAGAGGAAAAGAGAGGAGAGGAGAGGAGAGGAGAGGAGAGGAGAGGAGAGGAGAGGAGAGGAGAGGAGAGGAGAGGAGAGGAGAGGAGAGGAGAGGAGAGGAGAGGAGAGGAGAGGAGATATAGGCTGAAGAAGTTTTATGAAATTATCTGATTATCTGTCACTTGAGTCTTTAGCAGCATCTTTTAGCAAAGGAGAGTGATGATGAAGATAAATGCTCCCCATGTTCAGATATGACAGCAGCACTGCAATATATACACATTACATTAATAATCCAACAACAATAGCTTGTTTGAGAATGTGATACTTTAAGGTGTCCCACAAGATTATTTATCACTTGTTTACTCAGTAAGACCTCCTTAGCAACGTGCATGTTGCAATCCCATCTCCTATTTCTTGTCTCCAATTTTCATTAATTTCGTGTGCTCATTGTGTTTCACTGAAAAATAATTACACATTGTCTGTGCACAGTGTATTCCTGCTTATAAAATTATTATGAAACAAGCTCTTTCAAATGTCATAAACCTGAACGACCCAAGGCATCAGAGCAATACAGTACCTCTAATTTTTGTTTATCATTATGTAATTTCATCCCAGTGGTGCTACACACTATTTTGGATGCTGACAGGGTTACAGAGGCACTCAGTTGTGCCTCTAAGAAATACAGCAGGGTGTAATGCTCATAATTAGAAATTCAATAGCGAGATGTGAACTCACCCAGTGTGCATGAAACAGTAGCTGAGGTACCTCCAGGCCTGGGCTCGTAGCTGGGGATGGTACGGTAAGGGGCTCTTTAGGAATGACGGGCTGGACACCTGCAGGACCAAGCGGTCCAGCTGGAACCCGTAGTACATGAACACGGCTACCTGGGAGAGCACAGAGGGACGAACACGAACTGAGTGATTTCAGGAGGAATTATATTACTGTGAATACAATAAAATAATGCCCAGAATCATAAAACGAAACAAATTGCTCTGGTAAACAGATAAAAGTTGAACACAAACTTTGAACTTGATTTCTTTACATATATTTAAGAGTTATTAGTTAAATGAACTATTTCTAAGAGCTGGTGATATTTCTTCAATGTTTTAAAGTCATTTGTCTTATTTAAATATCAAATATTAGATCCAAGTTATTCAACCAAATTTTATGTCATATATCCACATAATGAATTGACTTTTCTGCAGGGAACTGCAATATATATCACGGAAGAGACTTTGTTACTTAAATTATTACAAATTCGAAGGAACCCTGTGGAGGTGTCTTGTAACAATGTTGTCTTGTTATGTTCACAAAACATACTGTGCACTTCCATGAGGCTGAGCAAATGTGTTGAAAGTGTTTCCTGTCACAGTCTGCTCCTCAGTTCCCCTCAGCCCCTGTCTCCAGCCCCCTGCTCATTTCTCCCAGACCATGTTCTTCCCTTCATCTCCCCAGACCTGCCTTCCCCCAGCTGACCAGCAGATGTCCTCAGACTTTCCCTTCTCTCACCACTTGACTGCCTCGCCCATCCACACACCTGTTCTCTCCCCACCTGCACCTCATTTCCTAATCAGCTTTGCATTACATATACCTGTTCACTTCATTTGTTCCTGGAAAGACCCTTATGTTATATTGCAGTGTGCTTCATGTCCTGGTTCCTTGTTTCTTCCTGACTTGCCAGGGTTTTGACCTTTTGCCTGTTTATTGGACATTGGATTCCAGCCTGTGCATTATTGGATTTTTTTTGCCTGTCTGAACTGTCTTCACTGGTTTTGACCCTTGCCTGCCCCACCATCCTCTACGCCTTTGTAGCACTTTGTGTAAATAAAATCACTGAACTTCATTAGCTGCATTTGCGTCCTATCCCGTGTTCTTGTTACCCTGTTGACACCAGTTGTGACAGTTTCCTTCCTCATAAAACATTTGCAAAACCATGTTTAAATATTTTGAAACCTGTTTTTACATTAGCTGGCTGCCTCTTCTTTCTTTACTTCTGCTGTTACATTGCTGTGTTTCACCAGTTATATTTGCCATCACATTGGACAGACACAACTTCTGTTTTGTATTGTACGGCTTGCTAGGACACTTACATTACTGCCTTCTGCAGTTGGTAGGAATGTATAAGCTGCTCACACAAACAATTTACCTCAGCAATGGTGATAGCCAGAATGAGCAAGGGCGGGGGACAGTAGGTATAGCTGTCAAAGTACCACTTGCGGTCGACCTCGCGGGGCAGCGTCTCATAGGCGACGTGTCGGACCAGCCGTTGAGAGAGCCCCAGGCCGACCTCATCTCTGAGACTGCAGCCTTTTAGCTGCCGGCTCCCCTGCAGAATGGCCCTCCGGAAACTGTTGGAGCGCTTGTTACTCATCTGGAGGAAGGAGGAAGGAACAGAGGAAAGTGATGAAAGGGAGGGAGCAGAAGGGAAGAAGGAGTGAGGCAGAGAGAAGAGCAAGGCAAGAGGAGAAGCAGTGTGAGAGACATGTCAGAGATATTTATTATCTATTATATTATTTTTATTATCATTAGTTCAGCAGCTTTTCACATAATCATGCTGCGTTATCTGCAATTTTGTGGTTTTATTTAAGATGTGAAGATTTTTGAGACTTTATTTTGTTATTATTATTTGCTATTATGTACATTCATGAACTACTTGATGTACAACAAGAGCCTGAACACTCTGGGAACAGGCCACACAGACACACACACACACACACACACACACCAATTCTCCTCTGTCCAGCACACTGACAGACCCCTCCCACCTCACCGTGGCAACAGAATGCTTGTATCATCACCTAGCAACCGTCAAACCCTTCTCCTCATCCCTTTCTGTCAACGAAGAGTTCATTTCCAAACACATTTGTCCTTTTTAGTTCATCGTTTAGAATCCTTCAGTTACAGAAGATTGTTTCTTTTTTAAACCTGATGAAATGACTTCTCTGCTCAAAGGCGCTGTCATCTGTTTTGATTTATTGCATTAATTTTCCTTGTACAGGTGTCACATTTTTCAAACGGTGGACATCTCATTTTGACGCTTTCCACACACTCATACATTAAACTAGAGCCGCAGCAATTAGAGTGGTTGATTAATCAACATTTTGTAACTGGCAACTATTTTGATAAATTATTAATCGTTTAAATAATTTTTCAAGCCATGCCAAACATGGATATAATGGATAATAATAGACTATATCTGAACTATAACTGTATATAACTATAATTCTTGGTCTATGGGTGGTCCAAGAAAAATTTTAAAATAAGAAAAGGAAAGAAAGGAAATGTTTTTTCAAGTCCTATCTTTGCATGTTTACAGTTTTGTGTGTGATGGTGTGTGTGGTCCCACTATGTTCAACAGAAATGATGTGTTTTTTTTTTTCTCTAAATGTTTCCGCACTGCAGCGCAGTGCATTTTACTCACACACACTGAGTAAATGAATGTCGTAGGAAATATTTGTCCCAGTGTGAATGAGTGTATCTATACAATGACATGGTATCATATAGACATACGTAGAATATATGGAGTCAAATTTAAAAAAGAATAAGAGCAGCTGAGACAGCCAGGAAACTCTTGCCATTTATTTGCATAGATGGGAAACATCGCTGCTGCAGCTGTCTAAGCTTTCTGCCTAATTCACTGCTTTGTGCCTTTTATTTCACTTGCAGTGTGTTTTACAAGACGCTCCATGAAAATGCAATGACTCCTGTCCCATTTCTCTCCCTAGGCTCCTTCCCTCTCTCTTTCTGTCTGTCTCCCTCTTTCTGTCCTTTCCCGATCTCTTCCTTACTCTGCTCTGTTTATGTCACTTTCCATCAACTCTACTATTGTGTTTGTGTCTCTAGGATTGCAGGAAGCCCAGATGTGTCAGTTAGTAGATATTATTTTAAGGAAATAAGAATAAGTAATATTGTTTTCTGCAACAGCAGAGATTGGCGAAATAGATAAATGTAATGTGGCTAAGGCCAATAAAAGTATAATAAAAAGGTGGGTGGATGTAACTATTGCAACTTTGAAACATTACAACTTTAAATTGCCTTGAAATGTTAAATGTGTAATGAAGCTTGGATTGATGTTTACTCACGTATATGTACAGACAATAAGGCACATTCTGGTTTAAAGATGACAAACTTATTCATGTACAATTTGAAAATAAAGGTAAATATCTCAATTAATTTCAAGTCGATTGAGTTGAAAGATATGCACAAGAAAAAAAACTGACCGCAGAAAATACTAATAAGAGGGACAGATGTAAAATCAGAACATCACTACAATCTGTGTATGAACAGTTGGCTGATGGTTCTGCTGGCACTGTTTAATGAGACTTTTAGTGTCTCTGCAGGAATCACTGTTTGGAGATAAACTTCAGAAAAAGCCAATTATTTCAGTCTTTAAGTCAGGCACAGAGAACTGTGGGAAAATGATTATGGGTTACCATGGCCACTTCCAGACCACATACTAAAGCAGACACAGACACAGACACAGACACAGACACACACACACACACACACACACACACACACACACACACACACACACACACACACACACACACACACACACACACACACACACACACACACACACACACACACACACACACACACACACACACACACACACACACACACACACACACACACACACACACACACACACACACACACACACCTCCCCCAGGCAGCCATGCTCTATAAAGACAGTTCATTCTTCGTGTGAAGTGACTGCAATTCCTCTCCTCTTTGCACAACACAAAAGAAAGAATGACGTTCTGTCTGTTTACCCACTGGCAAGAAGAGAAGGGAGAGGGGAAGAGAAGAGGTGAAAGGGACAAATGGCTGTTCGGCAATCAAGAGACTATTGCACTGTTTGATCGATGGAAAACACAGTCAGATGAGAGGGACATAAGTAAAAGAAAGACAGAGGTGGAAACAGATAGAAAATGGAGACATACTGAAGAAAGAGGTAGAAGATAATGAACAAGGGTGGAAAAGAGGGGCCAAAATAAAGAGTAAAAGAAAGAGTAGCAGTGTATTGTATTTATCACAGAAATATCTGACATGTCCAAAAATATGTGGAAACCTAAGCATTATACCGAAATGCCGCTCTTCTGGTTTCAGGCTTTCTACAAGATTTTAGAACCTGGCTGTTTTAGAAAAAGAGAAAAAAGAAATCCAGGGTGATGACTTGCGCTGCATCCCTGAATGTCCATGAGCGACTGACTGAGTAATAATTACACCACTGGTCAGCCGCTTGAGTGTTGGGGTTTCCCCATTGGCGGTTGCTCTTACCAGATGAATTGCCAACTTAACGCCTTTGTCGCTAGATTTACCAACTTTTCAGATCCACTTAGCAAATTATTTTAATAGCACCTAGTGACAAATCTAGCAACTTCTTGGACAAACCTTAGGTATTCTCCACAAAACAGGGTCACCAGAACTGCCCTACAAGCACAAGGTCGGCCTAGCACTGCAGAAGAGCAGCTTGGAAATGGATTGAAAGTGACTGCTGGATGAGCTGCGTTTCAGTCACTATTTCATACTTCTTCCGTTCTCTATCAACAGAACAAGAACAAGAAAAACATATAAATGAGAATGGCTTTATTGGCAAGAGTTTTACTTTATTATTTTATTAGAGAGTAGAAGAGAAGCAAACGGATAAAGGGCTGAAACTGGCTGACACTATGCAGAATGCAAATATGACGCAATTACATCATGAATATGCTAATTGGTGTATTACATCATTCAGTGACATTTAACGACTTTTCAAGCAGGCTTTAGCTACTTTCCATTGAAAGTAGCTAATACAGTGGTTACACAACAGTTTTCAACCACGTCCTCAATTTCACATATTGACCATAAACAGTGCCAGATATACAGTATGCTAGGTTTTGATCTGGTCATGGTCTAATGGACCCCTTTGCTTTGGCACCCACAGGAGTGGACCCATTCCAATGAATGAATGGGTTTGATGGGTGAATGGGTCTGTCTGATCACGGCCCTAGTGAGTTCAGGCAGTGATGTTGGGCTGGCTTGTAGTTACACTCCAACTCATTCCAAAGGGGTTGGATAGGGTTGAGGTCAGGTCAGTCAAGTTCTTCACAACACAAAACTTAGAAAACCACTTCTTAACAGACTTTTTTGTATACCAGGCAACTGTCATGAAAAGTCCTTTCACAAATTACTGCCACAAAGATGGAAGCACGTTGTTTAATATATAATTGTATGTTATAGCATTAGGTTTTCCCCAATTGGAACTAAGAAGCTAGCTGAAGCCATGAAAAAAAACAAAAAACTGTATCAGGCATACACAACCCAAAACAGGACATATGAATGCAGTTGTCAGCACAGGCACAAATCCATCATGATCATTCCATAATTTCATCCTACTGGGGGAAAACAGAGCGGTGGAACCTGTCTGTAGATATTTTGGGGAGTATAAACCTATTACTGAACCGGTTTCTGCCTGGGACAGTCACAGTGTGATGTATGAAAGAGAGTTAGACAGAGGGAGACGAATGGATGGAAAGAAGAAAGTGCAGGGTGCAGATAAGGAAGAAGCAGTGGGAAATAAGATGGGAGCTTATGCAAAAGGAAGAGAGACAGAGGTAAAGGTAAAGAGTGAGAGACGATGGAGGGAAGAAGAGGTAAAAAGAAGAGAGAGCGGTGATTTGAACGCCGGCTGTGACAAAGCAGTGAGAAGGCAATTACTGACAATCACATTGATGGAGGAGCTGTGGTGCAAAGGAGAGATGGCGTGACAAATAAACCCCTCACAGTTTGTCTCTGTCTGTGCCGGCCCTCCTCCTCTCTTTCTCCCTTTTTTTCCTTCTTTCCTTCTTTCTCTGGAAGCAGAATGGCCGGAGAGATAAAAATGTACCAACAGAAACCAGGCACTGCCAATTAACCTGGCAGAAGAATTATAACTCTCATTCAAGATCCCATATTGGCTTTGACCTTTGATCTTTATCTTACAGACCATTAATGTCTGCCCTTACAAAGTCTATTATGTTGTGAATACATGCTTCACATTCCTTTAGATATTTGCATCATGTTTAAAAGCTTTTTCACAGAAGTGTGGGAACACGTGCGCAGAAATTCTTACAGATTTAGCTTTGAATAACTGTCTCCTGAAACAGAGGTCTACGCTCTTTCATTACCTGAACTTAAGTTATTCCTGTTTGTTTGTCATATAACCTTAAACAAAAGTGGTATTCATCTTGGTTTTCATTCTGTGGCTAAAGCTAACAATTTCATGAACAATTAATCTTCAAATTACTTGTTTAATCCAACCAAAAGCTCAAAACCCAAATATTTTCAATTGATAATGGTTTTAAAAAGAGAAAAGCAGCATTATTCTGACACACAAGCTGAATGTATATCATATTATATAGTTATATTTTCCTGTTGAACGGACTTCACCGGTTAAACATTATCAAATCTGCTGTTAGTAAACTTTCTGTCAACTGGTTAACTAATTTAGTCACTAGTCTTTTCAGCTGATTATACTGTTTATTACCATAATTATGAATACATGATTTCTCTCTTGACTTCTTTCTTCTCATAATGGACTATCAGTTTAGGCTAGAAGGTGTCAGAAAATAATGAAAAACTATCATCACAATTTCACCATTGTCGATGTATTTAGTTTACGATTATATAAAAGAGAGAAAAGCAGCAAATCTTCACATTTCAGAGGAGAGAGCCACTGAATGTTTGGCACTTTAGCTTTATAAATGGCTAACTAATCAATTTATCTAATCTAAACTAATTGTTTCAGCACTTATTCATTCACTGCAGAGCATATTACCATAATACATGTCACTTGATTCTCTCTTTATTCACTCCCACTCTCCCTGTATTGCTCTCTGTGTTTAGCTTCTGTTGTGGCTGCCTCAGTGAATGTAAAAACCATTGAAGGTGTGGACACAATAGCCACTAAGAAATAAAGTGAATGTATATTCAAATGCACGCACTCCATTCCTCTGTCCCACTTCCAGTAGCGCACCATGACCCACAGCCTGTCACATGACTTGAATGCACCAAGAAAAAACCAACAGCGAAAAACCCTTTGACATTTTTCCAAGGTTCCTAAAGGCCTCATTCCTCACCCACTACATCAGACAATAAACAGCTTTGAAGAATAAGACAGAAAGGGAGAGATGGACACACTCACACTCACAGACAACAATGAATTCCCTGCAGTGTGTACAGACACATACCCCTACCCCCCCCACCCAAACCCTCAGCCAACCAATAGTTACTGTTTACCACACAACTACTCCCACTCAAAGACCACTCTGCATAGTCCCAGGTCAGCAGTTCAGCCTCCCAGGAGGAACAGCAGTGAGACAGAGGAAAACAGAAAATGAGAGGCTTATGAGGCGGCGGGCACAGCTAGAGATGCTTGAGTGAGACCTTGGACAATCAGCAGCAGACAGCCGCTTGAAGGTGAAACTGAAAGTGGGGCAAGGTGAGCATTAAAAGGGGAATTTATCACCAGACTGGGTCATTTCCTATTAGGTGGACCCTCAACCTTGTAGCTGAGGTGATGTCGGATTAGGGATGTAAATGGAGAAAAGTCTGAAATGTGACGAAAAATCAAAGTGTAGATATTATAGATGGTGAAGAGGTGGGATACAGACATTGTTTTGCAAGTTACAAGTAAGTCTAAATTCATGGCTCTGACACCCTGAGCGAAGAACTGAGCCAAGTCCACGTCCTAAACTTTGTGTCTTAAACAAGTTAAAAATGTGCCCTTCACCAAATTTAATGTCATTTCATTTTTAAACTATGTAACTGTTAATATAGTGAATTTAAAGAAATATGACTACTACTAGAAATTATTACATGTATTACTTTTAAATAAACTTTATAACATTTAAAGGCAAAATATTCAATTGTGTTTTTCTTGTAACACAGTTATAGTCATTGTATACAAGCATGTATCTGTCTGTTTTTTGTTGACCACAGCAGAAACTGTACAGTGGAATGTGATAATCCAAGGTACCATCTTGCAAAACCCGCACCTTAACGTTTCCTCCTGCTCGCAAAATATGATTAGCTGCTGAAGGATTCATTCAAATTATGCCCATGTTTAATCTTTGGGCTTGTGAAGGATATCAAGTCAGTACAAGTCAAAAGGTATAAAGTACAAAGTCCAAGTGAAGTCATAAGCTGTTTGTATGAAAATTCAAAGTTGAAGTTTTTTTTTTTTTTTATTCTGGCGAGACGACTGATGTGACCACACATCTGTGTTTTCCAACATAAGTTTCAACACAGCATGCAAGAACATGTTGGATATACAATGTGTATGTTGATAGTGACACACTGATGTCAGTGAGCCTATGAAAAGTTAAAACATCTCACCAGGTTCACAAAGTCCTGGTAGCAGATTTTTCCATCAGCGTTGCCATCGGCGAGGGCCAATAAGACTTCCAGTTTGTGGGGGTCAAGCTCAGAGCCGTGTGTCGCCAGGAGGTCCCTGAACCGCTCTGTACTGATGAAGCCCGAATTCTCTGGGTCATACTGCAAATGAACACACACACGGACAAAACAAGATAAGATTTCATGTCTAAATAAAATCTTACTGTAGTCCAATTGAATAATTTTGTAACCCGTCCTACTGAAGGAATATGGAAAAACAAAATAACAACTAAATAACTTGAAGCTAATCAAAATGGTCCATGGTATTTCACAGGCACAATCAATGAGCATAAACATGTTAGAAGTTCATGAACAGTCCGTATCCCCCAATTCATAATTTTCTGTTCAGCCAAACATCAGGACCTCAAATAACCATCAGCAGTGGAGTGGTTTAGTCATGGTTTGGGCATCTTGTAAAAAAAAAAAAGAAGCCATAATTGCTCCAAAAAAGGGCCAACTGTTGAGACGCAGCAATAACTTTTAACAGCTCTGGATTTCAGTTTGAGATGACGTTGAGCGTTGCATTTAACCACAGCCTTTTTATTTTTGGCTAATTCACAGCCAGAGCAGAGGAGGCATTTAAATATATCTGAAAAACACCAGACATTCTGACAAAACCAAAGATATCTTTAAAAAGATGGAAATTCAAAAGGCCTTCAAAACAGTGATTACTTAAGCACTTGAATGTGAAAAGAGCTCTGCACTTGTCTCCAGCTTTGTTATGCCTGACATATAGTGGTCCCAGACACTCTTTTCTTTCCTTCGCACTTGATTGCTTGGGACCTCAAATCTTAAGTGGCAATTAAGGGTGAAACTACCACTTAAAAATCTACAAATATAAAAGAAATACATTTGTTTGTGGCTGATGCTGTGAACTATCTCCACGAGAGCCAGAGGTCATAAAAAAGGATTGCTGATTGCTGAGGGTTAGTCAGCAAAGAGGCTTATTATGGCCTTCTCTTTTTCTAATGGAATAGACTGCTGGTAATTCTGCCTGGATTGCTAAAAGTCAAGCTGCCCTTGATCCCCTAAAATAAGGATAAAACAGAAAAAGGTTGCAGCTGTGTGTCAGAATTTGTCTGTTCAACTGAGGACAAGCTGACCTGGAATACAAAGCATTCAGAAAGTATTCTGTTCATGTTGCAACCTTATGCTAAAATCATTGAAATTAATTTTTTCCCTCATCACTCTACACTCAATACATCACAATGACAAAGCAAACATTTTTGCAAATTTATCAAAAATGAAAAACTGACATTGACATGCGTGTTTTTGTCATTTGGCACACACCTAAGGTCTCGCAGCTGACAATTCATATCAGAGCAAAAACCGAGCCATGAGGTGAACGAGCTGCCTGCAGAGCTCAGAGACAGGATTGTGTCGAGGCACAGATTTGGGGAAGGCTATGAAAAAAAAAAAAAAAAGCAGAGTGGCCTCCATAATTCCTCAATGGAAGAAATTCGGAACACCATCCAGAGGTCCTGCGTCCAGAGAAACAAGATTCTGTGGTCTGATGAAACCAAGACTGAAGTGTTTGGCCTCAATTTAAGCATCATGTCGGGAGGAAACCAGGCACCACTCATCACCTGCCCAATACCATCCCAACAGTGAAGCCTGGTGGTGGCAGCATCGTGCTGTGGGGATGTTTTGGATGCTGTGGGCAGGTAAATAGAGACTCGTCAGGGCTGAAGGAAAGCTGATTCAAAGTACAGAGATATCCATGACGAAAACCTGGTCCAGAGCACTGGCTGAAGCTTCACTCTCTAACAGGACAATGATCCTTAGCACAAGGGCAAAAATGTCTTTGCGTGGGCCAACCAAAGCCCTGATGTGAACCCAATCGAACATCTCATCTGAAAATGACTGTCCACCAACGCTCTTCATCCCACAAGACAGAGCCTGAGAGGATCTGCAGAGAGGAATCCCCAAAAGATCCCCACATCCAGATGTCCAAAGCTCGTCATACCCAAAAAGACTCGAGGCTGTAATCGCTGTCAAAGGTGCTTCAACTAAGTTCTGAGTAAAGGGTCTCAATGTTTATATGTCAATGTGATATTTCAATTTTTCTTTATTTTAATAAATTTGCAAAAATATTGTATATATCAGTTTAGCATCAGGCTGCAACATAACAAAATGTGAAGAAAAGTGACGGTTGAAGTCTGATCACGCTCTGAATGCACTGTACAATGACAACCCAGGATGTGAATGTTTGTGAATGTAGACAGAAGACAGCTGTTATCTCTCTGTCTCTATGTGCCTGTGTTTGAGTGTGTATGTGTATGTAGCTGTGTGTCATTGTATATTCGCAAGTGTATGTGTGTAAGTGTAACCATGTCTGTGTGTGTGTAAATACAGTGTATTCATGCATAAAGATGTGACATTCAGACAATATGAGTCGCATGCCACATTCAAACACCCCTGATCCAGAAATAGTGACCACGTACGTGCATGCGTGCGTGTGTATGTGAGTGTGTGTTTGCCATATGCCGGTGTTGGCAGACGCTGAGTAAAGCCAGGCTGGCAGCAGGTGCTCTGTGCTCCACCAAATGACAACAGAGAGAAGAGGTATTGGCTCTGCCTCATGTTGTTTTTCTCCATGTTACCTAACAGTGATGAGGCAAATTTTATTCCCTGTTAAGGCCACAGTTGTCAGTGCACTTTTCACTCAGTGCCATCTTTAAATATGGCTATAATAAGCACTTCTTTTCCAATATGTGATGAGAGTATTATCTTCAAAATCATTTGTGTCTTTGATAGATCACGATGTCTGGCAGGTATACTAATGCTATATTAGGTATGTGAAGAGTTTCGAAGAGATATGACAGAGAGAGACTGTTCAGATGTGGGCAGATCAGACTGCAACACATGCAGAGTCCCAGAGCACCACTCTGTTTTGCTGTAGACGGACACCTGCCTTAACTAACACCTCCCTCACCGCTGTTACAGGAACAAGCAGTAAGCAATGGAGCAAGACGCAGAATAGAACAAAAGAGAAAATAAATATTTAATCCCAATTAAGTGCAAAGCCCTGTTTACTACATAACGGACTAATTGTATTGTCAATGCCAGTTTTTTTTTTGTGTCCCTCTCTCTCAGAGTGAAAATTATGCTCTGTATAGTGCCCCTACAAAATATTCGCAACAGAATGAATAAAGACGTGTAAATGCCATGGACACTGAGCCTTTTCTGAGTGTCTATTATATTGGGAGTAATGAATGAGTGAATGAGCGATTTGAGATACATGATCCTATTTTTGGCAGGTTTTGTACAATGATGGTGATAAAGTAGAGAACTACTTACTCAACTACTTACTCCACCTGAACCTGGCTCAGGTTCAGGTTAATCACAAGATTCCCCCAGTAGGTCAGCGTAAATGGATTTTAGTAGAATTACACAAAGAAATAAAATATTGTCATTTACCATTACGTATACACATGCTTGGTGGAAAGTATGAGGATCATACAACTCTAAATCTTTGTCTGTAGTACTTTTTCCCATTGTGACAGCAATGTGAGTAACAAGCGATTTTGATGCAACCAGATTGAACATTTTATGCATTTTGTTGTGTTTGGACAGGAGAAGGCAAAGTGAGATCATAGTTGTAAACTTTCCAAAAGTGAGCTATTCATCTATGACAACCAGTCTGAATGTGTGCCATCTGCTACACGGCATCCAACAGAAGAAGAGGAGGAGGAAGGAGGTGTTGCAGATTTAATTTGTATACTCTCATTAAACTAGAGAAATCCTAACAATGACAGTGCATTTTTACAGTAATGTTACGTATTTATGTTACAAGAACCGAGTATCATTATTCTTGCAGAGTGCAAAAGACCAACACACTGACCCCTTCCCGAACATATGCACATCACACAAAAACATCTCTCTCTCTCTCTCCTACACACACACAAACACACACACAAATCTGATGCATTAAGTGTAATCTCTACTTTACAGAAAGAACCAACCTTCTCTCGCAGTAAATCAGCCAGTTTCTGCCGAGGACATTTTGTCATGATGAAGTAACGTCAGCCAAAGCCAGTCTCGCTTCACAGTGTGTGAGCGAAACAATATGTTGCGTGTGTGTCTGTTTGTGTGTGTGAATGTGTGTGTCCCTGTCATATTGTTTGTCCCGGACTGTGCAGGGTTATTTCCAACCAGGACTAAAGGATTACAGTCCAATCCAAGACCCTCAATACACACCTCCCCCCGTCTTTGTCTCTCAACCACACACACACACACACACACACACACACACACACACACACACACACACAGACACCCCTAAAACCCCACTCAGCCTCCTCTCACCCTCCTCGCTCCGCCCTACACAGAACACCCCCTTTTACCCTACATTCATCCACCTCCCCTTTCCTTTCTCCCTTCACTTTCCCTCTCTAAAGCAAACATGCAAGCTGCCTCAGAAGAAAAATAAACACTTCAATAAATTTGCCCGTTATCTCTTCCACTGTCACTCCCAGACGCAGGCAGCCATACATTATTTTCCTCACACGCACAAACACTCCCTCGCTCCACTTTGCGACACCACAGGCTTCATAGTTGAGTGAGCACTCTCTGAAGTCAGCAGGCTGGCCGCTGGGGTGGAGCTGCAGAGGAACAAACACTCAACAATGGGCCTCTGAGGGCAATTTCATGCAAGGTTTACCCAATCCCTTCACTCCAATTAGTGATCATTTCCTTCTGATGCACCCGGAGGTGCATGCAGAGAAGAACATGAACATCTCCCCATCCAAGACTCCTCAAGCTTTAACATAAACAAAAAACTAAAATTACAATGTTTTCTCGACTAATTTATAACCTGGCAGACAATAGTGAAAAAATGCCAACCATTAATGATATTCAGTTTTTACAGAAAAGAAGGTGGAATCAGTTGATTACTGACAATAAAAAAGTCTTAAAAGATTAAACGAATATAAAAGTGGTTTCCAATTATTTTTCTGTCAATAAATCTACTCACAGTTTGTAGCTCTACTCATTTGTATTGACTGTGTTACACTTGTGAATCTATTCTTATTTATTTATTCACTTTTTTTTTTTTTTTAAATTTTGGTTTAGCTTCATCACACAAACATATGAATGAGGAGAGGATTCTGGGTAAAGAAGTACTTAACTTTACTTTAATAGTAAATATTTAGCTTGTGCATGTAAGAATATTCACCAGATTTGATCCCAGCACATTTTCATTTTCATAACTATGTTACTGTCTGTGATCCATAAGGCTTGTTTGACAAACAGCAAAGGGAATGATGCAAATCCCTCAGATTAAAATAAGCACACACACGCACACACACACGCACACGCACACGCACACACACACACACACACACACACACACACACACACACACACACACACACAAATCCTGCTACAGACATAATACCACAAAACATTCACAACTAACAGCTCTCATATTGAGGGCATCTGAGCACGCTGGTGTCAGTGTGGAGGAGAAAAACAGCAGAGGGAGGGAGGGGGGCAGGGAGTAAAGGAGGATGGGTTGGGGCAGTGGCAAGGAGGGGGGTGCAGATTGGACACAATGCAAGGCTTTTTGTCTTCAGCCTCATTTTCATATAGCTGAATATTAAAAGAACCAGAGGGAAGGCAGTGCATAAGGGTCAGGGAGTTTTCAAGTTTGAATAAAAGCCTGAAGAAATTTAGCAGCCTGGGTGAAGATAGAATATAAAAAAGGCTACAACGAAAAATGCTCTCAAACCAACTCGAATTTTGACGAAATCTAGCCCTCAAGTTGATAGCCTGAGCCTTCACTACCCCTTCACAACCCCTTTTAAATAAGTAGCTGGCTATCATAGTTTCTCTTTTTGTCCATCTTCTACATACTGAAAAAAATATCTCCGAAAGCTTCTCTCACGTACTTCTACTACTGTTGTACCCTTCAATTATCTCAACCGGCTCTGTTCAGTCCTGTGACTAAAAAGAAGCAAAAACAGAGATGCCATCCGCTGTACCTCAGGGGTTAATTACAGAGGTTACACCCGCCCATCAATTCTCTTCAACCTAAGAAAAAGAGAAAAGCCTGACAGGAGGTTAATTGTCACTACTGACTCTCATCCCTGACCGACTTGTGGCACTTTCAGTGACATTTGACCCAGACAGACACAGGTCACTATCCAGAAGCTTTGAACTGCTTCTGAGCTGAGTCTTGAGCAGTAAGCACAGGTTAAAAGGAAGACGGAAGCGCGGGGCGTGAATGAGGAGAAACCTGAGTTAATTAAGAGAGACAGTGAGTAATTCTATCCTATCCCGGTCTACTAACAGCAAACTGGTGGCCAGACTCAAATCCTCTTACACCTACGTCACTGAATAACCTGTCATGTGCTAAAACACTGATGCAGTGAATGCTGACATGTGATAATTATATAGTATGTGAAAGCATGTAGTGTGTATGCAACAGAAAATAGTCTTTTTTGAAGCCCCAGTGCTTCAAGACGGTCATTTTGATATACATTATTCTCTCATATGCACAAGATTCAAATTCCTTGTAAATCATTGCTGACAAAACTTTTTTTTTTTCTCCTCTATATCTGTCCAGTGTAACATCTTAAAAACTAGTATGTGCTTACAAAGTAACCCTGTTTGAAAATATAAGAAGGGGCAAAAAGAGATCAGCAGCCTCATAGCTGTAAATAAACTTGTCTAATTTAGTCTACATCAGCAGAAAATGGAGCCCAAAACCTTTCATAACAACATCATCAACATTTCAGACAAGATACACCCTGGGTGCTGTGCAGGAAACAGCTCACACTGTACCATGTAATCATAAAATGTTGGCTTTGAATTGGTATGAAGATCTTTGCTGTGAGTCATCCTGTCAGTCACTCTCTGCTGTCTTCTATGTAATAGAGCAGAAATGCTGTGACACAAACTGACAGGGCAGGAAATTGAGTCTTAGAGGCTTAGAGAATAACATCTTAGCCCCTATAAAGTCATCTAATTTCACACTGGAAAATAGTGCAGTTCACATTGTAACAGGCATGAAGCAGTCATTCAGCACTATAACATGTGTGACCTGTCTCATGGGGATGCAATGACTCGCAGGAGATCAGCAGGTGGGGCTTTTTCCCGTGGTTAGCGTCACTCTCTGCTATCTGTTAAGCCTCTTCATCAGGTAAAACTACTGTGGGAAGAGCCACTAAAGTTGTCAGGTACTGCAGGTTACCTGACATGACAGCAAAGCTATGTTGGTGGGCAATGACATGCAGCAATAACCACACTGCATAAATACAACAAATGGCTGTTGCCAATATTTTCACGCATTTTAATAATAACATCCTCCATCCAAGCCGAGGTGGCGTAGCAGGCGTGACCATGGTTAATCAGCATGGCAACACGTGTGACGAGACTGATGATGGTGGGTGCAATAACACGTTTACCCCAAGCAACAGGAGCTGCAATAGCCCTTGGGTTACTGTGTGGATGTGATGATAGTGGGACAGCAGACAAAGGAGTGAGGATAGTAGTTTGAGTGTGTGTGTGCGTGTGTGTGTGTGTGCGTGCGTGTGTGTATAAGCAAATATTGTAGGTGGTTGTGAGGAGGGAGTGCCAAAAATAAACACTGGTCTTTATGAGGAGACTTACTTCTGGCAGCACTGTTTGATGTTAACAAGGATCAGAGAAGAATGCAAACTCACTCTATCTGACTGCGAATGCTTACATTTTCTCTACTGTGTACATATACAGTACATACATTGTATGCTGTACGTGTCACTACATTGTTATTGTTACCAAATTATACATCTGCAAAACACAGTCAACATAAAAGTATTATTCTGAAAGGCACATCAATTCATACTGTATACTGTTATTGTGAGCCTTAAGCAAAAAAAATGTATTACTATATTATTGAATCTCTGTATGTTATTATTGCTCTCCTCTAGTTAAATAACTGGTATGACAAAATCCAGTCAGCAAACAACCCGTCCTGCAGTATAATTACTTACAATCCCCCCACAGAGTCAGACGGCATGCACCACTGAGTTGTTGCTATTATAAGAACTGTGTAGCCTCTATCTGCTCCATCTGCTGACCCGCAGACAAAACAAGCTATTAGATACTGGTAAATATTCTATAGTGCATCAAACCTCTGATTAAAACTTCCAACATCAAGGCTACACTGCATTATAGTGTTCAACAAAAACCTTGCAGAGCAAAGAAAAGGATTGGACATATCAAGCCTCTTTTGGATACTTTCCTTTTTATTTTACTTTCAATTCACTCCTATACAATTGCGAGCATTTACTTTAAAGGGCTACTACTGTATGAGGTGATTCCCTATTGCAGCACACATAAAATCTGTTATATGGTATAAATGTGGACTTGCCAAGACAGACTAATTACCTGTAGCTGACATTATAGCAGCCCATTTAATGAACTGGTGGGGTCTTACTCTCCTAATGGCTTTCCTTTTTCTCCTTCCTCGTCGTGAGGGTTCCCAGATTAGACTGCAGGCTGTTGGTGTTGGTGATGCCCTTTAAAAATGCAAAGTGTGTGCCGAAAAACTAAATTTCGGCTAGACCAACAGGTGTGTCAAATAATAATAGGTATTTGCACCTGTAATTAATACTGTGATTAATGAAAATTGTACATGTGCTCCAGATGGGTTTAAAATGTCGCTGATTAGCACATGAAAAACGAAAATTACCCAACCGCCCCTAGAGAAATTAGTTCAGGCAGGGAAGTAAAACACAGGCAGGCAATTACAAAACATGCTGGTTAACCAATTAATCAATCAACACTGATTATTGAGGAGTTACGAGGTCATCTCTATTTAGAGGGAAAGAAGTCACGAGTCACACATTCACACGTGGTCACATCTCATCTACTCTTGACTATAGCAAATTATACTTCTATAATATTTCATCATATACATACATTATATACAGTACAGCATTTTTATAAAAGAAAAAATGTCTTCTTATGAGCCAGTAGGTGGCTGCACCGTCATTAATCTCTGTCACTGTCTTTGCTTTCACTGCAACTAAGCAGCGTCCTTCCTTCTTTGCTGCTTGTATTATTTTTATCCTGCAGTTATAAAATAAGATTATAAACAAACAATACTTCCTGAATGAACTTGGGTCCAGTCCAACCCACAACTCAAACTGCCTGAACTTTGGAGAGCTTCACAATTTTCAAGCGAAGGAGGAGGACAAACCCAAACACACTCACACATTCAAGCGATGCACATGTAAAGGCTTTCTATCATTACAGGTTTGTGGATGTTAAAACAGAGAAGCCAGATGTAGACATTTATATACACAGACTGTAAATTTACACACAAAAGAACCCATACAAGGTTACTCGGCTTTCTGGTGCTTCCTGAACACAATATTCCCTTCGTATGGAGCAATTGGCAGTTCTAATAAAAAGCCAGACTCGTTAGAGTGGGAGAAGCTCATTAGTCTCTCTGCTAATTACACTGAAGCACCAGGGAGGACACATGAGACCAGGGGCATCTCATTCACTGGCCATCACTCACACACACTTACACATAAGTGCAATGGAAACACACTGACACACACTCACCTTCTCATGTTAATCTGGCTTTTCAGACTGTGCCCTTGACACCAAGGGGTTTTCCCTGTGTGATATCTTTCTTGTCTCTATCTCTGTCTTGTTCTCTCTCTCTCTCTCTTACCACACACACACACACACACACACACACACACACACACACACACACACACACACACACACACACACACACACACACACACACACACACACACTTTTTTCACATTATCTGACACAGCTAAGAAGAGTACATTATCAGTGCTATTGGCGGCCATAAGCTGGAAGACACTCCCTAGTCTTGGGCGCTGTCATCGGCCCAGACTTGGTCTCATATAGGAGACTAGTTCAGGTTGAGTGGAGCTGACAGCTTGTCGGCGGGCCGTGGCTCTGAAAGGGAGGGGCGGGGCGGTGATGGAGAGGTGAAAAGTCAAACAGGCACACTGACAGCTGGCATCAACCACAAGACCGCAGTCGAGATAGTGGGGCAATCAGAGACTGTGTCGGTGAGACGGAAAGAGAGAAGGGGGAGAAAGATTTGAAAATGTGCTGTTTCCTGTCCTTTTAGCCTTCTATCCACATCAAAGTGGTGTGGTCCATGTTACTCCACTACTTGGGTCCAAACTGAAATATCTCAACAACTATTACATGGATTACCATAACATTTGATACAGACATTCATAGTGCCCAGAGGTTGAATCCTAATGACTTTTCATCTAGCCCCACCAGTAGGTCAAAGTTATTATTTACACACAAAATTATTATTAAAAAAATATTATTTCACAAAATTCTGTGGTTCCCAGACAATGTGTTATGATAGTGCAGCAGATAAGCTTGTATATGGATGGTTATTGTGCATTTTATGACAAAAGCATGAATCTTTCTACAGTGTTTATATAAACCATGAACTTTATTTTCAAACCTGGAGGTATTCAGATGTGACCTCTGGTACAGGGCAGAGCCCCCTGGAGTACTGAGTGGTCCAGAACAAGCTAGCATGCTAACTTCTGATTAGGATGTTCGCTAATCTGATAACTAGTCATTTGATTCCATGGAACACACAGCAGAGGTTGTCAATGTTTTTAACAAGCTATAGCTACATTAACACCTGGGAGTAATGGGGTCTGCTGTACCGCTGCAAAATTGGTGCTCTAAGCAAATTTATTTATTATAACATGGTCACAGCAGTAAATAACCTTTATTTTTTAATAAAACAAAAATGCAATTTTGGCAAAGATGTACAGGATTATACTGGAGAGTGATGGGGCAAACCTGGAATAGTGCAATGCTGAGATCAATGACCTCTTTAGGTCACCAGAGGTCAGATATAAATTGCCTCTACATAAAACCTTGGGGTGTGTAGAAACTTTCATGCTTTAGTCATAAAATACATAATTGGTTTGCCTGTCTAGACCACTATAATAGTTTTTAGTGATTTTATGACTTTTCTTTTATTGCCACCATGAGGCTGACATCTGTGAATTTCAGTGAAATGTCTGAACAACTATTGGATGGATTGACAGGAAACCTGGTTCAGTCTTTCATGCCCCCTTAAGGATAATTGTAATAGCTTTGGTCAAACCTTCAGTTTGTCTAATACTTTTCAGCGAACACCTGCAAAACTATAATGACATTCCCATCAGCTCTGTGTTTAGTGCTAATTAGCAAATGTTACTAACACATTCAACTGGGATGATGAACATGGTAAACATTATACCTGCTGAGCATCAGCATGTTACTACTGTCATTAGGAAGTTAGCGTTTAGTTCAAAGCACCACTGTGCCATAGCACACAAGCTGATAGAAAGGCTGTGGACTCTTAAGTCTTATTTAATCCTAAAAAGTTCTTCCAAATGTTCTCCAGTGGATAAATCTGACAACTGCTGCGGTGCGGGAATTACTGCCTGCCTTTGTTTTTAGGGCATAATGAAACAATCTTATATGAATTCAGATAAAGAAACAGAAAAATAAAAATGTCAATGAGAACAGCTTCATGATGCATTCAGCCACATTCTAACATAAAATAAGTCAACAAAGGTTTAACCTGCTGAGACAAAATTAAGTACCTTTTTAATTGTTTTGGGCATTTTAACATGGAAGGAGAAACAACCTAAGAATGCTTGTGTGGATGCAAGTTGTTTTCAAATGTAAAAGCACCATTTTCAAAGATTATCTGCCTGTTTTTAGGTCTCTGATGGACATTTTGTTTAAATACGATAAAGATAATTCTTCTCACACACACACACACACACACACACACACACAAATGCACACATAAGCCGACACAGCGGTCAGTGCGGTTGGTAAGAATAAAGTGCCACGTTCACGGAGGTCGACCTGACATGAGATGGTCTAATCTCTACCACAGTCGGTGTCTGACCTGACAGCTCCCGGCTCGGCCAGGCACTGATGCTGACGGGGTTCCAGCCAGTAGCCAGTGGGTTGTTTCATTGGTCTCTGACAGAGAGAGAATTCAGAGTTACCCAGACAAACGCAGTACTGTCCAGAGGAGGAGGAGACGATGCAGGAATGTTGCAGCATTTCATGATACAAATTCAAGAGGGAAATTGTTATTGTATACCCCCGTGTATGTGTGTGTTTGTCTTCTTTTATATCTAAAGAGGACAATACCTTTTCTCTGCACTGATGAAAAATAAGTTGACTTGTGTGACTCTGAATCTAGATGACCCTCTTCAGTCAGCCTGTCACTCAGATTCTCATTCCTCTTTTTCAATTTCATTATCATCAAAGCGTTCAAATTGAACTTTGTCTGTACTCAGCTGGGAACAAATTTCCACCTGGGACAAACACAGATGGGTAGATCCAATATCTCCCCGCTCCTCCCAGTCAGATCCCCCTGCTGGTGTCACTTGACAGTTGAGTGACACAGCGACAGCAGAGTGGGGTGGGATGAGGAACGGAGGGGCGTGATGAGCTGCTACGGTTTCACACAATTAATTACTCAGACATCACCTTTCCCTTCGTGGAGGATTCTGCAGGAAAAGGTCAGCCGTCTGGCTCGCATAAAGACCAGCTCGCCATGCATGTCACGGCCCCCAGCCAGTGCTCTGCCCACGTCACACTTCATGACTAATGCCTCAACAAGACTTCTAATAGCCCCCAAAATGCCACAGCAGTACCTGTTAATGCAGCCATAAACAACACCTAGACTCAGAGACTAAGGCCAAGGCCACAGACGAATACGGACAGAGAGGGGGGTCTGGAGGGAGGATAGAGGAAGAGAAATGGTCGACTTGGCAGAAAACAAGGAGTAAATAGCATGACAGAAAAAATGCTGGGGTAAAGGGACTGAAAATCATCATCAGATGAGAAAGAAGAGTCATAAATAGGTGAGGTGATACATAGCTAGACCTCAGCGTGATGCAGTGAGCACAGAGCAGGCATGTAAATCAAATGGACCACTGTTTCTGGCAGGTGGCAGGTAAAATTACTGCCTTTGATAGGATAACCTTCAGCTGGGCACAAACTGAGTCAATTAAGCAACAATCTGACATAGCATACATCAGCAAGATCAACAAGCTGAGAGAGGACCCCGCTTGCCCCAGCACAGCACTCTATTATAACCCACTTTCATTAAACAGCAGCTCCTCCACAATTTCTCACCCACTCTCCTTTCTTTCCCTCGTTACTCATGTTTCAATACGAGCAGTGTTTCCCCTGGGAAACTCCAGTGAAAGACTGAGGGGGCAAGTGTTGCACAGACCGTACACTCAAACTTGTTATTTCCCTGGCTTATTGTGTGAAGAGAGGACAGAGAGCAGACCGAATCCACCCTGCTTTGAAGAGGAAGAGCCCCAGGAAGAAGAAGAGAGACAAAAGATGAGGACTAAGCACTAACAGGTGATGGCTGTGAAGTTTAGAATAGAAAGGCTGGGAGGGAAAAGAGGGGACGGGGCAAAATACTAGGTGTTCTTTAGACAAGACAATACAGTACAACTGCAGCCATAAAAATGACAACAGACCTCAATATACACCTCTCTGACACAACGTTTAGCATCATAAGCTTCCTAAAGATAGTTTTTATAGCAGATTATTGTACTGGATTCTATTGGTGTATATCCGGTCTTACATCCTGAGTCTGGTTCTGCTTGAGGTTTCTGCCTCTTAAAAGGAAGTTTTTCCTTGCCACTGTTGCCTAGCGCTTGCTCTTGGTGGGAATTGTTGGGGCTCTTGTAAGTAATATTATGAAGAGAAGCTCCATTTGGAAAGTGCCTTGAGATAACTTCTGTTGTGAATTGGCGCTATACAAATAAAAAATTGACTACACTTGACAACCACCCACTATATGTGTATACTGTGTAGTGTAGCAGCAAAAAATTTTTTTGTTATTGGTCAAATGTATATATATATATATATTTTTAGAGGCTATTATTTAAGTTTTCTCTTCCACCAAATGCGATATCTTGCTGGGAGTAGGTGAAGGTGATTGTTACTTGACAAGAGCTTCGGCTATTGTTGTGTTTACGAGACAAGAGGTTATAATACACCCTCTGAGCGGCGCTATGTCTTAAATGTAGATTGGAGGCTACAGTGAGTTGCTATCGGAAAGTGACGAGACAGGCCGGGGCTAGCCGGTTAGCATGCTAATGTCAGTAGAAGAATAGAAGTGATAGAGACAACAGTTAATATTGGTGTTGCTTTCTACTGCTGGAGACAGCTCTTGGCAAGTAAAGACAGGAAGTTTGATGCTGAACTCATGTTTCTTCCAGATTAATAAGTAGAAACAGCTGAGACATAAACAGCTGTTGATGGTAATACTGGCAACTTACAAATATCTCCTTTAATTGTCATCTTACCAACCACTGGTCCAGTCATGGAACACTAACAGTATTTATGTCTAACTATAACTGGCTGTGAGTACTATTAATGGCTACTTGAATATATGTAGGCAGCAAACAAGCATAAAAACATGCAGAGGCACATTTGACGGTTATGCAGGGTATAGTAAGCTTCCAGGGCACCATAAGCAAGCTTGTTTGTTTTGGTTTCTTGATCTACCCTTGATTTTATTGTTCACTATATATTTAGGGTTAAAAGATACTGTGCTTGCTACGTCGTGTATACATAATTCTGTATGAGTTCATTCATTGTAATTGTTCTTTTTACACTGACTGCCTTGCACATGATGTGATTTGTTTTAGTCTTGAAGCTGTGAAGAAAGCACACTCATGCCCAAACATCAATTTATGGAAGAAAGTCTGTGCTGCATAACTGTCTCCTGCCTCTTTAAAAATTTTTATGCTCGGTCACCGCCTACAATCATCAAGACAGCTTGTGCAGTTTAGCGCACCTCCCTACAGCTTTGAGGGTGTTAACCATATAATATCATATATGTATCAGTAGATTAGACTCTCATCCTTTCAGTCATTTTTGTCATTTTTCATTTTCAAAAGGAATACTCTGTCAGAAAAATTCTGGCACAAAACAGGTCAAAGTATACAACTGATATCTTAAAAATATTAGGGTCTCACTTTCTCCAAAGCAGCCTGATAGTCCCAAAATGTGATGTGTCCTACATGGTGAGTGTGGTCTGCAATGAAAGAGGTGAGGTAAAACTTTCAACCTGAGGGGAGAGTGAGACACATGGTGGTGGACCACCAAGCAAAAGGGAGGGTGGTGTTAAGGGGTTAAATGAGGCCTAAGTTAAGTCTTCCAGGGATACTTTTTCAGTTGAAACTTAGGTGGATTGGTGGCTCTCAATTATCTTGAGAGCCACCAATCCACCTGACCTTCATGTTTTCAACAGGTGAGAGGGAAACCACATGAAGACATGAAAAATAACTGTCACTGGGAAGAATTACAAACAAATCCATCTCCATTTTGCAGTGAGGCTGAAGTTCTCTCTGCAGAGCAGCTGTGCCTACCAGGGCACATCAGCTCTTCCTGCAAGTGATAGCAAGTAAAAGTCCCAGAATTGGGAAAAAAAAACATTTAAATTTCAAGCACATGGCATTACCTGTGGAACTATACTTGCTCAGATTAGTCTTATCAGCAGGCACAGACAGAACTGACTGGACACAGTATCTCTTCTCTCCTCTTCCTTTCTAATTTTTTCCTCATCCTCCCTTTCTCTCCTCTCCTCTTCTGTCTTCTTTCATTTCCCATTCTCTCCTCTCTCCACTGCTCTCCTGTCTTCTGTGATGGGAAATGCACGAAGTGTGCCACAGGTAATTGCTTTCTCTCGCATGCAGTCTAATGTACTCTCTCTGCCCTCCTTCTCTCATTCTTTCATTCTTTCCATCTTCCTCAACATAAAGCAGATAACTGGCTACGCACAGCACATATTCAGGGACTAAAATGAATCTTCAGATCGTGCATCTGTTGCACTGTTATGCTTTTCTATATGCAAAACAGTTTTAGTCTTCTTTTTAACTTCAGTGCCATAATGCTTCAAAACACACAACAGCAAGGAAAGGCAGGTCTGCAATGTTGACAGTGCTAATTGCTGTCAGAATTACGGATAGCTCCTGCTGATAGTCAGATTTTGGACCACTTTGGTTTCAAAATAAAATTCTCTAGGTAAGTCACCTAAATTGCTCATTCAGTCAATATAACTGACCTGGATTTGAGACAGTCCTGAATTGGTTTTCTATCAAACAGAAATGTGTTTCATGGTGGCTGCATGGATGACTGATGTTGTGTCTGTCTGGGCTAATCAACAGCGCGCTGGGTCACCTGTCTTGCTTGACAGATTAGAAGCCCTCATTCATCTCACACACACATGCACAGCCACACAAACACACATGCAGCCCCTCATGCACGTAGTTGTCTCAGGCTATCACAAATTAGCGCAGGCCATCACCGTTTCCTTGCCAACTGGCCTGTAACCAGGCAACGTTGTTCGGTGTGAAGATGTCTTCTGTGGGTACATGCGCATGTGCACATACACACACACACACACAGATGGGGCTTGATATGTGGATAGGTGTCGGACACTACAGTATTACTTTAAATCCCGAGACATCTGATCCCCTCACTGCGCTGGACAGAAACACACAGATACAGCACATGTGCATACAGACACACAAGGACACACACACACGCACACATACACACACAGACAGACAGTCTATACACTAAGACCGATGCAGCTTCAATATGTTATCAGCAAACCCTGTTTCAACAGGCATATTACCCACAAACCACAGGAGCCGTGTCATCTTAAGTAACTTCTACCGTCTGTCTACAAGTACCTTCCCCATGTGACCTTGATCATTAAGCATTCTTCATGGTCTTGAGACTGAAAGGGTGCTTTAAGGGTGCTTTTAGCAAGGATAATCCTTCAAGGTGCAATGGCATTTGTACAAAATCATATACTCATTTATATTTAATTAAAGGATATTCTGGATTGGCTAGATATCAGAGAAGTAGATCTCAGACTCATCATTTTAGTCCATCTGTGCATGGTAGGCAATAGCACTGAGATAATGACCAGTACCTCATTCTCTTATTAGGTTTAGGTGATATTAAAGCAGCTATTTGACCATGTGAGCTCTACTTTATTTTGAGTGCACCCCTTTTTTTTTCTCTGTCATGGAAACTTAATAGCCGATAGGCTGAGTAACTTGTGTTCAGTGAATCTTTGCAAACCTGATGTAACATTCTGAAGGTGTGAAATGTGCAACCTTTTTTTTCCTTACAACCCAACCATCCACCCATTGTTGTCAATAATACCACCATCCTCTTCATCTTGCTTGACCAATTAAGGCTGGAAAAAAGTCGTATAAGCACTCTGCCGCTATAAAACTCTCTTCCATGTAACCATTAAGGTTGAGGAGGACTGACAGCACCTTGGAGCATCTTTATCCAAATTAAATGTTTCTGGGCAAAGCAGTATCAATAGGCTTCATCAGCAGCATGCTCTGTCTCTGTCCCATCGACATCTTTACAAACTCCCATATCACAGCAGTTCTCTCCACAGACAGCCAGAGATGTACTACCCAGCACCACACGAGAGGACTGCACACACCCACTCACTGTCCCTGTCCTCTTTCTCTGCCCCAGCCATGAGCATTGCATTGTACGGTTGTTACATAAAGCCTATTTCCCCTCTACAGACCTGGCCCCTAAAGTTTAAAACCATATTCCCCTGCAGGTTTAATGCGATCCAAGACAGAGAGGCAGTAGGTCTCTAGGAGACACCATGCAGCCATTATACCAACAGGGTTTTTCTTTGACCGATGTTGCAATATCAAGCATAGGAAGACTGTTCATCATAGTGCCTCTGGATGTTATTACCTCAAAGTCCTCCGGTGCCAGTTGTCGACTGAAGCTTGATCAATGGCAGCTAAAGCCAACTGTTGCAATGACTTGGGACAAACTGTGTTTGCCTTCACTGCGAATCTGTCAACATGTGACACGACGAGGACCAGAATATTACTATGCTATTAAATTTCTGCCTTCTAGAAATTACATTTATATGCAGCTAAATGCTACAGCAAATAAATTTTGTAGGAATTGTAATCACTGGCACATTTATTAACGCTAGCCGATCCGCAAGGTCTGTGTGGATGGTTGGCATACCAAGTGCAAAACGTTTCATGTCAGAGTCTAGGGTCCGCATCTATAGTCCTGTCTGTGGTTAGGTTTATGCATCATCTGGTTTAATAGAGAAAAAGCGCACAGTGACTTCAGATAGAATGCGTTGATTTACATTTAACCAAAGCTACAATTTTCCCCTAACCTTAACAAAAGATTGGCTTAAATGTAAATAATCACAGTGTCTGAAGTCACTGTGAACTTGTGTCTGTATTAAACCAGACCACGATATTTCTCTAACCTTAACCAAGTGTTGTGAGTGTCTAAGCATAACCATAAAATATTTTAATACTGCTGTAGTCACTACTAGTGGATACTGTTCTGCAAGATTGGATATTTTGTCAGAAAACATAACATGACAAACATTATATTGTCTGTGAACTTTTTACTGGTGCATTCAATATCAATGTACTTGCAACTTATGTAATATTTAAATATGTAAATTAACAACATATCCTCATTACATTAATTGAAAACATAATCAAGAATAACCCAGCAACAATGTATTGCTATTACTATCAGCTTTACTGTGTCTGATACAATTCTGAGATTCAGCACAATCCAACATGATTTTTATGTAACATCAGTTGCAGACCCAGATCCTGGCATGAATGAATGGTCAAATGCAGATCAGATCAGTGCTGATTTACCTGCATTATGTAGGAGTTTCTATGTAAAAACTGTACAGGGTGTCAGAGACAAAACACCATTTTAATACATTCTGTTGCAAATTTACATTACACAAAACTGAATTACCTAACTGTCAGTATATATACAATTATACTGTGGTATATTGTGTTCAGCATCACAGCTCTGATCTTTACACTCCCCACAAGAAAACAACAAGCTTAGTATAGCAGTGAGTGGGGGAGTGACAATAATAACTTCCTTACTGGAACGTATTACAGGTGGATGCTGGGGTGGGGAGGTGGGATTTATGAAATGCTATATGAAGATATGAAACATAGCGTTCAGTTGAGCGGGGTGCAACAGGTATGACAGCCATGATCAAAAGGTTGTGTTGGATTTGATGTTGCAGTGAGGAAAACATGCAATGCTATGTACAAATAGTATGTTTGTGTCAGTGTAGGCGCAAGGATCCATTTGCTTTAACTTCCATCATCTGCACGTTTGCAAGGGTCTATCTGTCAGACCGTCTGCATGCACGTCCACTACATGCATATGTAATGTAATTGGTATTTTGTGTGTAGCAGCAGACTCTAACTGACTGTCCGAATAAGCTCAAAGGCTTTCTTATGGAGTGGGTCTCTGTTTCTTTTTTCACACATTAAGTTATACATTTTAGCTCAGCCAGTGTTTAATACATCCATGAACTTGGTGGGGTAAAGCCGTGTTCTGACACATCTGACTCTCACTGTAGTAATTTATTTTGGGTTTCAGTACCACTGGTTTCTTTCTATAGAAAACTTTTGTCTGCCACTGCATGTTTGTGAAAGTACAAATATATCAAGTTTTCTCCTTAGACACTACAACTAGAATCTTAGAAAGACTTTTGAAAAGGCTCACTCTGAGAGTGGATGGAAGGGCAAAAACGGAGAGACAAAGGTGTAAAATTATCATTAGTGTGAACATGGTTTGATGTTGTGTGACAGAAGGCATGATGGAGCGAGACAGACTGGTTGATAGTTTAACAGAGGGGGAAGAGACAGACTAAATGAGAGAGAGAGAGCTGCACTGCCCCTAGGGTGTCTCCAGACGCATAGGAGATTGCCGCAGACAGCTGAACAGCCCTCAGCAGGCTCTCTAGAAAGTGTTCAAATAAACACTTTACCCCCTGTCGCTGCTTGTGAAAGCATTCACACAGGAGAGAGGCGTGTATGAAGACACAATGACACACAAACAAACACACACACAACAGGACACTGAGACTCAAATCCAAGACACACAAACACCCACCAGGAAGAAAAATCTTAAACCACTGCAGCTATAAATGTCATTCTCACTGAGACACAAGTGTGAGCCTATTTGCCAAGGGACACACAAAAGTCAAAATCCTTGCCAAACACACACATACACCAACAAAGATGTGATGGAGTATCTGTGTCACTCATGCATAGGGCATAGGCAGGGCAGACAGGGACAAAGACAGAGATTGGTGACCTTTTCCCCCCAAACATCCCATTTACAACGAGGTGAGAACCCCTCATTACCGCCAGGCCAGACCCTCTATCAAACATCCCTTCACTGCTGCACACATTCAGCAGCTCTTCACAGAATAAGAAGGGGAACAAAAAGAGGGGAGAAACATTTGTTTAACGAGCCGTGCCCGGGCCGTCTTTCTCTCCCATTCAGTCCCCTCCTCTGCTGCAGGCCTGCCCTGAGGTCAACTCCCCCCACAGCACCATCAAAACCCTGCACCAGCGACGGCAGCAGTTCCATTCAACATAGAGATTTATGATCTCTAATAGAAGGCAAATGGACCCGAGGCTGGGGCTGCCCCGAGGGAAGGCCCCAGCCTTATTTTCTTAAAATCTCAACAAGAAAAGGAAAGAAGAAAGGGGGAGCTGAAAAAGGCACGGGGGTGAGGATAGGGGAGCAAGTGGTGTTGTCGGAAACATTTTCAAGGTTGCCATCTGGGTCGGGTGGGACCCTTCAAACTGTCTGTCATTCTTCGGCAACAACCCCTCCCCTACCAAAAGGATCAGGCTGTTGGGGGTAAAATGACATATTATAACAGTACAAGGGACAAATCCCCTCTGTCACCACTGACATTTCACTTCCTGGGCTGTTTCGGGGGAACTTTGCAAGCAAGTAAGATCTTTTATTAATCGGCTACTATCAGGAGGTCAGCCATTCTGCTGTCTCCTGTTCCTTAGTTGTGGTGGAAAGCCCCACTAGGGCACCCTCTACTTCATAATCCTATTCCCATAATCCCCAGAGGTCAGCGAGGCAGAAACAGTCCCCACTCTCTCTATGAACAACCTTCCTTTCTTTATAAGGCGAGAGAAGAAGAGAGTCTAAAAACTCTATCTGGCAACCTCACAACGACAAGGCTCCATGTAGTCTCTGCAACCCGCCAAGAAACAGACCCCTGTAAAACCCTAACTTGATGTCACTGTACAGATATAATGTGTTAGTTGGTGAACATCAGAGGTGCTGGTAGGTGTGTTTTTAAAACACTCAACAGAGCTAGTTGTATTCCCCCCTGCATCCAGCATTTTTGTCCCGTGGCTCCAGCTTCATATTTAACGGGCAGATATGGGAATGGCACTGACGTTCCCATCCAACTCTCTGTAAGAAAGCAGATGAGGGTATTTCCCAAAATGTTGAACTATTCCTCTAAATCCAAGAAAACAAAAAGAGATTTATGTACTCAGAAAGTTTTTTTTTTTTTAAAAAACAGTCAGGTCATGAGACAGAGGAATTGAGAGCATTTGCCACTTCCTCCTTGCCTCTGATTAATCAAAACAATAGTCTCAGCCAGTATCTTTACTAACTCACAGTTCTTGTAGAAGAGTTAAAGACTCAAAATAATGAGATCTGTGGTGACAGTCAGGATAATGAAATGAGCTGTGGACCCTGACTTCATTTTTAGACAGAAAATACCACAATAAATAGACAGAACACATATATACAACCATTTACTATACAGACAAACACACATACATACACACACCAATAATGCTACTGACTCTAGCTAAAGACTATCATTTAAAGGCCAAAATGTATGTACATACAGTATGCACCTTCACAGACACCGTTACCTATACCCCATTAAAAGCTCCAAAAGTTTGTTTTGGAAAGGCTTTTCTGTAAAAGTGATGAATAAAAAGGGATCCTCATTCCACCTGTAATAGAACTGTAAGTTATCACAACCTTGGCAGCTGTTCCCCTGAAGGAGATAATTCTTATCATAATGACACCCTCAGTGCCAGAACCTGACAGGCACCCCGATGAGCGGCTGTATCTGCAACTGTGGCTGCAGCAAAAAACCCAGCGACGAAGATAAGAATTCCCCCCGTCTGCCTCCGAAACGGAGAAGAGAAGATTTCTATTAGACGCAGCGACACTGTCAGGATGATAGTGTATTCACCGGACAGGACAGCCTGAAGGCTCTCTTTGGGCCCTTTTTTCACACTTAGCACTAACATGCTTGTTTGGGCAATCCGATTCCAAGTAGACAGCTGTAAACGTAAGTGTGACTGTACCTAAAATGCATCAAGGACACACTGGGATTCAATCACTACAGCCACGTTTGGAGGTCGCAAGACTACATAAAAACAGAAATACCCTGTGGGATCTGCAAAGGATTTGGGACGGAATCACACACTGACAAAAAGTGGAGATAGCTTAACTTCCAGTGTTATCTACAGTTCTTAACACCTGCCCCGTCCTACATGCCATCCTAATGGTTAGTGTTCAGCCACAGCTAAAAGTATAGCAAGTGGGAATTCAACAGCCACTGTTCTTGAGAAGCTGTGAAATTGATGCAATAAATAAAGTGTTTACTGCCCAACAGCACAAAATGATAATGTCTGATCTCCAAGGGGCTGGGTAGAGTTATGTGCTCAAAGTGCAGTGACATTAACACTGGTGATGTCGCAGTAGCTCTGTTGTTGTTTTTTCTGTGAAGAAAGAAGAACAGAACTAAATTTATATTTCCTGACTAATTTTCATATTAAGTAGAGCACAGACAAATTGCCTGTAAAACCAACCTCTTCATTTTAAGAGACTTTACAACAATAGCTAGAAATAGGTATGTATGATCTCATATATTCTAGTAGTGGTAGATTCAGGACAGTTAACCATAATAAACTTTCTGGCACACTTTCCTGCCAGTGGTTTCACACAATTCCACCAACTGATAAGCCAACAAACACAGCAACTTACCAACAAAGAAGGGAAGAAGAAGACTGGGAAACATGGACATAAACAATGCAGGTTTCAAAATGGTCAAGAACTTGCTTTTGCAAATGTGTTATGAGAAAGGAGACGCATTTGAGGCGCCCCCATAGCCTAATGGTTACAGCACATACCACACACTCGCAATGTCCACAACTCGATTCCCAGCCAGGGACCTGCACTGCATGCCCTGTACCTCTCTACACTGGGACTCTCAAATAAAGCCAAAAACACCAAAAAGAAAAAAAAAAAGAAATTAAATGCATTTAAGATATTTATCAGCCCTCAGAAATAGAAACTATGTGTTTTGGTGAGTAACACGGAATGTATCAATTTTTGTTAACAAGAAAACTCTGTTTCTTTGACAATGTCATCGCTTTATTTATATATTCATGGCGGATAACTGGTCCCTGGTCTCAGTGATTAAAATAAGTCTCATGCAGTGAACAGATTTAAAAACTGGGAATAACACAACACTGCTATTGCATCAGTACTTGGTATTTGCAGATATTCAGAGTTGAGGAATCAGGGTCAGAAATGAGAGAAAAAGTTGGATCAGTGCAACCCTACTTCAAAGGTGAGATTTCAGCCCCTCAGTATTTGGCTTTCAAGACCCAACCATCTAACTTACATGAATTTCCATCAGATGAACCATGAAATAAGCAGGTGTCACAAGATATTTGGGCTAAAGCCCCAGAGCCTAAGACAACATACTGCACACTGATTTACCGCTTCAATCTTATTCATTTTTAATTTTCAATCTTATTTACAGACAACTTCGTTTTGTTATTGCAGTCCCCACTGCAACAACATAGGATATTCTCTTTTGATAAAAAAAAAAAAAAAAACTTGTCTTGATGTAATGACTGTGACTATACTTTAGAAAAAGGGATCACAAAATTTTCAGACCCTCATACTTCACAGTAAACATGACTACATTTTATTATCAGTGGGACCAACTCCATCTGTGACCTAATTTTATTTCTCTATTTTGGTATGAGCCTTCATCAATGAATCATATACAAGACATCTGGCCAAGTTTTATAAACTGAATAACTGCATGTTGCAAATGAGCAGTATGTGCTCTGCAGCGTATCTAATTAACATCTTCATGAAAACACACCAGCAGTCAGCGGCTACACTGCTGCAAAGCCATGGGATGTTAGAACTCAGAAAACATCACACCGTGTAGTAAAGGATCAGAAACGCCTATATTCTCTATTGGTCTGTTTTTTTTATGTTGTGTGATGTGTCAGAGTTCGCCACTTCAGCACTTCGGCCCTGCTGGCAGCCTTTGGCAGCGATGCCCTGTAAGACGACCCGGGGTGTGGTGGTGGTGGTGGGGTCAGGACGGGAACAGAGATCTGGGTGAAAGCTAAGCACTGTTGCTCACCTTGGGCATCTGCAGAGGCCTGCTGGGCCAGGTTGCCATGACAACAGCAAAACACCCGGGTGTACTTTATTTAACAGGCCAAAGTTCATCAAACTCAACAGGCCCTTTGGAAAATTACACTGAGGATGTTTACCTTAGTGAGAACAACATGACCAGAACCCAAATAAACGCATGGACTTTGTGTAACCTGGACTACCAGAGAGAAAAAAAAATCATGTTACTTCACACCGTGAATGAGCTTTCACTTTCAGCTGATTATTCACAGTAACTTGACTATTGTGTGAATTTAAACAACATTGTTCTCACTGCCTTTCTTTAGGCACTCTGATCTTGAAACTGTGACAACCACAGAGTCTGAGGGAAGCCACTTGTGTGCTTAATTTATTTGAGCAATCTTTCCTTGCTTGTCAGACAGATGAGTCGGATACAGGGCTGCACAGAGAGAATGACTGCTATGGGGAATGTCACTGCGATTATCTTAGTCCCAAAGCTAACTGGCTCCTCACCCGCTTTGTGCCAAGTGGCCAATTGTTTTTATTTCTGTAATTGAGGCTGTCTAGTAAAAAGACAGTCTTTGTGGGTTGCAAAGAAAGCAGTAGGCTTCTGGTAAACACAAACCAAAGAAGGCAATACTGTGGAAAGACAAATGAGAGAATATGCACAGGGTTGTACCTGATGTCTTTAGAAGAGTGTAGAGTTTTTCATGACAAAATAAACTTCTACACAAAGGAAGTTTTTAGGAAATCTGATAAGTGAATCCAGAGAAAGCAGAAACTGCAAACTAAACATTCTACCTACAAGTTTAGCGTGGGCGTATACAGAGCAGCAAAAAACTCCATTACCTTTGAAATTTGCATGTCTTGCATTATCTTGTCTACACCGCAGTCTACGATGACTTCAGTGCAAATTCTCCAGGGAGAAAAGGAGAAGGAAGAATAAACAAGGAGATGCTGGTAAGGCGCTTGGTTAGAACAGTGCTTCATGGATAGCTGAGCACTTAGTAAGACAAAGTGATCTGAAAGCCGGCACACAATTTAGAGTTCAAACCCAGAAAGTGTAGCTCGGCATTATAAATCTAGCACACGGCACAGGCATAAACATCTGCGCTGGTAGTTGTCAGCTTTCGTTTGTGGTGGTCGTCTACATGCCATCTGTCTCAATAAAGACTAAACTGTTCTTCTAAAGGGAGAACAGAGGGGAATGAAAGAGTTGTCTGAGTTGTACGCTCGCTGTGGAACGTTCCCTAATGGGTAGCGCTTGACTGAAGAGGCAGAAATCAGTTAACACAAGCTTGCTTGCTCTCGCTCTCTCTCTCACACACACACACACACACACACACACACACACACACACACACACACACACACACACACACACATAGAAACGCACAAACAGGTGAACTCAGCAAACACAAGGTTATTGTACCTGTGTCAACAGAGCACCTGTCAGGCTTCGCTGTTGACCTGTATGGTCTATGGTAAAGGAATGTGTTCCAAAATATTTGTGTGTGTAGGTGTGTGTGTGTGTACACGCACGCTTCCTCTCTTACTCTGAACATTCCCATGGTGTCTATAAGCTCTATGATAAAACACAGACATTTTCCATTTTTGTGTTCCACAAACCTCTGAGCTGTCACTAGACAACAGAGCAGCAACGGGCCTACAAGTCTGTCACACACTTATACACGCACACACGTGTTGTTGCGCTGTTGGTGTACAAAGTCGCCCTGTCAACAGCTCTGTAACTATAACCTGTGGGAAAGTATTACAGTTTCAGCCGTAAGGAATGAATGCACCTGCGCTATGTCTTTGATCTCTGGAGCATCAGAGTGACAGACTGACATAGGAAGCTGGAAGCTGTTTCACAGCGCTGCTTGACTGGTAAGTTGAAGTTAAAGAAGATGTTTCTTCATCTTACACTGAACAAAAGTAGTCTTTCTACCACGTGTTGACCCAAAACAAACCACGTAATGATGCAATCTGGCACTTGACCTGTAACTTAAGACTACGTATATACTGAATCTTCAGCAGAAGTGCTTGTCGAATGGTCCAACAGTGTCTGAAACCTGTCCCTCCCCGACACCTTTCCGACGTTGGAATTGGCAGCACCGAAACCAGCAATCCAACAATCACTTCCACTTTATGCAGTGATTGGCTAGACATGTGGAGACCAGAGAATAGGCACGGTTTCTGCGAAAGTGAAGCGATTTTTTTCCCGTTAAAGCACTGTCTCTGGCTGTGTGGCAGAAAAGCTACTAAGTCTGTTTGACTTCTTAACGGTTACAAATCTGCTAAATGAGCACAAAGAAGGGACATTCACCCATTTTGCTAAGGTTTCTGCATTTCAGTGTCGACAGAGTTTTTGTTTTTTTCCTCACATAAACAGCGTCTGCAGGTTTAGCCAGCTTAGTGTGGACATAGTTCAAGAAACACTGCTCATGGCCTCTTGAACTGGTTAACACGAACCAAAACAATAAGGCATCAATCACTTTGGTAAACTGCAATGACGGAAACATGACACTCTTCCAAACAAAAAGCGGGTTACAGCCATCTGTGACACAGGCATATAACGGCAATGCAAAAAACACACACTAAGCTTCTTGATCAAACTCTAATTTGATGTTTTCCCACCGGAGCCCTCCAGTTTTTGTGGCGTTATTATAAAGCTGATGAGCTATTGTGTGGCGAAGGATGTGAACTGTAAACAGAGCTAATGAAAAGAGATGAGAGCAGAGTATCGATGAGCAAACTGAGACTGAAGCCTCTTCATATCTGCAGTGTCATCCACTTATCTCTGATGGGGAATCAGACTTCAGAACAAAAAGATGAGAGAAAGAGATAAAGGTAATAATTGACCAGGACATGAAAGAGAGGACAGAGAGCAGACAAATCGGGTCTGATTTGTGTAGAAGCCCCATCAAAAGTCACATTGACACTGGTCCTACAAGGCAGCTGGTGTACCCACCCTCCATCACACACGCTTATTCAGCAGGTGTTGTGTGCTGTCGCTTGAACTGCCCTCCCTTGACCTCTAATAATAGATTTACATTTCTAGGCCAGGTGGGTACAAACACACTGTATGTATACACACACACATACACATGAAGGCACAAAGCATATGAAAGTAGCTATATCACTGAGGCAACTTCGATTTCTGCCACCGCTGCCATGAGTTTGCACACTGAAGCCAATTACGGATAAACTGGCACATCCTCTTTCTCCCATTTACAGATCGACAGGCACAGCAGCTATTTTTACCTCTGCATAAAAGCAGACACTGTTTTCACACTCCGCCAACTGGAACCATGCCTTTCATTAAGGAAATCTATTTAGAGCTGAGTAGGGGAGAGGCAGAGGAGCAGGGAAAGATGAGCTCTGATTAAATCTTTCAATGAAAATGTTTGAGGCTCAGTCTGTTATTTATCAAGCACGCAGCATGCATGCTTTTTAGCAGAATGGGGTGGGTGCAGTTTTGTTGCCCATAGCTACTTAGACGAAACAGACAACACAGTTCAATATCACCACCAACTGTTTGTCGTTGGGTTATCTACATGACTCAGCTGCTGTCAATCACCGCTGTTAGATGAACAGGTCAGCAGACTGTGACCCCACCATCTGTGTATGTGTCAATGGCAATTAAGCTGATAAGCACATCAGTATAGCATAGATAATATGGATGAAAGAGAAAAAGACCAAAGAATGTGCACATTATAAATTAAATAAACCAAAGAAGAGCGAAACTAATAGAAAAAAAGTATCTTACTAAAATGACAAAAATGTGTCACAAAGAAAACAAGCTTGAACATTAAATATTTTGGTCACAAGATCATCAGTAGTTCTGTACTGTAAGTAAAATATCATTTTCTACTAGTTGACCTCTTCTCAGATTTATTGAAATTCCTTTCAATCTTTTACTCACCTGAGTGTTTGAACCGGTGCGCCTGAAACCCTTTTGAAAAAAGGCATCCTCAAAGAGGCAGATTTGACAGCTGCACATCGTCTCTACTCCTGTTGCCGTCAGTAATTGCAGTGGCCGCTGTTATAATCTCATTGTCTGAGCCTTCTTTTGCTTTTAATGTAGGTAAAACTGGCAGGGTGTGGCGAGACATGCTATCCCTGCATGCACCAGTAAACGCAGCTGAGAGTTCCCAGTTGGCTTATCCATTAAGTACCAGTTACCTGGGTGGTGAACCATTCACTTGAAGTGCACTTCAAAAAAAAAAAAAAGAGCGACACTGAGGCGATGCCAGCTGTGTTGTGCACGCGATGGTGAGGCGAGACGGTACTGCCAGACAAAATGACTTTAAATAATGACCTTCCTTTTCTCTCAGCCATGGCCACTGAATGTCTAACTAACAAGCTCATTGAAATGCACGACAGGAGCTCTGGGAAACATGAGTCCCACCGGGAACAGGTGGCTTCCCCACCATTGAATTTCTGCTTGTTTTAATTAATGACGTTAGCTGGGCTATTTCAACACCAGACCTCACTGTCATTACTTTAGGTAACATACCAAAAAAAAAAAAAATTTCATTTTTGCAGTTCCACTGAGGAATTTGGGGCTCACAGCTCACATTCAGCAAGAAATTAAGGGGGACAAACTTTCATGGAAAGTATGCAGCCATGTGAAAGTGTTTAATCACTAAGCTCCTGTGGGTGCGTGCGTGGGGCATTTCAACATGCCACTGGGAGCAGGCTGTCAACACAAAGGCAACTGTGGACACACGTATGGATTACACACACGTAGTCCAGAATCAAAGAAATGTTACTGTTACTGACAGCTTTCTCTTAGTCCTCTATTACAACAATAGACTTATACAAACATTCATATCCTTGGCTCTGTGCAAATGTGCCTGAGGTCAGCCCAGCAGCTTCCTTGATACAAATATTCATGTTGCACAGCTGCAGTGAAGAGTACAAGAAAATACATATTTCTATAGGACAGGAAAATGTTTGCACCCCAGTCTATGGTTTGTATACATCCTGTCTCTACAAGTGCTTCATCTACTTTGGGTTGAGCCAGATTTCCAGTCTGCGCACGTGGGGACTTCCATTGTCAGGCTTTACAAGCACTGGGACATTCCCATTTGTCTTGGGTAATGTCTATTGTCTAATATCTTGGGTATGTGTATGTGCTGTAGGTGTAGCCCTTCATAATCCACCTTGTACATAATCACTCTCTGGACCAAGGCACAGAGATTTCACTTTTTACCTGTGAGAATGAGAAGCAAAATGACGAAGCTCCTCCAGCCACAGTCGTATGAAGAAATCCATCTGATGCGCCTTCCCGGTGAGTACAAAACAAATGTGTTTGGTTCATTTCGGGATGTGATGTAAACATGCTTAATACGCTTTATCAGATAAATCCAGGACATAAAGTGTGGTCCATCCTCAAATCCCCAGAAATCCTCCAAAAAAAATGTGCATATCAGTCAGCACAGCATGGAAACATCAAAACAGAGCCTGGTTCATCTTTGGGATCATACACACATTGTGTGTAATCAGGCTACAATAATCTTTTCAGATTGGTGTGTATGTGTATGTGTATGTGTATGTGTATGTGCGTGTCTAAAGGACAAATAGAGGCTGGGACACTTTGATTATGAGGGAGAGAGAGTCCAGTGAGGCTGCTATCTTCCTAACTGCGTCTCCTCTGCTTCATTTGACGTCGTCTCTGTCTGTGTTCACTCCTCATGTTTGTTTCAGGCGATGGGGAACATGAATCAAAGCATTCTGAGGTTTGCTCTCTTACTTCCTGCACGCCGAGGAAGAAAGCACTTATACAGCAACAAAATCCTCTCCGGGGACAGGAGAGAGGAGTGAAGGGGAAGACGAACAGAGCGACGCAGCACTTTGATTCTGATGGTCTGAAACCCAGAAACTGATAGCTGTACACATCAAGTTCACATGGGAGCCTGTAGAAATGATATGATGGGGAAGGTTTTGTACACAGCCCAAATTGCTTTAAAGAAGCTGGAGGAAAGCCATAGTCAAAAAAAAGAAAAGAAAGAAAGATGAATGAGAGAAGATGATCCTGTATTCTCTCTGCTGTGTAAACATCCCTGATGGGATGGACAGAATAGAAGGTGCTCTGGATTTGACAAGACGGGGATGCCACAATTGATTAACATAAGAGATGCTTTATTGTCCTCATCTGTGGACATCTTGTTTTGCCAGTGTATTACACTCACTGGAACAATTTGTTTAAATTAATAAGTTACAACCACTCGCTAGAGGGTCAAATTGAAACTAGTTCATACAAAGTGTAATCTGACCACATCCAATGACAAGAGCATCTATGGTCTGTTCAGCATGCTATAATGGAAAGGGGTGAGACCAGGGTTTTAATTTTACAAATGGAGATGATGCCTCCATTTGTACGACTGGTGGGAGGGGATCAAGATGCTGTTTGAAAATCTAACAATAACTTCATGAGAAGCATGCCAAAGCCTGTATTGGTTTGTGGAATTTGTGACATTGGCCAGCCACCTGGACTCAAACCATCTCAGCTCTCTTAAAGCACCACAATGAAAATGTCTTGGATGAGGTCAGGGTTGGCAGTTCAATTCCTTCCTCCTCCTGTCTACATGTTAATGTGTCCTTGAGCAAGACATTAAAATCCAATTGCTCCTGATGGTCAGGCCAGCCATCAGTGTGTGACTGCGTGTGTGAATGGGTGAAGAAGAGGCAAATTTGTAAAATGCTTCGGATGAAATTGCTACTTGAAAACAAACCATTCAGTCAATACAGCATCATCCTCGACATTAGTTGCAGAAGTGTTATTTTATGTCTGCCCTCACTGGATTCACATGCATAAATGCACTTTGTAATGTGTATTTTTGCATTAGGTAAATAAAAGTCTGGCCACGCTCTTTGTTTTCAAGTAGCATTTATCTCCCTCATGCAGTGACACAGGTTGCCAGCCTGCCTAAAAATCCTTCTTTTCCTGGTCTTGAGTGGCCCATCATTTCTCTTCCTTAGTCGCTTCACAGAAGCTAGGGGTCTCCGAGGTCAGCCCCTTGACAAATGGAGCAACTCATTGTGAGGATGAAGGACGGAAGGAGAATAAAAGAGTGAAAGGACATTTGCTGCCGCCAGACTGGGCAGTGACCTCACCGTTTGGACAAATCCACGTTTTTTTCAGACCGAAGTCCACTCGAGGAAACTCAAAGCTGCGCCGCACGCATAAAGACAGCGGATTGAGAGGCCCACTTAATGCCTGTCGCCAGAATATGCTACATTACTAATACACACACACACACACACACGCACGCACGCACCACACCCCAGCTATCCTTTCCCATAATCCCATGGGACCTCAGTCTCCCTCTGAAAGAGTGAGCCTGACACGAGCCTCTGATTCAACCCTACACAACCCCGCTAACCCCTGCACATAAACACACACACACACACAAACACACACACACACACACACACACACACACACACACACACACACACACACACACACACACACACACACACAATTCCCTCCTGGGAGAAAATAGGGGGCCCCAGGGTGGGCAGGTGCTGTAGCAGCCCTACAGAGTGGTAGCTGTGCGTATGTAAGTGTGTGTGTGTGTGTGTGTTAGTAGGGGGCCCGTTTGCCGTCTGTCAGCCCGACCTGCTGCTTGCATGATCAGCCGGTCTGTGTTATTCTTCTCCTGGGGTTTCATGGCTGTATCTGTATCGCGTGCGTGTGTGTGTGTGCTTCTTACAAGATCGGTCTGACAGATCAATGCATCCAGGATTATGTATCACCCTAATAGCATTATTGGGGTCAATGTCAGTGGACGACACACCCACAGCCTCCAGTGTGATCCCGCTCCTCTGATCCTCTCGCCTCTACAGGAGTTTGGTTTGACAGAGGCGCATCCCGGGTACATGTTCTGGCGTGAGTGTTACACAGCAGCCAAAGGATTTAAAGCTGCACTACGCAAGATTTTGATCTAAAAATACATTCGTCTAATGAGCCTAAATCACAAACTGGGGCTGAAGGATAGAAGCCTGTGCATTTCTACCAGCTAAGACCCAGCAGATTTACCTCATCTTGCCAAATGAAATTTTGGTGCCGGGTATATTTTCCCAGAGAAAGGAACAAATCCAAATTAATCTGTGATATACCAACTACAAACAGCACTGAGTGAGCACTTGAAAAATAGATGTATTCTTTCTCTTGGGATGCTTTAAGCAGCATAGATCAGCAGGTCTGACAAACATGAACGAGCTCTGTGAAGCCAACCAACATCATGATAAATAATTTCTGGGTTCTGAAGCTAACATTCTTCTGATGGGCAAGACTTTGCTAAATTTCCTAGTGCAGGTTTAAGTTACTTCCATTAGTGATAAAAGCCAGTGTTACAGCTTAAACAGTGTCAAGGTCATAATACATGGCAAAAATTTGTCAGAATTAAGCTAATAAATGAAATTTATCAGCATAGCACCAAAAGCACCACAGCACTATATATTGATATTTTCACATCTAAAAAAAATCTTTATCCCACTCTGCTGTTCCCGCTGATGCTTATGGTGCAATATCGCATCTGCCTTCTTCCAAAATCTTCCCCATCACATTTCATGACCTTTAAGCAGGACGCTGAAGTGTTTCATCTGTTCAACACATTTATGTTGCTTTGAGCTGATAACAGAGATGAAGTCAGAGGTCACCCACAGGTCACACACAGATGAGCACCTTTGAAGACAGACAACACTGCTCCAATATGAGTGAAACATGCAAATAGAAAGAGATTCAAGCTGTTTCAGCTTGCAGTACATACCTTGTCAAACAGAGACTTCCATTGCTAAGACAAGGAAAGAGAGAAAAAAAACAGCAGGTAAAGTGAGTGACAGGAAGAGGCGGAAAGGATGAAAAAAAATTCAGAAACAGGTGCCAAAGCAGAGAGGAGCACCTGTTTGGAAATGATGAATCTTGGCCAGAAGGATTTTCCTCTCTGTGTGTATTTGCCTTAATTGCAGTCTTGCAATTACATGCAGTTTCTATCTGATCATTGTGGTCAATGAGCCGCAGCAAAAGATAATAAGGTACCAAAGTGTGTATCATTATGTGTGAGGGTACTCTTATAGTGGTATCTGAAAGTCTGAGACAGCTAACGGAGGGAGACTGCCCTGTGTGTGTGCAGGTGTTTGTGTTGTCTCCCTTTGTAAAAAGAAAAACATTTGGCTAATATTCCTAGAGAGGACGTGCTGTGTAGCTGCTGTCACTGTCCTGCAACCCTTTGGTGTCAATGTAAAACTCCAGTTGTGAGTTACGCCATGAAATTTAGATAAATAATCTTCTAAAATGAATTTTAGGCTCATGTTCATATGACACCCTGCCCCATAAGATCAAATAGGTTACACTGAGTCACTTTACTTCAGTGTAAAAATAAAAGGTCCTGTTAGTGGTCATATGTGCACCTCAGGTCGCTGTGTAGTGTGTGTAGACTTACGTCCTCTGGAGCCACGGGAAGGACGTCGGTACTTTCCAAAACCTCGATTTCCTCGCCCTCCGCGTTGGCCGCTACCGCCGGAGAGGAGTTCACCGGCGCCTCCCGGGTTCCGCCCGTCATCCTCGGGCTGCTCTTCTCCATGCACCCGCGGAGAGCAGCGACTCTGTCCTCAGGAATGACTCCACATACTGTAGTTTACAGTCCCATCTCGCTCCCCAATATGCGTCAGCAACGACTAAAGGTGAAAAAGCCGAGCATCATGCTCGTTAACGCTTCTCTCCAAGTCGGATTCTTTCTTGGATTTTGGACAGACAAATTAGTCCAAGTGAAATGTTAAATGTCGCTATTTAACAGGTTTGTTGATTCCAGTTATCCCCAGCGCACTTCCACATAGACCGGGCAAACAAGTCTTCGTCTGCAGAGGAAAAGTTGATGTGGTGATAGTTTAGAATTAGTTCTGGGGTACAAGGTCCTTTGCGGTGTCACACCATCGTCCACCACGTCGTCAGTCAGCAGTGACAGAGGTTCACAGGGCTGGAGAGGAGCCTGGACACAGGCAACGGTCCAAGTTTGTGAAGCAGGGGACGCACATTTGCAGCGCGAGTATTTTCACTTTGAGAGATGCGACGCAGCAGCGGCAGCAGCAGCAGCAGAGCACAAATCCATCTGAAAGAAATAATGACATCATCAAATACTGACAACATGAAACGCAGGACAGAGATGACAAACCGGGTTGGGTGACACACAGGACTCATATGGCTTCCCCATCCAGGCGGGGACGGACAAACTCGACTTAAACAGCGTGGACACAGTCACATGGCAGACTAAAAAAAAAAGTCCCTGCAAGTGCCCAATTTTCTGGTGCGTCATGATACCTGGCACGCTGTTTTCTGCCGGTCGGCGGCGTAGCGCGGGGACAGCCGTCTGCCTGCTCCGCCGCGTGCCGGCAGGGAGCCTCAAAGGGTGGGAGGGTAGGAAGACACCGACCGCCTCCGCTGGGATGGCTGTTTCAGCTCCAGGAGGAGACGCCGGGACTCTACTCCAGCCGCATGCGTCCTTACTGGCACAGAAAGAGATGGAAGGAGGGAGAGGGGGAGAGGGAGAGGGAGAGAGAGAGAGAGAGAGAAGAGAGAGAGAGAGAGAGAGAGAGAGGGGTGGGGGCGGAGAGATGGAGGGAGAGAGGAGGCAGGGAGAGATTTGGCCCGTGGTGATGAGGGATCACCAGCCACTCCCGCTCAGGGGTTTCGAGGAACTCCAGGTCCCTGGCTGAACAGCTGGCTGTCACTCTCTCACTGGCTCAGAGGTTGGAGGTCGTTAGGTCATTTGTGCCTGACGATAATAATAAATTGCCTAATAAAAAGACGGTAATTTAGAACACCAATCAAACGCACAATAGGCTATATGTAACATATATAAATGGTTAATAAATAAATTTCCTATAATGCTGTATATAGATCAAGTGCCAGGTGGTGAAAAATCAATTTGGCAGGTTTCATCCTCTCTGTTTGGTAGTACATATAAACGTTAATGAGTCATTAATACATGCCTTTTATAATGATTCATCCAATCTGCAGATGTAAATATTATGCTAATAAGTTTCCATATTGAATGGACTTGGTCCTATTATTCTGAAAACCTTTTCCAGAAGTTAAGTGATCTCATGGTGCATGATGCTTTCTAACAAATTAAAGAGCTAATATTTGCATTTTATTTGGATAATCTAACTCTAATTCTTACTTACAATCAAATTAGCATAATGTGTCGTTGGCAGTAGGCTAAAAACAGAGTGTATTAGAATAAATACTTAAAGATTATACAGTTTGTAGTAAGGGATTCTGAGAGTATTCAGAATTCATTCATATAGATGGACAAAAATGGCAATTTTATCTATCTAAAATAAATGTACAACACAAAAGTGTGCAAAAAAGTGAAGGGGTTCAGAGTACTTTCTGAAGCCTCTGTAACATCATACCAGAGACTGTAGAGATGGAGCAAATAGACAACAACTGCTACATTTCATCTGTTGCTCATGTCCAACAAAGCTGTTACTGTGTAGTTTCAGTATAACGTCCCTGCATGTTCTTCTTAGTCAGTCTTTTCTACTCAGGTGTGAATAAAACTGTTATTTTTTTCATGTAGAGGTAGAAACTGCACAGTAACAGGCTCCAATCAATCATTGCACCATCTTTCAGTCTTGCATATTTTCCAATTACTGATCAATACTTACCAAGTGCAGTGCAAATGTGATTAACATTCACAGATCAAATTCACTTGTAGCTTTGTTGTATCTCCTCATAGACCCATTTTCAGTTATAGTTTAGGTCAAATTCAGCATGTTCTACTACTGTTCACACACACTGCTTTTGAAAGGACCATCAAAATGTATCACTAGTTTGTTTAAGTTGTGCATTTGTTCGAATACTTTGTTTTTGTGTATCCTAATAATTATTCTTGCTGCAATGGCCCAATTTCTCAGTAACGGTCATTCACTTTTAATGTAATCTCATCTCATGTTATAAATACTAATAGATCACATGCCACAAAAACAGCATTCATAAACTTTGAAATTGCTTGCTTTGAAAGCTCAGAGAGGAGGGAGTGCCCAAGCTTGTAAATTCCAGGTTGTTTTAGGGAATAGAAACTGTCCCCTCCAGGTTTGCTGCTACAATCACCCAAATGACGGGGCCCCATTTCAGACAAACACCTGCCTATTACCTCAAGAGACATCAAACAGACCTAATAGTTGGGTGGAAGCCATGTATGAGGAGAAATTATGTGATGGCGGTGTGGTCTGTAGTGTGTAGGTTGATCAGGATCCCTCAGTGAAACTCCCCCAGGTACCATATGTGGTAGCATTGCCATGGAAACAATACGGACAGTTGATATTTTTAACCCTGGGGGTCTTTTCCTGACTCCTACACAGGATTGTTGGGTTAAAATTGGAGTCTGTTGTGTCGTTAAATAAAGACCCAGCAGCTATTCTGTATCTGTGGATGGAGGTCAGCAACCCCTGGCCAAATGTTTGGATTCTGTATTTTCATGTGGCTTTTTTGTGAAAGTGAAACATGTTTTGTGGAATTTTGCGGCATTACCCAGAATTAAATATTAACAGCCTGAAAATAATTCACTTTTTATGCTTTTGTGCAAACAAAGCTAATACATGGGTGAGGGACTGAACTGCTGGTCTGTTGCAGATTCATTATAACAATATAATGACTTCAAGTGCATTTCAATTTGCATAATGCAGCCTGTGTCTTATGTGCATAAACTTGCCCATAATGTACTTCATTACAGTCAAGATTAACACATTTTTTTGTTCTGTTCCAAGAAATAACCATGATGTAACTGCACTAAGCAGCTGTGTATGAAGAGAATGAACAATAACACCATAAGTCATGGAGGTTTTCACATGGTAACAACATAAGCAAAATTGCTTATTTGGGTCCCACAATGAAAAAAAACATGAACTATGAAGTAAATAAATCAATTAATAAATAAACCTTGTCACAATCTCTATAGGACAGATCTTTAATATTACCAATGAGTGAGGGGAATTATTGTCTCATTAACTACAAGCACCATGGGAATTTCCATTAAAAGCAGTTAATTGGACAAAATAAGCATTGACGTGGGTTACTTTCACAAGTCATGCGCTAACATCTGCTGAAGAGCTGTAACATGAGAGGCAGAGAGAGATGACAGAGGGGGATTGGGTAATGAGGGAAGAGAGTGTGAAGAAAAAGGAGAGAGGCAGACAAGATATACAGCACGAAAAACACCTGCTATGTTGTGGGAGAACTTAGCTCATGTATAAATTAATAGCTGAGGAAGTTTGCTTTCTTTTGACAGGAGCTATTTGCAGGCACTAAGTGTTTCCAGTGGTTCCCAGCCTTTCCTGTGCACCTGAACCCTTAACCCTCTGCGGTTTTCCAAATGTCTTCATTAGAATTGATTTTTACCTGGATGCCTGATACTGTTAAGTTCATTATATAAGTGTATATCATTTTTTCATACAATTGAACTGCCAGTCTTAGCTAGTACTGGATGCTTGAAACATTTATTTAAGCCAACAGTTTCAACCATTACTTTTAGCTGGTTAACTGTTATTAGCAAACTGATTCTTATTTATTTACTTTTAGCTAGCTGTAACTATTTCTTTTATTACTTTTAGCTAACAGTTTCAACTTCTCTGCTGCCTTGCCAACTTTTCAGGCACCCTCCATTGCAACAGGTGGTGTTGTTACAGCCGACTAAATATATATATATATATATATTTACAAATCAAAGGTAATTCCCTTTTTCTTACTTGAGCTGAGCTACTTCCAGTCTTTTCACATACCCTGTACAAACTGAAGAACCCATGTTTGGGAATCACTGCTCCAATGTCCTATTTGTGTCCAGTGCATACACACCTTTAGATTACATCACTGGTATCTACACAAGGTAGGCTGTACTCGCAGGGACTTCATTTTCCTGGTGAAATGGGAGTTGTCATGCAGCACAGTGTCTGACTGTCTCACATAATTACAGATACTCATTAGTGAGAAAACCAGTGGTGCTTTAAATGTCCTGAGAAAGCAGCTCCACCAGACTATTCAGCTTCAGATGTCCAAATGCAGTGTTTCTTAGAACTAACTTTTGCGCCTTTTAGAGTATCTTCACTGGTCCAGGGTGATGCTTGACTTAACACAATGTTGGGTTCTGGGGTTCTGCTTATAAAAAACTTTGTTGGTAAGCCAAGGTCAAGACTGAGTAAACCAGATAATCCTCTCTGCCACATCCCCCATGAAGTCATTACATGTATTTTCCAAATGCTTCAACCAAAGCTGCTCCAGACCAATATGCTTGTGAAAACACAACTTAATAATCAAATGTTGTATTTACATGAATGTTTGTAACCTGTGTGTGAGCTGTCCTACATCCTTGACCTCTTTTGAGAAACGTGTTCTGAGAAAATTAATAAATAAGGTCAGACTGACGTAAATAGGTTGTGGAATTGAAAACACACCATTTTAAAATTATTTTATATTAAAGTGTGAAGCATTTACAACCAACTTTGTGGCATCAATCCATTTTCAGCCACTAAAAACCAATGGCAATAAAAACTAAAAAAAAACTAAAAGGGTTAATGAAGTTAAGTTTATAAATCACATAGGCCTATTTGTTGAAGAGCAAAATGGGTTTCATAGATCATACTTTCTAGCACTTTGTACTGTGCTGAGAGAACAATGCAATAATGATCTATAATTTAAGCCATACCTGTCTGATATTCTTCAAATGTATCTCTTCCCATACACTGAATAGACTCACCTTGTACAATGTCACTGATCACTTCAATCTGAGCTCACCCTGGTCCATATACTCCCTTCAGACTGGCTCATTATGAAAGCTGGTGAACTCATCTAGACACATGAACAGGCCTGAGTCAGTTTTGCACTGCATTTTCTTTAAAACATATTTAACATGGCAAACAATTTGGTTTGTGTTACCAAAGTTTTTTTGAAACAATGCTGCCCTCTTGTGTCTCAGTAAATCTTCCTCTCTCTATCATTACATAGTTTTCCATACAATCTGAACTTTATAGATAAAAACTCATGTAAGAAAAGGACAATGGGTAGGATATGAGATAGAAAAGAATAATAAATCAGTTGTGATAGTAACAAATAATTGACAAAGTTCCTTTTCTATAATCAAAACATACTGTTGGCATCTTGTTCATTACAAGTAACACATGATCCTTCACCTGCAGAGTCGTCTGTGGTTTAGTGCTGTTCAGACACACACACACACAAAAAAAATCAAATTTCCTAAATTTGATTACTGGAAAGTAAAATAATGACAAAATCTTTAAATCTCTTGGTAAAAACAATAAATTCCATTAGACCAGATGTAATAGACATAATTATTTATTGTAAACTTTTGGAAAGGCAAGGCTGAGTGAACACATCAAACTGAACCTTGTGGCAAGCAGTTGCAGTTATATGGAAATTAACATTATTGCATGTTCTGGGACCAGGAGAGCTGACTGGGAATCACAAGGAACAAATGATCTGCAAACTTCACGGGGACTCAAGACTTAACTATCCTCTGTTTAGCACTCTTAACAACAACGACCCTGGATTATTTGGAGCTGGCAAACAATATAGAGAAGTTGACGTGGTCATTTTTTTTGTAAAAGAAAGTCTTAAAATACTGGAATGTGGTCAGAAATTCTGAAGCATGCAAACACAAAATGTACAATATCTTAGCTTATAAACATACACATCCACACACACACAAGCTGACAAATAAAGTGATCAGTATGTAAGGACAAGAGAGAGAGCGGAGGGAGAGCCTTAATTCCACACATTCACATCCACTGATGAAACACATGCTCAGATGCACAAACATTAAAATAAAAAAAAAAAACGTGCGTCCAAGCTTTTGGCCATGAAAGACAAACCAATGTTCTGTCAATGTGAGTAATCAATGCTAATGTTTGTGCAAGTTCATGACCTGGCTATAAGTGCAAGTCAGACATGGCCCTTCTGGACAAACAATTGTACAGTCTACTATGTTATATACATTATTTACACATTGTTCAGTCTAATGAAAGCATCAGTTCTTCTGCATACCTCACACATTGCAATCCCTATTACACGACACCAAAGTTGTTCGTCATTTCAATCAGCAAGCAACCAAAAAAATAGCTATATTTGTAACTCACTCATATGTATCTCACTACAGCTCACCAGCAGCTCACCATAATATTTTAAATATAAATATAAATATATTACTTTACTTTGCAAATATTTGCAGACAGACAGATTAAGCAAATTAGCAATTTTGGTACAAAATTAAATATTTTTCTCTTTTATCCCCACAAAGAGAAAATTACAGTGGAATGAAAATGCAAAAAAGATGTTTGCTAAAGTAAGTTTGCACATATTTTCTTCCTGCAAAAAAAAATAAAATTTTTCTATTAAACTACAAAACCGTGACAGATTTTCCAGAAATTTTTCATTCACTTAATGTAAACAGGAAAAACTAATGTTGTGACTGGTCAAAATAGCTTTATATGTACCATGGGTAAAAGGAGGTTGGACCAAAATGCCCAAGCATCACCGTGGTTTGAGCAGCACTCTGTACATGGTGAAGCCCAGCACTGCAAACACTGTGGCCCCAACGCTCGCTCTGAGCCAGAAGGTCGAGCTTGTCAGTTCTGCTTGGCTGACATGTCTGTTAAACAGAGAAGGTTGAGAGATAAATGAATACAAAGACAGAGTAAAGGGAAGAACAGTAAACAGTAAAGAAACAAAGTTGAAAATAGGGATGATGAAGAAAAGGACAAAAAAACCTAGTTAATTCTTGAATGGATCAGACCTGACTCAGCCTCAGCCTATTTATACAATCTACTGCATCATATACAACTACTTCTATTAAACTAATAACTCTCCAGTTTGAAAGAAAAATGATGAATGGAAGTCTCAGGAGCAAGAAGTGTTGCTAAAAAAGATGATGTGAAAATATATCAAATAAACCTGAAGAAAATAAGGATGACGTGATGACAGAACAGCGATATAGCTTCTAAATATGGAGACGCTGAAGCAAAAGCCAATCAAATAGATGAGGGACGTGCAGGATTATAGTTATGACACAAGACAACAAGACTGGAAATGAGTTATGACATCTCTGTTAGATGAGACGGCTGAGGAACAGTCACATGAGCAAAGAAGACAACAAGAGGAAAGTTGACACCAACCGAATTACAATGGGATTTAAATCAAAACTGGAAACGCTGCTTACAATCCTTACACAAAGAGCTTGCAAGCAATGTTAATATTAAGAAAGGTGAAAAAGGAAGAAAGCAAGAAGATAATGTAGAAACCAAAAAGGATTGTTGGAGAGAAAGGACAAAAATCAAAGTAATCTGACAACATGAAAAAGATGGACAAAGGTGCCAGGAAAATGATGTTCTAAAGAGAGGAAAGTAAAAAAAAAAGAAAAGAAAAAAAGACATGCTTCAACATTGTATTGCTAAATGAAAAGCTAAGCTGTGGGAGGATGGTAACTATGTGAGAGTAAAAATAAAATCAGAGGTAAAGACCACCTGCAAACATTTAGTCACTAAATAGACTTAGGCATTATTATCTGCAGAAACATCATATTACTGTAGTCTCAAATTAAAGTATAGACAATATTCACAGAATATTGTATAAAACGTATGTGAGTCACTTCCACAGGGTGGAATTTGCAACAGCCTGCTGTGATAAAGCATTGGTCCAGTGCCTAAAAATCAAACAACTCAAAAAGAAAAAAGCAGAACGCAGAATGGCAGAATGAAAAAAGAAGGAATAACCGATAAAAGCTAGTACAGGGTGGTGATGGTAACATGTCACAGAGATGAAAAGACGTTCGTAAGAAGTAAAGAGGACCTTCTAAGTACGACAGCGTAGAGTTTGGCCCTGACCGTCTGCAGCAGCTCAGAGTTGAGGAAGTTCTGACACAAGCAGAAGGTGCACCGGTTACAAGTGCACATGCAGCGCAGCCGGGCATGGCTGAGGAGAGATTTGGGGAAGACACACCCACACAAAAACACACAAACCACACACGGTGGGTTTTTAAAAACATACCCCAGAAAATGGGACACACGCAATACACACAAGGGGGAGAGAAAAAAAGTTAAGAGTTGAAAGTGCCTCCACCATTACAAGAGTCCAATGTGGCTCATCACATCAAAGCCAGGTCCATAAAGAGAAGTTGAAATGTTTCCACTGTGGGATATTAAGGACAATGAAGGTATTCAGTACACTAATCAATGAAGGGAAAGTAGATGAGAAAATACGTGTAATGTGGATGAACAAGCACTTTAAAAACAATTTATGCTCTGTGAACCCAGAAAAGAGGATGGCACCACCGCATCAATATGGCATAAGTAAATTCAATAAACTGGGCTCTAGATTTAAGTCTGCCATAATAATGTAACTGTTTAACTGTGTGATGTGCAGACAGTTTATCTGTGCTGACAACTTGACTGCAAGATTGGGAGCCTCAGGGAGAGATCAACATTAGTGTTCTCCAGGGGGACCCATTTACCTACAATGCAAAACACTGTGGCATCAGACTGAAAGCAACATGTCCAGAGGGCAGTGAAGTGTATTAATGCATGTAGACTGGAGAACACGATGTCAGATACTGAGACATGCCGAGAGTAGAAACATCCCCTGAGGGAGTAAGCTTATCCTGAGCAAGGGAATGAAATAGTAGAAATTGAACAGAGCAGAGCTTTGTATTTTTACTGTGAACTATGTTTAAATGAATCTTGACCAAAAAAACCCATCTCATCTACTCTACCTGTTTCAGACAGATTCACTTTCATTCAGAAACTCATAGTTCAGGTCACATGTAGCTGACGATATACAAGTCTAGTTGGCCAGTGCAATTTTCCATAGACCCAGGGGGGTTGTATAAACAAGATATAGATTATGTTAAAAATATCTCCCAGTACCAACCGCTACATAGGCAAACATTAAACACAGACCTTGTGTCAGACAGAAAAGATTAAGCTTCCAGATTGTAGCAGCAGTTAAAAAAATGAATTTCCCTTTTATATGCTTTTGGGACTAAAAGTTAAAAGTCTTCTTCTGGTGGATGACAGCTTGTACTAACCATCATAGTTTAACTCATTAGTTGGTAGGTTTTCCACTAGTAAAAGTGATAATAAAAGCATGTTAACTTCTGCTATGACTTTGGAATATTTAAAACCAGAAAGTTGGGCCTCATGTTCACAGACAGTTAAGAAATGGTGTAATAAAAATTAATCAATTATAAGCTCTATCATTTGAATGACATTGTATTCAGGTTAAATAACATGAGATTCAAGTCTATACTGTATCACAAAACTGCAAAATTACAGTTGTTGTAACACAAGCGTCGGGTACACACTGCCTGCGTTGCGTGAGCGTATCGGCTGACATTGCTGAACTGCTGTGGAGAAGCATGCATGTGTGTTCACACTGGCTGCGTCTGTGCTACATTGCTACAGCTGCCAGCTTTATCTCTCTACATAATGTTTGCAGGTTACTGGAAAGTTTGATTTCTCTTTATTGTAAATTAATTTCTGATTTAATTTTGACAGAAACTGTCAGTAAAATATCATCTTCTACACGTGCAGCTGCTAAAATGGTTAAAAAATAAATTTATATTTTTTCATGTCCGTGTCATATTCAGATTTAGCCTAGACATAGAAACTATAGTGGAAGGTGTCAGTTTTATGTAAGGTTGCTGGTATGATGTTAATATGACATCAACAGGTCTTTTCTCTGTCTATTCTTGCTGGGAGACACACGCATGAAAAATAAGTGAGAGACAGAACCTCTAGATCATGCCACACAGCGCGACACACAGTCAGTGTGTTCCTGGCCTAACCCTTGCTTGTGAACAAAAGCTGGTTGGAAGTGATATGAACTTTAGCTATAAATACACATTACTTACATCAATTTAAATGACTTTGTAACTGTCTACTTTATGTGCAAAAAAAATCTAGTGCAAGTTTAATGACTCTGGTGTAGTGTCTGTATACGTACGGGTACATGGCCATAGTGGTAAGTTTGGTGTAGATGTCTCTGCTGGGGGCTGCTGCTATGTTACAGGTGAAGGACTGGGGAGGCGGCATCCTGTGCCTCCTGCAGAACTCCAGAGGACTGCAGCCATACATCTGTTTGATCTCTGGCAGGTCTGACTTCGCTGCTATCATCATACAGGGTGTCTTGCTGTCCATAAAGTATTGCTGAGGGAGGAAGAGACAGGGTGATGAATGATGATGTTTAAGTTATTAATTGAGTAAACATTTTTTGTTTTGATATATAGCGAACCAGTGAATACATAGCCTTACCTTGAAGACTTTGGCGCAGTACTCAAAGGAGTAAGGGTTGCTGACATCATAGAGCAGACAGACAATGTCACAGGCCATATCAGCATCAGACAGGTAGTCAAAGTCAGGGAAGACTTCATGAAGCTGGAGAGGAGAGTTTGTCATGTACCTTAGCAATCTCTTCTGTAGAGGATGCTTCACTAATGCAGCAGCACCACAGCCTTTATGCTCCAGTTATTTGTTCCTGCAGAAACAGACTCACTATGCTGCGCTATGCGGAGTCTTTTACTTTGAATGCCAGCACAGAGGGAGTGTCAGTGCGTTCATCATCAGCAGTTAATAGTTTTATTTTTCACATGCCAAGGTAAAATGTAAAGTAAGTAAAGCAGTGAAATAAGAATCGATCTAGCCAGCAGGGCATACTGTGCAAAATCGGAAAAAAAGAAGAAAAAAAATCAGTATATGAAAAATGCAAATGTTGGGATATATTGCAATGCTTGATATTATTGAAGATCAGTCCAGGCCTACTGTGTGTGAAACTTTTAGAGACCCAGAGAACAGAAAAAGAGGGCAGGCGACTCGAGTACTAACGCCATGTTTAAATATGGCTAGCAGGTTAGCTTCAGAGATTGTGGTTTAGCTGCTAAACGTGTCGAGCTAAAAGTAGCCATTCTGCAGAGCTGATATGTTGAGTGTTTTGTCTATACCTTAACAGTCACACAAGACCAGCCATATTTCAGTTGCTGAGTATTGTAATAGTACATGCAAACACTACTGTGTTGAATTTGCACTTTTGCAAGTAAGTAGTGCAATGCTAAGGCTTTTGTCAAGCAAGTAGAAATGCTTGCTTGACAAAAGCACTAGATGAGCATGATAAGCAGCTTATATATACACAGCCAGATAAGTACAGCCAGCCTCAGACTGGGCTGACCTTGATGGTTCACAGTTGACAACCTCATATACAATGCACATATTGTAGTTTTTTATTATATAAATATAATGAAATGTAACATAAATCAGAATATTGGTAATTATTATGAATTATTATTATTGCATTGCATTTGAATAATAAACTGGTCTCACAATGCAAATGCACCATATAAGAAAAGCCAGAACATCTGGACGTAGAGGGCATTACTGAGGACCTTTTTGACAATCCATTTGTGAAATATCAACATATACTAAACTTTGCAATATCAGTATTTCATATGTATAATAATGTATTATTTCACTTATCTCATTTACTTATCTGACTTATTTTGTATTTTATTTTGTGTTAATGCTATTCCTTTTGTTTATTACTTTTGTTTAATAAAGGATTCTCTCATCTTAAATTGTTTTTAGCACTGGAAGAGCTTTATCTAGACACAACCCAAGACTGCAAAAATTGCTAGTAATTCAAATATTGGAGGTTTCTCATACTCACAAGAAGGTATTTCTCCTGGCCGTAAACATATGTTGTGCTTATGGCATAGTAGGATCTGTGTTCTTCTCTAATTGTTTTTTGGAGCTGAGAAGAAGAGAAGAGAAAGGTCATATAAGTCAGATGACAGTGTGAGGTAAATTATGGGAAAAATCTATGTCAGACTATATTCATACAATCCGATATTTACTTTTATAGTGTATAAGTGTAATATGCGACTATGTGAAAAAACATACAGACGAAAAATCTGTATGTTTAGTGGAATACCTATCAAATATGACAATGTAAAACAAGATTTACTTTATGCACTGTCTCTGTGATGGAAGGGTTATGAAAGCGTGAACACTGGGACATAGTGAAATATATCTGATGGCAAAATATGCATTAAAATGGGTATGATCATTACTGGTGTTTATGTTTTTTTTACCGTGAGGTTTCTACCCAGGAAAGATTGGAGGAAACCACTTTTGCCACTGCCAATGTCTCCAAAGACATTACAGCGGAAGACACTGCGCTGGGTCTGCTTCTTCTGCAGGTCAATCTTCTTATCTCTGGTCACTGCAGGGGGAAAACCACACACAGGCATCAGAGGATCAGTTAAGACTGCTGCTGTACACAGCACATGCTTGCAGTCACTCAGCAATAACATTCAACTGCTGCTTCAACCGTCCAACAGCTGATGCTATGACAGTGTTGACTAACTGATGTGATGACCTAGTGCATGATGAGTAAAATAGTGGCGTGCAAAGCAATTTACATATACGATAACTACATTATGTTATGCAACAGCGTCAAAATTTCTTCCATATAGGCAGCATTATTGTGATATCACATGTTAAAATACCTGTGATTCCTGATGCGTGGGACTCCTGCTCAGCAATTATTGAGTAACCAAGGTAACCCAAATACTCCAGGCATCGTTGGACGTCGAGATATGTAGTTAGCCTGAACAAGAGTAAGTTGAAGGAAAAAAAAACTAAATGGAAGAGCCATTAAATATAGAAACATGCCATTTAGCCAACAGCATCTTTTTTGATACTACCACTAGACGTCACCAAAGTCTGAAACTTTTAAATTTCACACATAGGCCCTACTCAGACCTGGCACTACCTACCATCCATCTCGGGTGATCTGATCACAGAGATCCCCTTCACATGTAGTCACTTGAGACACATTTTAATGCCAGGTGTGAACTGACGTACTTAGAGCTGTCCACTTGTGATCGGATCACCCAAGACACTTGTAAATGCCAGGTCTGAACAGGGCCAAAATGGCTTTAAATTAATTAAATGCCTACTTACGTCCATTGGGAGAGATACCCCTGGTAAGTGATCCAGCCTTGGTCATTAGTGCAAACTGTGTTATTGACATCTGGACCCCAGGGCATGTAGGGAAAAACATCAAACAGGTCCCTCAGCTCCTCTGGTGACAAGGCACAGTCACGGTCCTGACAGACACACAGATTGTTGTTCAGGAAGTAAATCTATGCCAAAATATGGACTATGTTGCTCAAAGCAGGAAATATCTCAGGTGGGATTTTAAGGGTGGATGTAAACTGAATGAACTGCACTTGCTCAGTGGTAGCAACAATAATAATAATAATTCAGTCAATTGTTTTCCTGTCTCAACCTCTACCTGAGAAAACAAACATGATGGACCAAAGCTCACACCAATCACTATGACAGAAAGCAGATCTTGGCACAAGCTGCCACTTTTACTCTTTGACTTTCATTTGAACCTCGCAGCTAATGCTCATGTCAATCCCTCCTCAGTGGCTAGAAGTTAAATCACGCCTCAGCAGGTGGTCAGTGTTGGCTATGGGAGGGTATTTTGGTTTTACACGGCGCTGCGTACTGAGCAGCTTCTTCTAAGTGCCTCTCTAGGGCAGAGGCTAATGCAAATAAAGAACCAGGTTTTACAGGATTGTACCTTGTCATGTTTGTCAAAGACGCTCTGGAGGAAGAGGTAGGCATTATGGTTGAGCTCTGTAGTGCAGTCTGGAGGAATTTTCAATCTAGAGAGAGTTAGATATCACAAAGTTCACATAGATTTAAAGATAAACACAATAAACATTACTACAAAAATTTACAAAAAAGGATAAATGTTACGATGGGATTAAGCAGACATATTAGCAGGTGTGGTGAAAATGTGCATATTAATTCTACTTACTAATCTTACCTTGCTAAAAACAATAGTGTTATGTCAATTGGTGAATGAAACATTGACAATTTGAGCACAATGAGCAGAAGGAACTAAAAGTGATAAAACTACATTGTTACCTTAAGAAAATAAAAAAAAATAGTGTGGACAAATGCATGTGTAGCCTCATACAGTATATACAGAGAAATAATTTGATGAATCACAAAGGAAAAAAAGGTACCTGATGTTTAAAAAATAAAGTCTGAGACTCACGGTGGGAAGAGGTAGTCCTGATTTAACTCCAGGTCATCATCGTATCCAAATCTCCTCAGCACTGTCCAGGTTGTTTCATGGCGACCTCGCTGAATGAACAGGGTGTGGAGGAATAGGAAACCTATGGAGTCACAGAAACGCAGTCAGAAATAATGTGACTGCAGTTTTGTTAGTTTATGTTTTAAAAAATGAAAAAAAGAGGTAACTCCATCTATTCTTACCTTTCAGAGTGAGTCCGTTATCACAAACCCCGTCGCTCAAATTCTTCCGCACCACATTTTTTACATCCTCTAATGCCTGAGGCTCTAGCGGGGTGTTGAAGCATGTCCGCTATGAGCAGTCAGACAAAAACATCAATGTGAGTCAAAAACAGTCCACAAGTGTGGTAATGGATTCATCCCAAAAATTAAGAAACAATAACAATTGCATTAGTTGCAAATTATACTTCTTTTTTTTTTTTTTTTTAAACCTATTGTTAACTTTGTCATCTACAATATTCATCAGTTGATTTACCTGGAAGAAGTTGAGCTCATTATCATTAAGAATCCCATCATTGTCCAGATCTGACACTTTGAAGATTCGAGTGAGAGCTTTCACACAAAGCGGCTTCATCTAGAAATCAAAGTGGTAAATCAAAAGTTACTTCAAACAAAAATATTTCACACTTTACAATTTGCTAAAATTCTGTTTACACCAGTAGTAAGACTAAGACATTCAGATATGAATTCTCTGTCAATTCACATTTGACAGAATTAGATAGTGTACTATAAGTGTACTAACCCCTCCATCAAACAAACAGTTTCCGTGAATTTGCATAGATTATTTTTGCTCTTACATCTTTTTTCTCAGGACAGTAGAGGGGACCGGTGGGGTGCAGAACTGCTTTTTGGGCGTAGTAGAACAGCTCTGAGATGTTTTTCAGATTCTTTGCTGAACACTATACATAAGAAAAAGAAGGGAGTTTGGTTATAAATGCATGGATTTTCAATGCTGCAGTGCAGTACCTTCACACCCTACATATAGCCTTGGAAAGAAAAAACCTGAACACAAACTGCAAGCAAGTGTGCACAAGTACACTGAGGTCCTGCTTGATGTGTATCAGCAGTGACACTGTCAACAATGTGTCCTGACAAAGCAGGGCCATTGCTGTTACCTACTTGTCTCTATAGGTGTGGGTTTGTGTGTGTATGTTGGCATGTACTGTATAGGTGTGTATGTGTATGAGAGCTAAGCAAGGGCCAGACAGGGTATTAACACACAGGATCTGTGTGCGCGACACGCCTGGTCTAATTAACTACTCCGAAAAAATCACAGGTGACTCCCTGTTAGAAGAGGAGAGTAGTCAGCGCTAAATAGGGACACAGGATGAGGTCAACAGAAAAAAACACAATCATAACAGAAGACTTCTCACACACTACTGGTTAATCTTGCACAGACACATCACATACAGCATTCACCATGATGTGGGGTTATGTTAAGCTTATGGCCAGTGTCAAGTATCAAATTTTATTGTACTGCCCTCCCCTACTCTCACTTGTTACAAACACTGCATGTAGTACATATGCAAAAAATAGAAGAAAAATAGAAGACGGCAGCTGTCAGAAAGGATAAAAAGGCAAAAGCATTGAAACAACAATCAATATGTTAATGTATATGTAGGAGGTATGTCACTATCAATAAATTTCACAAGAAAATCGAGAGAGATGATATTGTGAATGTATTGACATTTATAATCTGTGGTTATTCTATTTCCTGTCATTATGTAGAAATGCAATTAATTCTATTTAGATTTAATGTTTTTACCTAAACTTATGCATCTTGAAAGGACTGACAAAAGCCTTCAAAACACCACAGATAAAATACAAATGTATTGAGAGTAACCTAAAAACAAGGCTGTTCCTCTTGGCTCCCACTTAGTTCACAATTTCCACCAAATATTAATGTTGAACTGCTGTTTAGTTTCTTCCCCTCTTTATATTTTGATTATGTGTTGGCGAAAGAAGAAGATATTAATTTCTATTTGTGTCGCCTTTGATTTGTGTTTGTCTGTTGTCTGAATCTGTAGCATTGCTACTGTATTAAACTTGTTAATTAATCAATCAGGTCAGTCTCTCACCTCCACACAAGTCTCTATTTCACTGTACTGGTTCATTATGGGTAGTATGGTCTCCATGCTGCTGTGTTCCACCAGGTCCGACTTGTTGCCCACCAGGATCAGCGGAACCCTGGACACACCACCACAGCATTGCATCAACACTTATATATCACATGAAATGTCAATGACAACAGCTGGTGACTGCTAATTCAAAAGAGTACTTTTCATTGTATGAATTTCAGTATTTTCCTTCCAATAACAGCAGTGACTGATATCACAGTGAGAATACCACAACGCAGGAGGCTGAATCTGCTCATGTGAGATGCTGCACTTACACTGCTGCTCACAGTGAAGCAATTGTGAGACATTTTCCACCTTGTGACTATAGGTCATCACTTCAAGCACTAGTAGAAAATTGAAATGGTTGGCCTCTTGCTACAGAAAATGCAGACTTGCTGACATGCTCATGGCCAATGGAGAAATAGGCACCCTCTTCCATCCCATATTTCTTTAGTCCAAAACTGACATGACATCAAACTATGGACTATTTTTATAAGTTCACACCTGCTGTCCTTGTCCGTGTTCTCGGTAATGAGGGGGATCCAGTGGCTGGTCACCTACCCAGATGAAAACAAAGGTAGAAAAGATGAAAACATACAAAGATCTCTATTTTTAGAGACAACTTCTAATCTATAAGTCACATGGTCTCACATGTAAAGTTATACTGTTTAACTGTAATGCAAACAAATTATGGAAATGCTAGCAGCAGAGGTAACTCACCTTTTCTATAGACTTCTTGTTGTTGACAGAGTAGACAATACAAATCACATTTGCCTATGTGAGAGACCAACACAGATGTCCATTAGGGCCATTAGAACTCAGCACTTATCTCCAAGTATAATAGAAATGTATATTGCACTGACTAACCTTGGAGATCTCCTGAAACAGCTGCTCATCTGTCTGCTCTGCCTCTGTTAGGGAAAGACAAATATATTACAGTTAAAACCCGGAAAGCACTCTTCTTTCTCAATTAGCCATTTAAAAAATGTATATATTTATGATTTCCCAAAATGGGGTACCAACATTTAATGCAGCAATACTGAAACACTATTACATGGAAACATTTTCCAGTCACTGCAGAATCAAAAGAAAGAAACAGGCATGGCCTTAAAGTACCTGAATAGTCCACAATGTGTGTGGGAACTCTCTCTGGTGTGACATCTGCAGGTATGGTGATTTCCTCAGCTCGGTAGGGCACCTGGCACAGACACAAGGGAGACACTAGGCTATGGCTCATATAGACATGTTTACAACTGGCTACAGAGCTTCAATAAAACAGTCAAATCATTAGTGATAAACCCCACAAAGGCAAATATTTAGTTCAAGGTGGAGAGGCATCATCAGGGTGACCATTATCTGACAAAATGTTTCTCCATACCACATCTGGGAACTCCTCGCTGACCAGGGACATGATTAGAGACGTCTTCCCCACCTTGGCTATGGAGGGATGGAGACAGAAGAGGAGTTTAGCATACCCTGAACTATGTTTGCTCACTAGCTCATTATAATTAATGTGAAAATAATTAATTGAGCTTTACAAGCTATTCAGGCCATGAGACTGGGGCACAGACTTTACACTGTGGACATTACAAAACCATAGAACAATTTTAATGGCTGTGTGTGATCTATGAACTGCAGCTTCCATTGCGGCGCTGATTTTAATATTACTCCATGAATTTCTATTACTAAGCTAGAGACCTGTGAAAAATGTTTCATCAAATGATCTGTTAATAATATTAAGTTTAGAAGAACAGAGGAAACAATCTAGTTCCCAAGACAACTGGGATTGCTGTGGAGCTGTGCCAGGAAAAAGCAGAAGTCTGAAATAAAAAAACGTCTATAAAAGTAATAATTCTAGAAAAGACCATAACCTGTTTGGAAGACACTTCCTTTTATTCAGTGATAATCCAATACTTTATTGAACACAGGAAAAACAAATAGGAAGATGTCACCTGATATTTCTCATTTGTATACAGATTTAAATTAAATTTGTATCAATTTCTTTAGCTTTGCTGTAGTTTAAAGTATCTCTGCAGTGATTTCAATGTTCAGTTCAGAGAAAAGGTTGGGAAAGACCTCAATGACATTAGCGAAATAAGGTGGGTTACGTGATGGGCTAGGAGTAAGAATAAACTGTTGTGTTTGTAATATATGAACTAATTGTTTTAATTATCAATAGAAGATACGAGGCGTAAAGGCGAATGAACTAAAATTAAAATACACACCACCATCACCGTGAGACAGTGGTGTGGTTGTCAGCATCACATTCCCAGCTAGTAGCATCAAGGCAATGTGAAGTGAACACTAAGGGCTGACCCCGTAGACAGTCTCACCTGTCCAGCACTGGAAACAACAGCTTTACTTACGCTCTCCCACTAATAATATCCTCACGTCCTTGCGCATCCTCTCCAGCGTCGACAACCAACTCGGTAAACTGGTTTGTGTGAAACATTTATGCTCCTGTCTGGATGAAGGTATAGCCAGACAGCTCACCTCGGCCTGGCTCGCTTGCTAACGGCTATGTTCGCATTTCTCTCCGGTTTATACTGGTTCAGAACAGACGGTTCACTGTAACAGATTTGTACAAACCGTTAGATAACAACAAGGTTATATATATTTATATATCTTCTACCTGCCTGCCACGGTCAGTCATTTAACAGTACTGCATATGCTGCTACTGCTGTTGTGTTGAGCCAGCTAACCTACACACAAACTTGACTGTTGCGGGCGTTAGCAAGCGTGTTTTCCACCACGCCCCTCTGATTCAGCTGACTGTGTGAGGGTGAGCAAAGATCGTATATTTTTGAAAGAATCACTTAAAAACTTTAGAGTCACCCACTTTCTTAACCTTCTAGTACGGTCATTGGCAGTCTCTAAACAGTAAGAACTATAATGACAAATTGCGACTTAGAATACAGACAGAGCTCTTCATATTTTTCAGAAATCCTAATGTGCTCGCTGCTTGGTTGGCGTGATAACATTTCTGGTATCAGGAGAATGGTGTAGAGTGAGACGTCTTAGTTTTCTTCCTCCAGCTCTGCCCCACCTGTCAACTTGCGCCATCTACTGGCAAGAACCCTAACAGCAGAAACTAGAAGTTTAGTTGAGCTATAGATATATAATCATCAGCTACTGTAGGCTTTCTGTTATTATTGCACCATACTATCAAATTGTTGAGACAGAAATATAATTCAGAGGATTCATTTCAGTGAGCTTGTAACATATTTTCAGTTCAAAGTTAAAGTGCACTTAAACAGTCTACTACCACTACAACTACTACTGCTACTAATAATTACTATTATTCAATTACTACTGTAGGAGGTTTGGAAATCATTTGGTAATTCATGGTCAATTTTATCACCTGGGCGACCAAGTTTCACCCACTTTTGGTGCATTGTGTATGTATTAATCACAAATTAATTTAGTGAAACTATGTAAGTACAGTATAAACAGAAGTAATATGAGCCTAAAAACATGCAGAGTGACAAAATATATATCATACAGGTGTTACCTTAAGGCCCTTATATTTTCCATTTATAATGTGCTTTTCAAATTTGCTAATAATCCAATGACCCCCAACTAATAAGCCTTCAGGTTCCCTGTGCGTCTCAGGGGCCAGTGGCAGTTATAAACTTGGCCTGGTTGGTAATGCATCCTTGAATATCAAAATAACCTGCCCATTATAATAAATGCATCTGGATAGATGCACCTCTACTCTGGCTGATATAATCGTCTGATACATCACTGCACCGTATCTGCATTGCTGAAAAATAAATTCCTGGTAAAATGCGGAAAGCACGAATCAGTTGTGGATCAAATTTATTCAACTTATGAAGAGCTTTCAGTTTCAAATATATACACAACTAAAATACAATGTGTGACGAACAGGAATCTAATATTTTCAAAAAATGTGCAAAACACAAAATACAAAATTACTACAAAAATTTGCAAATTACACATAGAATCTAGAGTGCCTGTTTTTAATAAATACATACAAGTGCAAGGAGACAATAAAATAGGAGAAAGGGAGACAATACAATATTTTGAAACTGCTTTAGATGTGCTTGGATCTTCCAAAGCAGTAACGTCTCAGCTGTGACAACAACTTCTCCAAAGTGTCATGCTGTAATCACAGACGTTGTAGTGTTAGAGTTGAGTTAAGTGTCAGTGTCACTTTTGGAAGTGAGGCTATCAGTCTGTTAGGTCCCAAAAGGATACTGTTCTTTATTGCATCCTGACATTTTGCACACCAGCAGGTGAGACTGCTCCAGTCATTTCCCCCTTCTTAAGTTGGCTTCATCTGTATCAAAGATGGAATGAAAGACAGAGTTAGGACTCTGCATTGATTCACATTTATGTCATCTGCTATGTACTGTATCAGAGGTAAAAATCAGTATCTTACTAGCGTAGTCCTCTGGGGTCATGGGTTGAGAGATGACTTTCCTAAGTGCCTCCAGCCACTCCCTCTGCTCCTGCTCCTGCTCACACATAAACAAAAACTCCCTGAATGGAGTCTTAAGCGTGATGCCACAGTGCCACCGGCCTCCCCTCGTGCTCTTGCTGCTGCTCTCTGACACAGAGTAGCTGTGGCTCTCTGAGCCAATGAAGACAGCACCCAACTCTGTAGCATCCTAACAGTGTAAACACACAGCACAGGGATATGCTCAGTCAAAAACAAAAAAAGAAACACTGGAAAATGCATTCTGCATAATCATTGTACTTTTTTTTTTATATCTGAGTGGTGAAATCTTTTACGTTTGGATGTTTTGGGTTTATTTTCACTTCTCACACACAGTGCAGACACTATGACATATTCTCAGTTCTTTACCAGTGGAGTTTTGAAATACAGAAGCTTTCTGTCCATTGAGCACAGTGTGAACCACCTTTTCTTGAATGGCTCCCGTTGCTGACAACACACATACACAGACAGATAAAATGGGACAGGCAGAGAGAGAGAGAAAGAAAGATATTCAAAGCAAAGAATCAAATTAGTTTATCAGATATAACAAAGTTAAACAAAACCAATTGATTTTTGTATTAAATTAAGAAAGCTGACAGACCGTTGGGCCAGTTTTCTCCATGTATCCCTCCTTCAGGCAGTGTCTTGTTAACTGAGGTATTAACTGTGTAAAGAAAAATAGGAAATGCTGTTAACTGAAAAAAAGTTGTAGTTTAAGACTAACAGTTTATGTGAATAATGAAAAATTGTCTCACATCACTGTCTTGAAGAGTGGGGTGTTTCTTCTGTAGGTATGCCAAGCGTGTCGCCCGAATAGCATTGAATAAGGATACAACTATCTACAGTATAAGACATCAGATAAAGGACAGTATATCAGGAAGACAATGATGTACATAAACTGCATCCGTGCATGTATATTGTCTGGACAGTTTCATACATTTTTTTTTAGGTATACAGCACATAGTGTAAGTTTCAGAACGCCTCCTGAACTTGGATTAAATTGTTTTGTTTATCTCTCTCTCTCTCTCTCTCTCTCTAACAGTTGTGAGTTTCAAAGTAAAAGACTCTACGCATGCTCTAGTTGTATGCTGTATTTGCCGAGACAAGTCACTTATCTGTTAGTGGAAGTGGAAATAAAATAGCACTATAGTAGTTGAGCTCACCTGACCATTCTCGTGGTAAACAAACAGATTCCTTGTACGCTTGTCCTGTAGGTAGGATATCTGCAGACCGTGAGTGTGACCGACCTTCTCTGTCTGGAAAACTGCATTCAGATCCTTCATGCAGATGACAGCTTTGGGAACCTTGGACTTGTTTTTGTTTTATGGGAGAGATGAGATAGGGTTTTAAAAGATCAGAAACACAAACAGTTTTTGAGTGTAACCCACGCATACTCATAAAACATTGTGGACGACTACTCACATCCTCTTTAATGAAGTATCTGAGTGTGAAGTCTTTCCGGGACAGCACAAAGATCCTCTTTAGAAACTGCTTGTTGTCTTTGCCCTTCTTCCATAGCGTTGACTCAAATGAATCTGGATCAGATACATCAAATAAACAAAAGGGGATGCATCTTATGATCTGTGCAGAAAACAAATGCCAATTCACATATGTTGCTGAAAGGAAGAATATATTCTTGTTAATATTGTGGCAGGATTATTACCTGAGCTATAAACTTGGTGAAAGTAGTTATTTTCTCCTGTGAATTCTCTTCTTTCATACTTTGCACGGATCCATTGGTCCTTGAGAACACTAAAAGCAGGGAAAAAACAGCCATTAATGGTTCCCCATGGATGAAAAAAAAGTGTCTAAGTAAATACACGCCACAGAAAAACATGTAGACCTGTCATTGATAATAGTGTCTTTAGCAGAAGCTCCACCTCAGTACCCATCACTCATTGTTTGTTCCTCTTCCTCTAAACTGCATGTGCAACAGGAGTGCTCTACTCCCATTCACCGATTTGAGTATTTGTTGAGTCCTCACTTTTTTCGCTTCCACTGATCCAGTGGAGTGAATGGCTGATATTAGTGGTCACTCACATGCAGTCTTTTTGCTGCGGTCGGTAGAAGAAGGCAGGGACACACTTCTCAAAAATGGCTTTGGCTGCAGAATTTCCCCTCTCTCGCATGAACTGAAACCAGAGATTTAAAAGGTTATACTTTATTCGGGGTTAAATCTATATAAAACAGACCAGAGAATAAACTCTACAATTAATTATGTATCTACCCACATTTAGAGCATTAACACAGTGGACAGATTAGCTTTTGAGATTCAAAATTCAATAAATATAAAATATAAAAATTCAAAGATGAAAAAATGTGTGGTTTTAAGTACGTGTAATATATGTATAAAAAGCAATTTTCAATGTATTCAAATTAATATATAAATAATGAATGCATGTTTTAGCCTATATTAGCTATAATTCAATGAATTCAAACTACAAACTTTTACCTCTACTAGTGAATCATCCCAGAGATCCAGACGTATGGATTTCACTTTGCTGACATCCGGCAAATTGCGATGCATCCCCGAGCAGTTCAAGCACACAAAGATGCCAAGAGTGTAGGAGGCCCAGTCAGGATCTGTGAGCAAAAAATGACACAATATTTACTTTGTAAGAAGGAACCAAATACAGAACAAACAGGTGTTTCATTTCTGGGCGAATGTAGACTACAAATATGCTACAAATAAAGTGAACAGTGAAATAAACCAAAGTAGAATTTCTTCTTTGTCTTTAAAATGTATTTTCTCTCTTTCTTCCTTTCACACAGACAAACACACACACTGTATTAACTCTCCTTGGCAGTGATGGCGACAAAGTGTTGGAAGTTGTAGGAGGAACAATGAAGTCATACCACAGAATATACAGTAGCTCCACTTCCCCCTTATGAAAGTTTGATATAAAACGTGACATGGTAATAAAATATTATTTCGGAGATAGTTTAACAAACAACATCACGTGGCTCTGGGGCACAGGCTTCTGTTTACCATTGTTCACACTTACATAAAGAAAACACACTAATTCACACAGAAATCAGCTATAATGGTCTTTGGGGGAAATATGTATTGTTGAAGAATTAAGCAAACAATGCTAGTGTATTTATTAAAATATATAAACTTGGGTTATGAATCTTTGTCAGTGTACTCACCAGGAGCTCCACAGTCAGCACACAAGTTGTTACCTGGCTGTCGCACTAAATCAAGCAGGATTTTGCCATTTCTTTCCAGATTGGCCATAGGTGAAGGTCGTTTGCCTCTGTTAGAGTTGAGTCCCAACAAGAAATGGTATTAACTCCATGTTGATTCTACACAGCTCATGGTGCTATTCTGCTCTGTGGCAAGTGAAAAAAATATTTTCTTCTCGCTTACTAGTGGCCCAGCATTTCCTCTTAAAAGCACAGCATCATGCAGTTTATTGTTCTGCACACAAATGCCCTGGTCCAGAAATAACAGAGAAAGGAAGTGAAACAGACGTAACCAAACGTGAATGACTTACAGTATCAGGCTAATAGACTTGTATGTGGTTTGTATGTAGCTTGACTTGTGTGTGTGTGTGTGTGTGTGTGTGTGGGGGGGGGTTTCATGTAGATTGTACTGTAAATGTAGGCTACCTTTTGTTCACCTAAACACATTTTGCATTTAATTAAAATGCAGGGTAGACAGAACAAAAACATTTATTATTGAAGACAATGTAGGTAAATACACTAAAGCATTAATATCCCTCTTTTGGAACCTGTAAAAATCTAAATTGTAGACCAAAGATGTGATGTTTTAAAGGTCCTATACTGTATCTGGTACACTCACAGGTGTTTTCACTTATTAAACCTGACTAGACCTCTTCTTGAGACCTTGTGGGTGTACACAGATTGTGCTTGATTAACACCTCTCTGACTCTCATTTTAAGCTTTTACCTTTACCTTTTTTATTATTATTACTATATGGATTTCCCACTATAGCTTTACCCAACTTCAACCTGCCGTGTTGGCGAGTAGTCATGCAATTAAACATGTAGTTTAACTACATTTTGCAGTAGCTTGCCATTTGCCATATTGTGTGTAGTTAACCACTGAAACTATCATTTTGGGCCATAAAAGGAAAATAATATATATTTTTTATTTTTCTATTTTACCATTGCTTGTCTACTGTAATTTAATCCCCTTTTGACCAGCCCCACCATATTTTTCTTTCATCCTGATATCTGTGAAGGCATGAACAGCCAATGCATTCAGGCAGCCTCCACCATGCACCTGACCTTTGTGTAGTGCATGTGCAAAAGCCAAGGGCGGTGGTGTTGCTCAGTGCTCTCACAGCAACGTCATCATGGATAAACATCCTGAATCAAGAATCACCATGGCCATACTTATTGTATACCAAATCAAAGCAGACATTCTTTGCACTCTCCCATGAATATTGTTTTGGGTTTTTTTCTTGTTTATGTATGACTTGTGAACAAGTAGGCACTTTTTGCAATAAATTGGCATGTTTTGTATTTCATGTACATTGTCAATTTGATAATTTTTTAACAAAGTAGTTTGAACTAAGTAGCTTTAGTTAGCCAAACTAGATTTCTCCCTCAGGTAGCTTTGCTGTTAGCTTCCAATGCCATTCTTTCAAAGTACCTTCCTGAGAACCTGAGGATTGTAACTGTACAACCTGCAGTTTGTGGTGCTGTTGAACTGTATAGGGTTGTAATGAGAGGTGTTATTCCTAATACAACATTTAAAAAAAAAATTCCATTACAATTTTCAGTATTATGCAATAAGCTGTGAGATAGTTGTAGGGGAGTAAAATGTAAAATATTAAGATATAAAGTATAATAAAATAGTTTAAAAGTGTGATTATGTACAGTTCTTGAGTAAATATACTGAGTTGCATTACACTGGCACTGGTAAGAGGTCTTTCTGATATTTATTCTACTCTCAATTATATAAATGTATGTTAACATAAAAAATACGTATTAATGCAGCACCATATGAATTGGTGCAATAACCCTACATACTTACACACAGTGAATGGCGTAATACATCTTTAAAGTCGGTTCTCCCGTAAACACAACAGAAGAAGCACCCCGGAACCAATCCAAAGCAGTGTTGTTGTGCTGCTCCGGTCGATTTTATAGCGTCGGACGACAACCAGAGGACGAAGTTGTTTTACCGGCATGATGTTGTAGCTGAAACGAATTATTATTTACTTTAACTAACGACATGTGGGTCGCCAGACGATTTTTGTCATCGGTCGCTCAGAGACGTACGTTTTCATTGTGAAATATATTGTCTTTTATTCGCTGTTTGCATAAATCTCAAAGTACAGACTGCTAACGAAAAGCTAATTTAACTTAGCTAGCTGTAAATTCTAATTTAAACATTGATAGGTTATATTATTTCCAATTTTATCTGTTTTACGTTTTTAGTTTTCCCTGCCTTTGGGCCTGACATATCTAATTGACAGATACACGGTAACTTGCACGAAGGCTCTGCACTCACGTGTTGTGGAGGGTCAAAGCTTTTTTTAAAAGGTTTTACTTTGTCTAAACACATTTTGATTTCAATCTCCTGTATTTCTTCCACAGGTCATTATGCAGGACAGTTTGGTTTATTCCGTAGCCCTAAGCACGGCTCCCTCCCCGAGCTGGAGCTGCGGTATCTCCAGTGCACATGCTGCTGGAGAAGCCGGGTTCCCGTGGCCGGCTTTGAGACCCTGAACGCCACCCTGTCCTCAGCTTCCGAGCCCTGCAAGGATGACACCAGCAGAACTTTGGACGCTTGTTACACCTCCGAGCAACGAGACGCAATCCTCAAGCTGCTCAACACCGCAACCCCGTCAGAGCTGGCCGCCGTCAAGCTCCTCAGAGGCCGCAAATCGCTCAACATTGTGGACTACAGGACTAAAAACGGACCCTTTAAAAGTCTGGAAAGCGTGGTGAATGTACCGCTACTTAAGCACAAAAGTGCTGTCATAGTTTTCGACTCCATCCTCAACCCGGTTAAGAAGGAGAGGAAAGTGAGGATACAGCTGGCCAAGTTTATCAGGCCAGAGGTAGACAAGTCCTGGTTGGAGGTGAGTTTTGGCTCCTGTATGTGAGAATTCAATGGTCAGCTAGGGGTTAAGACACAAAATAAAGTGGGTTGGCTGGGCAGGTTACAGAGATTGTCTTGGGTTTAATTCAACACCCATCTCTCTATAACTGTGATTGTGGTTTGGGTCTGCCTGAAATGCAGGTATGGGTATTGCACAAGGCAAGAAAGTCTGTTTTCCTGTCCTGTAGGTTGATGAATATCATGTCTGACCTCTGATGTTTGAGATAATTTTGGTGTTCACCTCACTTCACTTGTCAAACAAAAATGTTGAATGTAAAAAGGGAAAGCAGGGAAAATCACTATGATCACTTATCATAATTCTATATTTGTTTACTCAGGATGCCAATACCATAGTGTCAATAATATGTGGGACTAATAAAATCGCCTGGGCACATGTGGAACGTGGGATGACCGTATTGGATTGGCAACAGCTGGAATGTCCTAACTTCTTGAAGGGAACATATATGGCTTCTTCTTACTTAAATGATGTGAGTACCACTACCAGAATCTGTTATTTTTGACTGATTCAGGGTTTTTTTTTTTTTTTTTTTAAGAAGCTATGTAGCAGCCATTGTCCTTGTACAGAATTTAAACCCATATCTAACTGCACAATATGTAAACTTTTCTTTTCTGCCTACAGGTTTCTGCGGCCGTGTCACTACTTCCTTCTGCTGACTTCTACATTATAGAGAAATCCTCAATCTCAGTCCAGAATACTGCTCTGTTCCCTGTTATGGCACACATGAGGACGGTGGAGGCAATGCTTTTTGCTCTGCTGGAGCCCAAAAACTCAGCACCAGAGTCCAATATTCCTCCCAGGTGGGAAAAATTGATTTCATATCAATAATGACTGTTCTCAACTTCCAAATTTACCATATCATATAAAAACATATTCATAATAACATTTAATACCAATACCTGCTTCAGCATGTCAGTGTGCATTTTAAATCTGGAACACTAAATGAACGTTCATGTAAGTGACCTAACACAAAAATTTCTTCCCGTAATTTCTTTCTTCGTTGCAGAGTTTTGAACATGATGCGAACTGCTGTGGGACGCCATTTTGGACTAATGGTGGGGGAATGTCGGACCAGCGGGGCAAAGACAGTGCGACAGCTGATGACTGAGTCGGTGACACAGAAGCTTCCCAGGATAAACTTTCCCCAAGATCTGCTGTTCAAGTACAGGAACTCCTTTCAGATGGGGAACAGAAGAGGAGGAGAGGAACTCTGTGATGCTCTACTTCAGGCTGTAGCTTTTTACGAGCTGCTCAGTGAATCTTACAGTTAGCAGCCACCTGGACCGATCTCATGCACCGACCATGCACCGCATCCAGTAAAACAGACCTCTTAAGTGGCAAACTGAGCCCATTTGAATCCCTGAACAGATTTAATATACTTAAGGTTACATTAAACACTATGGTGATTTGTTATTTCTACTGCTGATGTTGTGTGATTTGGACATTTCCACAAACTAACTGCTGTCTGCCATCTTCTGCTGTCTGAGGATTTTCATTCAAGTTGATTAGTGTTACACTTTATGCAATAACTTTTTACAAATAAAAAAAACATCAAAAAACCCAACATTATGGTTGTCATGAGCAACTAATGTCTGTGTATGATCATGTAAAAAGTGGCAACCCTTAAAGAATTTTGCAAGATCAAGATAATTTACAAAAAATATAATTTTTATTTATTCTTCATGGTTGCACTTATATGTAATAAAACCTGATTTCACAGCTCAAGTGAGTAAAATTCATTTGAAAAAGAGTTCACTAAAATGGATGCATAGTAAAATAAATACTGACAGGAATAAGGTGTGGTAGTCCAGATTTTTCTCTAAGAGAAATCTTCTGCCAGGAGTTGAAAAGTTGACTTTGATAGGTCCAGGTGTAAGTTGCTGAGGTAGTTCAGACACCTATTGCAGGGGATAAATTGTTGTATGACTTGTGTTGTATGATGTATAGTATCATTAAATAATCAAATTCAGGTATAATATATATAACTAACATTATTTAATCCAGCAATGATTCAAATGGAAGATTTAACACTAGTTTGCTTGGACCTAAAAAAAAAAAAAACAAACAAAAAAAACACACATGCTTATGGTAATTACATAAGGAAGCTTTGGGGCTTAAGATACAACTACCATCACCTACCTTCCACTGTCCCACAAACCACTCCGATGTTAAACTTAATTATAACTCATTAAGTGTGAAAGACTGTAGACCTCTGTAGAAAATTAATTTAAACCCGTGTGTTGTGTCTGGCTCACCTGACTGACTCCTCTTTCAGTTGCTTTGCTGTATGAAAGCGACAGATGGAGCGGAGAACCGGCATGTAGTCAACACTGACAGCTTGTCTGTTTCCCAGCAGGCTGAAGGATTTACTGCTGAGCACCGTCCTGCTCAGCTTGTACTGTCTTTGGGACACACTGGAGGGAGAGGACCAAGTGTAACACGGTGAAAAACAGAACCCTTCCAGATTCCAGAAATAAGTTGCGTGATTAAGCCAAATGCATCCATGGCCTCACCTGAAACTCCACAGAAAATTTGACATCCAAATGACTAAAGAAAGCTTAGGACAACTCAAGTATAAAAAGGGCACTGGATCTATATCAGCCATGTTACAAACTGAAAAACCAGATAGTAAACTATTTGAATCAATATTCAGGAGTAGAGAGGGAGAACAGACTCACCTTGATGCACACAGAGGTTGAAAACTAAATCTGAGGCTCTGTCTTTTGGAAGCAGCGGGGAACATCAGTTTCTCCACCAGCCTCTCCCGCTCTTTGTCCTCCAGTTCCTGGCTGTATTTTTGGGCTTCAGTCCTCACCTCAGACACCCGCCACCAGCATCTGTGAAAGCCCAAGCCTTCAGCAGCAGCCTGAATATCCGACAGCCTCTCCTGGCTCCAGCTCCTGCCCCCCTCCTCACTCATCTCATCCAACAAGCCGTCCTTTATATCTGCCCCTGTCCAGACAAACGACTCAGGGCTGCATGAGCCTGAAACAAGCTTTGCAGCAGCTGGCAGAGTGGCATCAAGGTACGACATGAGGTCAAAGAAGTCAGTCAGGGCATCTAAACAGTCAGTTGCCACTTGGGCTGATTTTTGTTCAGTCTTGTCACTTGAACTGGGGAGTCTTGAACGAGCCCCCTTTAATGACAATGAAGTGCTTTGAGGTTTGTGAGTTAAAGTGGAAGGTGATGTAGTGTCAAACACTCTTGCAATATATTTCTTTCTACTAAGCCTGGAGTTATTCCTAACAGATTTGGGACAGATATTTTGATTGAGCTGCTGGAGGTGAGGATCAGTGTCAGAGGGTGCCAGCTCACTCTGCAGCCCAGAACAAGTCACCTTGTCCAGGTAGTGGACTGAAGTTCCCTTGGTGCCGATAGGTAGAAGGAGCTCCAGGTTGGTGTAGAGAAGAGGAACCCCTCCTCTCCAGCTCTCAGCTAGGAGCCTCAGGAGCTTGTTCGTGTCTGTTTCAGACCAGCGCTGACACTGAAAAATCAGAGACAAATTATTGACAAAGTGCATTTTTCTTTGGGGAAAATCTTATGAAGTTTAAAAAATAGATAAATATAGATATGAATACTTGCCTTTAAAAGGTTCAACAGTTGGTTTTGGGTGACAGGATGGAGACCGAGCATGCTGGCAGTGCAGCCTGTGTCACATGGAGGAAGACTGGAGTCTAAATTGTCTACCTCTTCAGCATCATTTGAGTCTAGATTTGGAAATGGAGAAAATTCCTGCAAATCCATACTGGTATTGCAAGTTTTTGGTAACAAAATCCATGTCTATAAAAAAGGGGCCTGATTGTGATACTTACACTGTACACGAGTAGGCTCCTTAAGCAAGCCTCCACTCTGAGATGCCCTTCCTCCACCACCGTGCACCCAGAGCTGCAGCTGCAGCAGACAGCGCCTGATGTCTCCACAGGTGAGTGTGAGGAGGCTGCTAACATCATCCAACTCCAGTTGCACATTCTCAGCCAAACACACCAGCTGCAGGTAGCTACAGACATTCACCTTGGAACAGATGAAGTAAGTCTATGACAAACTGGGTCGTAATGGTTCTGCATGTGTGGTGAGCCTATAACAGCAGACTTGGAAGCCAGCAGGGTTTTATTTTTTTGACACAAGCATAGAAAAAAAAAGTGTGGAGCTACTTTAGGAAACATGCATGGGTTTCACACTGAAGTTGTACAAGAATATACAAAGATAAAAATTTGTCTCACCGCTGTTGGGGTTTTGAAAATGATTTCCTCCAAGCTGCAGTTGAATCTCTCTCTGAATAAAGGATCTAAGGAGGACATTTACTTTGCATCACGGCTTGTCTTCAAATCTATATTACTCTAAATTACACAGTGTGTGCATTTACCATTGGCGGTCAGAATGACTGGCCTTTTAGTGGTTGTCATGAAAGTTTTGATGGCTGCGAGGAAACCAACATCATCGCTGAATATGACATCAACCTGTGGGAACAGACAGTTGCAAACAGATCAACCCAGACCAAGCATGGGATATGTGCGGCCTCATATCCATTAAATTATATGTCTCACAGCGTCGGGTTGCCAAATGGTTTACCTCTTCAAACAGAATGAGTGATGTGGCTGTCTTTTTACTCTGTGGCACTGTTTGATCACAGCCTGCTGATGGTCTGCCCAATTTCTCCCCGTCTAGTTTCTCAGATGGCGACAGGCCACCAAAGTGTAAGTGATCTGCTTTGGCCTTCATCTTAAAGTAGTTGGCCAAAGTGACTGTGGCTGGATTAGCTTTTCCTCTGCGACTAGAGCGGCCAAAGTTCTGTGCTGTCCTCCTCTTTGTGGTAGAGATGACATTTTTAGGATGCACTGTTTTTCCTGTTAAAAAAACGCAAATGCCTGTTAAATAAGTTAATGTCATTGAAGCATCCATTACTGTGTACAGATATTATACTATATTTAAAACTTACAAAAACCTCACACCATCAGGTTTTTTTTGTTTTTACTTTTTTACTTCACAATCATTGTTGCAGGCTTGTATAAGTAAGTCAGTATTCAGATAAAGACCCTGTCTTTATTAGTCATCTCTTACCAGGTAAAGTCTCAGTTTTAGGAGTGCAGCTGCTGGTATTGTAGTTGTTGAGGTAAGCTGGTTTCAGTGGGTCCTTGCCCGACGTCTCCACTAGGTGGGACTGGGTAGCCTCCTTGAGCTGGGACAGAACGTGGCGGCCACTGCGCTGTGAGGAGCAGTTCACCTCAAACACCTTTGAATGAAAAAGGAAAAGAAAAATTAAATGATGATTGATCCTATTTAAGAATGACATCCAGATGATTACTTGTCATGAAAGCAGTTTAGAACCTGGTGAAACATAGTCTTAGTAATGGCCACAAAAATTTCAATAAAAGATAAGCAATCCATTTTGACAAAGAGTTTCATTTTAAATGTTCCCTTCGGACTCGGTTGCATTTAGAATAATCGGTGTGGTAATTGTTTATCTTTGTGACTAATCTCGTATTCTTGATTTTCTCCGAGGCAAAAGGCTCGGATAAAAGTGATAGGAGGCAGAATTTCAATGGGCTACAAAAGCACAAGAACAGATGGAAAAGTATCTGTAATCTGTTCATCTGTGAGTTTCTGAGGAGATGAGAAAACATGTCCTCAACGGCCAGAATAATATGAAATAAGTACACAGCAATATCAGGTACTATTTTAATTTATGGATCATTTTGTCAAGCGGTCAGTGGTGTAGACACTGATGAGTGAATAATTTTAGACTGCGAGTATTTTCTATTTCGCCAATAGCTTTTTAATATCAGTGCCTAAAACATTATTTTTCATTTATATTAGTTATTTCTAGCGAGCCTCTCCATGAGCTTTTTAAACCAGTTTTTCATTACTGTAGGTTAAGGTTATAAGTGTCACTTTCTCATGTAAATTTACAATTAAAATGTGACACCTCCGATCTGAAGTGACAGTGATACAGTTTGTATAGCCAATAACCAACTGGTTCTCTATAGGAATCCTTTAATCTTATTAATTTTAGGAATGTTTCAAGGGACTGTATGGATTAGATTTGACATATGTATTCATGTTTGATGCCTGTATGTTTGATGTTAAGTTATGGTTTAAAGATATATGGATGCAATTATCAGCCTTTGGTGGCATCTACTGAAAGATATTGGACCTTTACATAAATCCCAACCTTGAAGCCAAGCTCCTGAGCGCAGGCATACACTGAGGCAGTCTTCCCCACACCTGGAGGTCCTGTTATCAGCACGGTGTTACATAGCGGATCCTCTCTGTCGCCCTCTGCCCCAGCCTCACCTTGGAAGTCTCCACAGTCCCACGAGTCTGCACAGGACAGTCATTACTTTTCTGACCAAAAATTCCACACATGGAAATCCTCTGTCATTAAAATAAAACTTTAGTCATGTGGATACACAAAAACAATCAGGCTTTTGACGAACATTTGGTCATGGCTCATTCAAAGCCACATGAAAATTTTGACCCTGAGTGGAAAGATATGAGAGCAAAAGTAATGTATGACAAATTGCAGCGAATACCATTGCTGTTATCTTCATCTTTCTTTTCCTCCATTTTTCTCCTCTCGTCAGAGTCAGCTCGTAGTTTCCATTTCTTCAACCAACTGAATTCCAGACAAAAATCAAAAGAAAAAGTTTTGCTTACACGGATTTCAAGTCCAATATATCAGTGAAAGGATTAGTGAGCTAATGAACAAAACTGACCTGTGAAGTTTGTTCACTGAGACAGAGTTGCCGATGACTTCACTTGAATGCTGAGGACTGTACTTGTCTGTCCAGAGAACATCCTCAAAACTGGATTCTAGAGAAAGGGAAAGAAATGACATTTTCTGTTATTAAAAGGGCACAAAACATACCTTAGGAATACAAATCAATCAGCCTATGAGAGGGTTTACCTCTGTGAAGAATATCAAAGGTTATGGGTGGCTTGCCATCAGATTCTGTGTCATTTCTCCATTCAGAGTTCGGCTCACAGTTGTTCACCAGGCCCGCTATGCTCCCGCTTCGCTCCCTCAACCTGTGACTGCGACTCAGCTTTCTGCTCCTAGGCTGCTTCTTCACAGAGACGACTGTACTTTCCTGGACACCCTGTGCTAAAAGGTGACATTGATCCACACCAATGGCATCCTCTGCAGTGAGACTACACCTCAGACGCTTGGACACCCCCTCAGAGTTTTCTTCTCCTCGTTTCCTCTTCTCTTTGAGGTGGTTCTGCAGGGAGTTTTCTGCTTTGGACAGACTATTAACAGACTCTTGCTCAGTCTCACCTGTGGATCCAAAATCCCGCAGTTTTTCACTTGCTTTCCTCTGCAGCGTGCTGAACACTGTGTGAACTGGAAATACTGGATTAGATGTTTTGATTTCTTCCAGACAGCTGTGCAGAGATGAGGGTGACAACCGTCCTCTCCAGGGAGACAGAATAATCCCCTCTTTCTCTGTCAGCTGAGATACTGTAGATACTGATAACCGACGTTGACTTTTCACCCTTTGCAAATCATCCCTCTGAGGAGGAACTGGTTTCTGCGGCTTCTCTACAGGCTGATACAGCTTACCATTACTGCTCCTTTTACTCTCGCTCTGCCGTAAGAAAATGGGCGCAATTTTAATGCCTTTTGCGCAGCACGTCTGCTTCTTCTTTTCCTGCAGTGGCTGAACTCGTTGGGAGATCCCAGCAGCAGCAGAGGTGTTAGAGCCATTTTTGTCTTTTGCAGCCAGCGAGGCTGAACCTCCCTCTGGTGATGTTTTATCAAAGTAGCAGCTCGACTCCGATAACACTAAAGATATTACCTCGGTGGTTTGTATTTGGTCTTTGCTTTGGCGGGGTGTATCCTTACAGTTTCTGCCCCGTTTGAGCTTGTTTCGCATTGTAGAGAAATCCAAACTCAAACACTGTGCGGGGGCATTTTGACTTTGGCGCTAGGCTGTGATGCATGACGGAGTCGTAACGTCAATTTGCGCGACGTTACTTCTAACCAAGCTAAGCTAGACTAAAATTTATTTTACTTTTACACGAACCCAGCTTGCTAAAAATTATATTCTTATATTATAAATTAAGTAGAAAATGTAAACGCTTTGAGTAAATACATAAAACACTTCCAAAACATCGTACTTATGTGGAGCGACGTCAAAAACGTGCGCCAGGGTTGAGTGCAGCCAAAGATCGTTTATGCGCAGACAAACTACACGGATGCTCTCTCCTACAGTTTATAGCAAGTGAACCGAACTGATTTCTCCAGGCACCCAAATGCCAATCAGTTCTCCATAAGTCAAGGATTATTTGATTAATAAATTAGAAAATCAATTGCCAACTATTTTGATTTTTCTTAATTTTGATTAACTGTCACTTAAAAAAGTAATTTTTAAGGCAAAAATATAAAAAAAAATCCTCTCGTACCAGCTTTTTTCATGTTAGGATTGTTTTTCTCTCAATAACAGTGTAAATTGGTTTGTGGATAATTTCCTGGCTTTCTAGGACAGCAAACTTTGGTAATTTTTTTACTGGTGCTTCAATGTTGGAATAATACTACCTTTCCTGAGGTTTTCTGTGTTAATTACACAGAGAAAAAGTAAGTAATTTGATAAAACATTGCAACAAAGTATTTCAATATAAACTAAAACAGTTAAAGTCCTAAAACTAGATTTTGACTCAGAGTCCTTCTACAAAGGCGACCACAAGGCCTCAAGTCACAGTTAATTCTTCACTTCAATGTTGCATGTGTCAACCTGTGAAGTGATGTCCTACCTGAGCAGCATGACACTGAGAACACGTTGAGATTAACTTAGGCCAAGATGACGCTGCTGCTTTCCCATGTTAAAGAAGAACCTGGAACCTGCCAGGTAAAGAGAATTTATGCTCTTAAGTGTCTTCATTATCATCTTTTACCTGTGTAAGTAATCCACTTTCCCCAGACACTTGATGTGTTGGGGAAGATGGAGGATCTGCACTCTGCACATCTCTAGTGAATATCTAGGACATAAATAGATCAACCAAAATTCCAGTTAGCAACAAATTCACATTTCAAAATGCTTTGTCAACATTCATTTGAAATGCAGAAAGATCTTGAGTATAGAAAATCCATTAGGACCAGTTTGAGGCAGTGTGATGATGCACCTTCACATTTTGGTTACCTTTCAATACACACTTCAATAAAACCTCAGGATAATTACCAAACATGTGACACATCTAACTACATCTTGCCAATTTATTCTTTACCTTGTTGACAAAATAGTCTCAACTCAAGGGTAACTTACTTCATTGTTCTCAAGCTCTGGATGTGCTCAATGAGATGTGCCTGTTCGAATAAACTGAGCAAACTCAATCTGGTGACAAGGACAGGTTGAAGCACTCCAGAACAAATGAGTTTCATGTTCAGACTGTAACCTGCAGTTGGTCATCTCTTCAACCATTGTCATTTGTATTTTACAGAAAAAGAAAATGCTTCATTCTACATGTGAAAAATAGTTTTTGGGTGCATGAATGGTTTTTATAAGATTTCAAGCCTGGATGGAATGGTATTATTCAGACCAGGTTATTATACAACTAGAATGACAAGGCAGAGACCACAATAGAGAGTGTAATGATGGCTAATGTCCAAAATCGACCAATAATAAAAGGTCAAATGTATTTTATTTCTTTAAATATAAAAATCCCCTTAGCCAGAGTGTACAGTTCACAATTTTTAACAGGGTGTTTCGACAACAATGGTGAATATGTCTCCCTTTTTCCAGATGAATACAGAAACCCTCTATGAACAGTGGAGGGAGAAAAAATATATATTGTTAATTTGGTTGTCCACAAGGGAAGTCTGATGAAATAATGAACGGTGATGATCACCTATTTATGTGCACACTACAAAACACATCTACTGCTTTTTTTTTTCTTTTTTTTTTTTAAAAACTGGTTATGGAATGAACAAAAGAAAATATACTAAAAAAAATACACAGAACTAAGAGACTGATGAAAATATTCCCCTTTGGCATAAACTGCACCTAACAGAACAGACCCAACCATCCAATAAACAGCATATTGCTTTGAGAGAAGCCCAGCAATCTGTTAATTATTGGATTCAGAGCAGGGCACAGCTAAACATTTGATTTGATCACATGTATACACATTTCTGTCAATCAGCTACTGATACTCAGAACCCATGTTAAAAAACAACATGACCAAATGTGAAAAACAGGTGCCTGTTTCATCAGAAAACTGTTGAGTTTTATATCTTCAGTGCTATGCACTCTACACCATACATGGGATGATGTGCTGCTGGTTGTTTCAGTAAGTCTTAGGAAAAAGAAAATATTCAGAAAAGTTCATTTCCCTGGCTTTCCTTGAGCTATGATCAATGCAGGCCAAAAGGCTTAGGGGGTGATGAAGTAGGAGTTTAGCCTGGACCCAAATCTCAATTTATTCTCTTGTCCAGGATCCAAGCTTACAGTATAACACTATCGTCATGGCAACCTACCAGCAAAACCCACAATCCATCTGGGTGTCCTAACACAAGCTTTACAGGCTTTATATACTCCAGACATTGATGCCAAGTGTAGATTTTTACCGTGATGTTCTCTTAACTGTAAAACCCTTCAAATTAAATGTCATTCACAACAGTGAAATCAAACCCACTAACGTTTCTCCACTGATGATAGTGGAAAAGCTGCATTCATCATTTGGCGCAGCATGATTTATATAAAAAAAAAAAAAAAAAAAAAAAAAAAAAAAATTCAAGGTAAGCTTTCTAAATACAAACACCAAGTGCTAAAATAATCAGCTAAAAGGATAAGTTTTCAACAATATTGTGTATGTGTACAAATAATCAAGAGTGACAATGTTACCAGTACAGTTTTAACTGTAGTCTTGATACAGTTGTCTGTAACAAGGACATACCAAAGGCAGTCGTGCCACGTCAGAGGAGTCTCAGTTTGTTCACTCTCTCACCCAAACACAGATACTTCAGTGGCTCCTACAAAATGCATATTAAGTAGGTTCAACTTACATCATCCAGTCCTCAAATTCCTGGTTTGTGTAGCTGTGGGTGATTCACTTTTATATTGTTCATATTTGGTTCAGTCCTCAAGTTCCAAAAACTTGTTTACCTTGTATACTGGTCTGCTTTAGGTCAGATCCTCCACTGACCATTTCTCCCACCTATCTAAGCACCAAATGGTTGGTAATGTTCATTGAAGAAGAAGAAAAAAAACAAAAAAAAAAACAAACAAAAAAACCCAACAATCATTGTTCCATCCATCCAGCCTGCATCAGTCTGTTAGCGCGCTTTTTGTCCTCTTGCCCTGCTTCCCTCCACTGGAGGTGATGGCGTTGCCGTTGCAGGCTCCTGCTGGTACCAGAGTCTGGTCCTGCTGCTCCTCCTCAGTGTCCGGCAGCTCTTCTTGGATCTGCCGCAGACGGGCCATGGCACGGTCGATGGTGGCTGTGCTCACCAGGTTGAAGTCGTGCATGCTGACTAAATGCAGGAGGAAGTTACGGCAGAGGTTGCGGCGGATGATGTGAGCACCACGGTTTTCCACGAAAAGCATGATGGCCTGATTCATCTGGTTGTCTGCTATGAACCTGCAGGGGAAATAGAGTATGAGTGAACTTCTAGATGTTCTTGATTTCTTAGTAATAATAGTTTCCCATAGCAACAAGAAATTCTTAGTTTAGGCAAGTTAATCAAAAACACAACCATATATACAATATAAAAACAAAATATTTTTATAACAATTATCACATTGCTGAAATATAAAACACTGTATGAGGGTCTGGTAATGCCTACCAGTGATATATAGAACATACCCATGCTTCATGACATGCAGGTTCCACAGCTTCATCACCTCCTTCTCTCCCTCATTGACATCTGTGAACTCATCCAGTTGCTGTAAGTAAAAAAAAAAAAAAATAATAATTTTGATACTCTTCTGATGCGATATGAACAAATTGTCATCTCAGCCAGTAAAACAACAAAGACTGATGATTTCATTTTAGGCATTTCCTGTTCTGTTTCCTGACAGTGAAACTGAAACTTATTCTATTGCAAGTAATCTCAGCGGGTTGAGAAAATCAATACTGAACTGATAAAAAAAAAAAAAATGTTGTGTATGGGTGTAAAGCAAGCTGAAGAAGTGCTGGCAACGGTTTTTGCTCTGAGCACCTTTAAGATATTTATGGGGAACAGGCACAACCCAAGTGCTTTGACTCTTTGTTGCCATGGTAATCCTACACAGAAAGAAAAAAGAACTGTATTCCAAAGCTTTATTTTTATGTTTTTTTCCCCTTTTAAAAAAATTCTCTAGGCTCCTCAGAAACACTTGCAAACAATCATTTTTATTTGGTCTGATTGTTGAAGTTTCCTTACCTCTGTCAATTTTCAGTTCAAATTTTCCTTTGTTACATATCATTACTGGGCTCTTTGTTACTTGCATCAATAGCTGCTGCCTCAATAAGTGGTAATAAAATGAGAATTTTCCTCTTTGGCAGCTTTCTGGACCTTCAAGGGTGTCTCCTTATAAATGGTGCTTCATTTTTATTCAACAGTGAAACCAGCCAAAGTGACTGAAGTAATGGCTTCTCACCGTGGCAGTCTTTTCTCTGAGCCACTCTGGATCTCTCTCATCCTCGCTGTCCACATCCATCTCCTGGGGCCGCAGGGGCATGCAGCTGTCACTGTGGAAGTAGAGGCGGTTGTGTCCGCTGACATAGGTCCTCTGCTGCTCCAACTCTCCATCCTCTGACTCCAGGAACTCCGACAGACTCGGTTTGGTCCTCTTAGGCCTAGTGGAAGGGGGAGAAAATAAACCCTGCATATACACTATGTATTCCAGATTTTCAAATCTTCATATTCTCTTTTTTTTTTTTTCTCCCTTCTTTATATTACATATACTGACCCTTCAGTTACCTCAGTACTGATCTTTTCATTTTTTGGTCTGTTCTGGTATGCATCACAAATGAAAAACAAAGAAATACACCTCTCTCTCAGCTTGAATATGCTATACACACAATAACTTTTGGGTAAAAACGAATGAGTGATGCTGAACAAGTTGTTATAGAATGCAATTTACTGTGCGCCATCAACAAAACAAAGATCACTCACCCAAGTCTTACAAAAAATATGCAAGGAAACTTTTATCACTCCAAAATTTGAGTTTTCATGCTTTTATTTAAGACACTTATTTTTAATTAATTAATGCACCAGTATGAGAAACCTGCTGACAGAGTAAAACTGATCTGTTTAGGGTCACCTTCTTGCCAGATGCATCACTATCCTTGTTTTAAATCGGTTTTAACCCAATTCATCGCTCATGAACAGTTCATTAAAGCTAATTGAACTGATTACAAATTCATCATTAGGCTAGACTCAATGAAAAGTCAATTAAAGCATTCATTTAAAATCAGTTAATTACATTTTCTGACATGCCTCGACTTTGAACATGAAGACTGCTGTTGAAAAAAAGGTCACATGTTTACCTGCAAACCAGTATGTGGGTGACAGCAGTCCTTTTGACCGGGCCGTTGCGGCTGAAAGCAAAGCCTGGTTGGCTGTGGATGTCCTGAGGGTTACCAACATATGAGCCATCATAGCACTCATTAATGGACACGTCTATCCTTGCTCCTTTCGGGTCAGGCTGCAGAGAAAAAAAAAAAAAAAAAAGATTAGTGGACTTCTAAAGGAAATTGTATTCAGCATAAAAACAGAGGGCATAGTTTTGCTCAATCTGGCACTAACTGTCAAGGTTAAAAGTGTGATTTCTCAAAGGTCATAAGCCATAACATGCTTTGAATAAAAGTGTCTGTTCACACAGAGAAGGATGCCAAAAGCATTATCAGAGAGTTAGGGAGGGAGGGACACAAATAAGAGAACAAGCAGAAACTGGCTGTGCAATTTAGAAATGTACCTGGGAATAGACTAGTTTTCCTAGGAACCTTGTTAAATACGACTTGCCCTTTGTTGTGTGGACAGGTGATTAGAACAGTGTCTCCTAAAATGTTGAACTATTTAACATTTCTCTTCGCACTGTGTGTTCGCCTGAGGAGCTCCACCCAGTAAACAGTATCATGCATCCTCTGCTTTTTACTAAGTTGTGGCTTAAAAAACACTCAAGCATTGCAGATGAGAGCTACCCTACAGCATCTTTGATTATGATACATAAACTTAAAAATCGCTTGAAATCAGGTGTGGTGTCTTAAAAGTACACATGAGTTGCCCAAACACACAAACTTAGACACACAAACACCCTGTCCCCTTACCACATAGCTGAAGATGAAGCGGGAGTGGGAGAGTTTGAGGTGTTTAAGCAGGCTGTAGAGTTTGCTGCAATTGAGTGTACACCAGGGACAGTGAAGATCGTCTCTTGCCTCTGTCTGCTGCCGTGTGTTATTGTTGTACAGGAACTGAGCAAGAACAAATCACATTAGTAACTACAGGTGAACCAGAGAAAGACAACCTACAGCAAATATAAATGGGTGATTCTAACATTGCTGCATATATTCACAGTTACTGTCACATTTGGTAATCAAAACAGTTCATAGTGTAAGCTATGGTTATTTTACTATATCAGTCATGATTACATGTGACAGTACTTCAAATCATTTTCTAAAATGGCTGCAAAAAAGCAGACCACAAAGACATTTTGTTGTTCAGCCACCTCACCAAAGGATTGTTGAAAATCAGTGTCCCAGGCCCAGATGTATTCCTTACTATTGTGTGGTGTACCTGATAAAATATACGTAGCTTCTGCCGCGGCTCACACGGGACCTGCTCTTTCCTCGTCTGAATGTCTGTGCTGACTGACTCTTTCACTGCTGACGGGAACAGATGGAGAAGTTAATTCTTGGAGAATCACCAAATAACAAATTCTGTGGATTTGATACATTCAACATGTATTTGAAAACTGCATTGTTTTCCATTAACATCAAGAGTTGAAATTCTGAAGTCCCCTTCAGACATGGAATCTGTAACATTTCTTCATCTAACTGTTAAAGTGATGGCTTTTTGGCATTAAAAAAAAAAAAGACTGTAGGTCTCTACACGTTATGTAAATGTTCCATAAAGGCTCCGTTCAAACATGACATGACCATTACAGACGGAGCTGCAATGCTTGTGTCATATTTGCCATTTGGTATTAGAGAAGGAGCATGAAAACCTAATTTCCTTCCCACTGCCACAACAGTACTGCTGCAGAACTATGGTTGCAATGTGATGATAAGATGGAAGCACTGACAGGTTGCATCAGTGATGGATTTTAAAAGTTACTTTGCAGTTAAATCAAAGACCATCGAGCTGGAAGTAACCCAGACCCCACTTCTCACTTGCAAATTGAATAATTTATTAGATGTAATATATTGAATTCTGCAGCCCATTTCATACAACCCAAACAGAGTTAAATGATTGATTGGTAATTACAGTTTAATTCTCATTTGCTTATATGTTGTATGTAGGCATTTGCTGGATATTCATACATATCAACTGAAATAACAAAAGACTAGTACGATAACCATTGTGACCTCTACAGAAAAGTGATTCAGGGCCTTGTTCAAACATTGACACCAACATGTAAAGTTGTCAGCACATTTATGCAGGGAAGTACATGTCTGAAAGGGACTCAACAGTTATGACTCAGAGTACATTTTGCCAAATTCAGTTACAAATAGACCATCCCACATAAATACCACGGTGGGTTTATAAAAAAAAAAAAAAGAAAGAAGAAGAAAAAAAAAAGAAAGAAATATTCAGAACCATGACCCATTCAGCCTTGCTCAGAGAATCTGGCATTAAGTAAATCTTTTTTTGTTTAGTGTTCACTATGAACAGTTACAAGGTACTTTTAATAAAGCAGAAGGTGGAATAGTAAACCGTTTATGTCCCCTCCCATCATTCATCATCTGTGGATGTTTTCTGCCTCCTGCTCTTAAATGTAAATCAAGATGTGATGAATGATTTTGTAAAAACTGATGGTTCCACTCAAGAATACTGATAGAAATCCTCCACATAACAGCATATTTCTCAAATCAGCCAGGTCTTCAAACTAAATTCAAGCTACCCTATGGTGTTTTCTTCACTTACTCATGAGGGCAGCTCGGTGGTTGCTGGTCCTGGTCTCCATGGGGCTGGAGCTGTCCGAGTTGCGGGTAGCAAGAGGTTTTGCGACAGGGGCAGTGGACTTTCCGCTGGCATCACCTGTCCATCGCAGTGTGAACTGCAATGTGGGTCCCTGAGAAAATGTCTCAAATGGTGGCAGTCTCTGTGGGACAGTCATACAGTGTAAACAGTCAGTGACATTACGTGGCGGTGTAGAGACGACAACGCCAGGCAAAAGTAAGGAAGCTGGTATTTAATTCACGGGTTTACATAAGTCAGATGTGACAAATGATAGCATACACATGTACAAACCCATCCTACCTTCCCATCAAGAATGGTTTCCCATGTGGCTTGTTTCTTGCTCACAGGGCTGTCCTCCATCCCTTGCATCGACACCTCGTACTCCCCATCCAGGAGCTGCAATCTCCTGAAGAGGACAAATCAGCGCACATGAATCAGGGATAAAGTCAAAGGAACAGTAAAAAGGAAATATTTTACAACTTGTGTCACAAAATTTTACCTATTCTTATCAAAGACAGTCATCTGTGCAACATATGTCTCTGTGGTCTCGCCCTCCTCTCTATGGGAGGAACTCCTCTTCTTTCTGCTAGGAGTATCCGTTACATCTGTGCCCAAAAAAATAAGAATACAAAAATAGAGTAAATTAGAGTGAAAAAAAAAAAAAAAAATCATTCAACCAGCAACTATTTCTGTTACATCTATCATTATTTTTTTAGATGATGTTCCCAGAGAATGACCGGGTCCTCACAACCAGCAGCTTGCCAGTGGCTCCTACCAAAATGCACTGTTAAAATCATTCACCCCAAAACAAACTGTGCTTTTTCAAAAACCAAACACAAAATGCTTAGATGTGGAATTCCTACCGATGTTTTCGTTGGCTTCTCCGTTGACCAGACCATTAGTATCCCTCCTCCCTATACGCGACACCCTGAACAGGAGTGAGTAGGACTTCACCATGTGGCTGTTGCTGGGCTCAAACTCATTGCTGGAAACCAGTAAGGAAGGGTAGGAGCCAGGCTTGGTTTGGTTACTGTCAGGATTCAAAGGCACCTGCTTTTTACCTGTAGGCACTTGCTTTACCGGGCAGCTGACATCCTGAAAGAAAAATAACCAGACAGAATTTAACAAACACAATCACTGGTAAGTAACATCAGATGAGCTGAAGAGTGAGAGACTGGCGCAATTATATTTTACTTTACCTTGCGTTTTTTATGGCAGACTTTGACAAGTAGCACCTCTAAGGACACGGAATTTTGTTCATTTTCTGAAATCTGAGATGGCTTTTCTGTATTGGAACAAAGAGTTTAGCATCACTAATTTTGTCCACATTGCTGATAAGGAAAGTATGTCCAATATACTTTTGTCACTAGTATGAGTGTTTCTTTCTTTCTTCAGGCAAACACAAATGTTAAGTATGTTATTACTGTCATTGGGTGGTCTCGTGGCAACACAGCACTTACAACAACTTGTTCCAGCATGACTAAAGGAAAACAAGTCTTTACTCTACTACTTTCTATGCATTTGTGAGTGTTTCCCTTTGCAAAAATATACTAAACACAAACAGTTGGTGAAGAATAAAGCTTGCTTACCATCCTTATGGAAGAACCCAGTGAAGGTTAACTGTAGATGTGAAGACAAGCTAAAGAGCCAAAAGAAAGATGTACAGGTGAAATTGGGTCATATCAAGTGCTCCAGCTGTTAATATTAATGGTTGAATGAACAACATCTGAACAGCATCTATTAATAAAACCACCAATGCAAAATTAAGAGACATAAATTGTGTCTGCATGGTTTTATCTTAATATTTTAGTCCTTAAAAGTATCCAGTAATAAAGGGGCATCACATCAACTCTTACAGAGCTGTGTTACCTTGGAGAATCCTGCTCTCCCTTCATCCTCTCAACTGTCTGCAACATATCGTCCACTTTGAATGTTTTTCTGGGGAGGAAAGATTAAAAGGGCACACAGGTTCCACATTAATTCATTTATACTGTGACCGATTATAGGCGTTTCAGATATGAATTATCTTTTAAAACTCAATAGGTGCATCTTTATGTGCAACACAAGGAACCCTGTTCATTAATGATAAGTGAAAACACATCAAGATTTCCTACCTCCTGGCATTTGTTCGACCGTTTCTGTGTGACATGAAGGTGAGCGTCCTGTGCAAAAATATGGGCTAAAAAGGGAAAAAAGGAATTAATTATTCAATCACTCATTTAAAGCAGGCAGACTAATCAATAAATGACTCATTAAAAAGATATGTTGAATAATTTACTTACTGCAATCAAGTTCCTTGTGCGAAGAAATCGGTATATCTGAGTGGGTTCTGAAAATAGAGAAGAGGTATTATTGTGACATTTGATCTAGACACAGTGACATAATCCTCCATCACCTGCTCATTCAATTTCTCTGTGTCAGCATCTGAGAAACTATGCCAAATTATTACAAACACATGCCAAAGCATGGGGTGTTAACAGGTGGTAAGTTCTGTAGCAAAACACCCACCAACTTTAGAAAATCTGAGATCATAAAAAATACCGGTCTTTATTAAGTTATGTCATTCAGTCTGATACCTACATACAAAGTACAGTTATCATGATAGTTGTTTAGTTATAACAAACATTATCTAAGGCTCCCTTTACATAGCCAGTTAAACTATGGAGGCCTGTCTGCCAAAACCAGATATTGATAACAAAATAAGTAACAGTAAAGTTACGCAGGTGTCTAAATGCTTAGTGAGAGAATGGAGAAATTCCTCTCGTGTTAATGAAACAGAAAAGCTGCATTACAAAGTAATGAGGGGAGATATCTCACTTTCAAAGGCCTGTAGGAACAGCTCACGGTCGGCCTGAATCTGCTCCATCTTCGGCTTCTTCACAGAGTTCATCATTGCTGATGAGGCAGGGTACACAGCGCCGTTAGCTTTGCAACTCGCCCCACTCATAATATGACCTGAGCTCTGCGAGGGAGACAACGACACGTTAGTAAATAAATTATTACACAACAACCGGTGGCAGTACAACAAGTTAGCTTAGCAAATACTCGCGTTAGCAGTCAAGCTAACTAGCTCAGCTAAAAGCACAATGCTAACATGTTAGCTAGCCTGGTATTTCAGCGTAGTATTCACTTCGTTTATTCTAACTACTGTTAACGAAAAGCTCAAAATCGGTATGTGGTAAACATTGGGAATAAATAAAGGCAACCCACCCTGGCTGATGGCATTAATTTGTTAGCCTCGCTGCCTCCAGCACAAGCCTGGCAGACTCAACAGCAGAAACCCATGAAGATGAAGAGGAGGCGACGAGACGCTGGCTAGTTAGCTAGCAGAGCTAGCATGGTTTACTAGAAAACAAACCTCCGTACGCCTAAGGTCCACCCGCATTCAACTGTCACAGATAGCGTTAATTCTCAGAGATGATGTGAGTATTTTGGATCTAATTATTGACTATCTGGCTGTAATTTATTGTCGGTGTGGTTTCCTTCAATTTGTACTGAACAACAGAGCAGTAGTCAGTTGACAGCCAATGGGAGACGCGCTGAGAGAATCCAGTGCTGTGATTGGACACTGCCCTCCGGAGATGACATACAACCCGCTCTCGCTTTCTGTGATTTTGCGGGAAATCGAGTTTATCAGCGTTCACATCTAGACGACTCCGCAGCTTAAACTTTCTCATTAATACTGCACTTTACCGATGTCCATCCATTGAATATACTCCATCTCCATTCTGCTGCCATGGATGTGATGAAAAAAAAAAACAACAATTTGCAAATGGCTCTATATGTTTATAAGTTATGCAATAAATCAATCTGCAATACACAGCAAAGAGCTGAAATGTGTTATTTTTTTCTCGTGCAATTACGAGAGTGATAGTGACCTAATGATTTTATGGCTATTGTCTCTTATATTACTACACACAGTATAGGTATGGGTAGGCTATATCTTAATTTTTTCTTAAATTATACATACCTTTACAATTTATTTACTTTATCTTTATCAGTCTGTCTGTCTGTCTTAGTACATGGTGTAGGCTTTCATTGTCTATCCACGTAAGCAAGTAATATAATATTTAATGCCATTTAAAAACATTTATTATAATGCTTTTTTGTGTTTCTTATGTTTTTTTTTCTTTTCTCTAGTGAAGATAATAGTGTATTGGCCACCCAAAACATACAGTGTACATGTATATGGACTAGCCAGGTAGAACAGATGAAATCTAATAAACACATTTTTATTATATTTTACACACACACACACACACACACACACACACACACACACACACACACACACACACACACACACACACACACACACACACTTACACACACTTACACACACTTACACACACTTACACACTTTAGACCATGTTTCCCGACGGAACTATTTGCAGACGGAACCGGAAGAGAAGCGAATCACAACTTCGGTACACATGTGTGGTGACGAGAGACTCAGCCTCGTCGCCTGAAGTCGTTTATGTCAATGTAAAGCGGACATTAATACCATTAATAACTTAAACATCGCTGAATCTGAACCCGTGAAGGCTGCGTGGACACGATGGCGGAGATTGTTCAGCAGCGGATTGAGGAGAGAATCCCTGAGCTAGAGCAGCTGGAGAGAGTGGGATTGTTCACCAAGAAAGAAGTCAAGTAAGACAACATCAAACGCTTTACAGACACTATCTTTCAACAGAACAGCAAACCAGTGGACAGCGCACCACTATGTGACAAGACATTGTCACAGGGAGGGCCTTAGTATGCTGTTGTGGGCATCATCTGTCAGAGAAGTGGGAACCTTTGGACAGTAATACAGCGAGATGAGAGTTGACATCCATTTTGTCATCTTGTTATTCTCTCAATGACCTCACTGCTACAGATTAAATATCTGTGAATCTAAAGGGAAATAAACGCTGGAATAACACTGTGTGAAACTGTATGTTAATTTAAGTAAATAATTCAGGCTGACTCAAGTCTGCAATCACTGGTCTCACATCTTCTCAACAGAATGGCAACAACTATACTCTGTTTTCGGGTTTAGTGTCCCATGAAAAGAGGTCAATTCTTAATTCTTTCTAAAACACAAGCTTGAGAACTTTTGGCCATGTTAGTATTTTTATTTCTTGTGATGAAGCTTGACTTGGCACAAGCTCTGTTCACAGGAATGTGCGTACTATGTCCAGCAAAGATGATTAACATGTTTCTTTTCACTATTTTAGATCCATAATCAAGAGAGCGACGGCCCTGGAGTACAAGCTCCACAGGCTGATCGTAAACAAAGAGGACTTCATTGCATACATTCAGGTAGAGTGCCATTGTCATGCAAGCTGTTCATCCTTTTAAGTAAAAAAATACATGACGGCAAAGAATCATTTTCAAAATGCTTATCCCAAAATCTTGTTTAATTACAGTACGAAATCAACGTATTAGAGCTGATCAAGAAGAGAAGAGTGGTAAGTGGCCTTTAGGGAAGATGTGTATTTAGTAACATGCATGTAACAGTGCAGCAGCTTGAGTATACACTTGCAGCCTTTTCATTGGTGCTTTCAGTTAATGTCGCATCATTTGACTGTGTTTAATCTTTCATTTGCAGCACATACACTACCAGTTCAAAAAAGAAGAGATTGAGTTCCCCGTCATCCATAGAATAAATAGTATCTTCAGAAGAGCAACAAATAAGTGGAAGGTACTGTATATGCAATATTATTTGCACTAGGGGTTAAGGCTTCATTTCTAACATCAACATCCATTGTGCATCAAATTAACAACAGTTTAGCTACATTCATCCTCTAAAAGAAACCATCTAAATCTAACTGCTTTGGCTTCAAGTTTTAGTGAAACTTCTTTTCTTTAAATCAGTATTATAGTTTTAAAATGCATCTGAGAATCATCACTTGACATTAATGTGACAGATGAGACTTTTTTTACAAACTAATATGGCCGGTAAAGAAAGAGCTCTTGTAAATTTAATGCTCCCCTGAACCTAAAAAACAACATATGGCTTTATTTTGGTTTCCCAAAGAAAAACATATTCATAGAACATTTACAGTGTGTAAAGGTTTATGATTACTCTATACTGAGTGAGTGAGCGAATGAATGAATGAAGTGAGTCACTTGCCTTTGTTTCCCACAGGATGATGTGCAGCTTTGGCTCTCACATGTTGCTTTCTGTAAAAAATGGGTATGTAAACAACTCATCATTTGCTGTAAATACAACTGAGTCAGGTCAAACACACAGTGTCCTCTCATTCTAATTATGATCTCTTCTGGGTTTCGATCGTCAGGCATCCAAGGGACAGATCAGCAAGGTGTTCTCAGCCATGCTTGCCATCCACCCTGACAAACCAGGTACAGAAGATGCTTTTGGAACAGTTTTAACTCCCATTTATACCTCCACTGTGGGTTATTATTATTATTATTTTTTTTAATTCTCTTTAAAATACAGATAAATGTACGTGTGAAAATGTAATCTTGGTGATTAATTAAAAAAAAAACATGCTCAGGCAAAGTGTGTCCTACAAATATATATTAGCAGTTTTTTTGTCTTTATTTTTACCTCTTTAGCTTTGTGGATCATGGCCGCCAAGAGTGAGTTGGAGGATCGAAATTCTTCTGAAAGTGCCAGACACCTGTTTCTGAGGGCTCTGCGCTTCCACCCAAACAACAAGAAGGTCTACCAGGAGGTAAAAGAAGCAAAATAAATATGTTGTTTTTATTTTCAACCCAATGTCAGTCAGTCTCTTACATTTTACATGAGGAAACCTCTATCGATATTCTTTTTATTCTCTCCCAACATATTTTTGTCAGTACTTCCGTATGGAGCTGTTGCATTGTGAGAAACTGAGGAAGCAGAAGAAAGAGCTGGAGATGGCGGAGATGGACCTGGTGAGTGTTTCATAAATTGAGCACAGTGGGAAATGCAAAAAGATGATGAACACAAGGCAGTACACACACACACACACACACACACACACACACACACACACACACACACAACACACACACACACACACACACACACACACACACACACACACACACACACCCCTCTATGCACAGAAGCTCTTACCTTGTATTCACTGCCTTATTACCCGCTCTTCACACCTTTCAGGGTGAATACGAGTTCTCCGCAGAGATCCTGAGTGGTAAACTGGCTGAGGTTGTGTACCGAGATGCTACTGGAAAAATCAAAGGTACGCTTTTTGAAATTAGTTTCGTTTTCTGTGAAAAAACATAGGCACAAAAAAATGATATTGAAAACCAAAGTACAAAAGATGGCACCCATTATGCTTAGGAGAGATTTTTTTGTCTTGATTACTTATATTTTGATTAGATATTTTCTGATTCACATGAGGACATTGTAAGTTTATATAGTCTGTTTGTTCTACAAACACTAAACAGCTAGACAGCTAACTGTCTGCAAAAAAAAAAGAAGTAAATAAGTGTATTTCCCAAAATGCCAAACTAACAACTTCATCTTCACTTTATCTCTGTGTTGCTGATGTTTTTGTCCCACAGACGCAGAATTTGTCATCTCACTTCTGAACGTCGCAGCCATCTTTGACTTCACTAAAGAACTTCAGGACTCCATCCTGCAAGAGTAAGGCTCTTATTTACTTTTTAACAGCTGCTCTTTCACGCACATTCGGCATCGTTGAACTCAAAATAGAGCTTCACCATTAAGCACGAATGCACCTTCTTCCCTCTCTTGTTTCCAGTTTACAGACTAACTACACAGAGGACAGCTTGACGTGGGATTTCATGGCCAAGAGGGAGCTGGAGGCTCCCGGGGCAGGAGAGGAGCTGCAGACTGCCAAAGGCCGGGCCTCTGAAATCAACCGCAGAGAGGAGCGCTGCTGCCAGGTCTATGAGGAGGGTGTCAAGAGCCTCAACACTGGTAGGAGCTCATACATGCAGAGAGAACACATGCATTGCAGATTCTTATTAAGTATGAAAATAACCTGAAAGCAGTAAAAAGTCTTAATTACAGTTGATACAGTTGGTTTCTTCCCTCTGTGTGTTAGTTTTAAAATACAAAAACATTATTTTCTTTACAGTGTAGTGGTAATGTAACTTCATTAGTGCCACGGGTGCTCAGCTCCGAGGCATCTATTAATCTTCTGTTTCGGGTTTATTATTCTTCCGCCAAATTTCGGCGCGTAACTCGTCCCGCAGCTTTGAGAAAACCCAGGTAATATATACATCAAAACGTGCGTCTTGATCCCGCAAGGGGTGCTATGACTTTTGGTGTTAAAATTCCAATTTTTCCCAAAGTTATTCCCAAAAAACTGGGAATAAATAATGCATTAGAAATGCATTGGAATTTTCTTTAGAAACCCACCTTTTTTCGACAAAATTGCACCTTTTTGCTGAGTCACCCAGCTCTCTCATACCTGCACGTAGAAATGTGATTCAAACTATAAAACGGAGGAAAACTTCTGCTCTCTCAAAAAGACAGGAACTGTTTTTACATAACATGTAAACTTTTCACACCGTGAGCACTCAAAGGAGGAGTGCAAATCACTTTTTCTTCAAAGTTAGAGTGAAAGCGTCAGTTGGCTAGAGTGCGTGAAGCAGTAAAAAATAACCTTTATTTTTATTTTTAACTCGAGCTCACGGCCAAACCGTAAAAAGGAGACAAATAATTCTTTCTGAAAATGTAGACATAGTTGTTGGGATTCATAAAATGTAACTTTGACAGGCAGGGTCTGCACAAAATTTAAACGGGGGTGCCGAGTCCGGCAGCAATACCTGTCTCACTCTCATTGACACCTAATGTAATCGTCTTTTTTTTTCAAAAGAATCTCTCTCTGTCTTCGCACTGAGCTTACTCACTCATTTTAAGGAATATCTGAATAAAATAGAGACTGTAGAAACTTCTGGCTTCAGTGTCTGGCACGGTCTTTTCGGTTTATGAAAAGAAGTAACGGTTTTCTCATAATTTGCAGTTGTTTGAAGCCATGTAGAAGCCAAATTCTGGGCAGATTTTCACATTGCCATGGCAACTGCAGCTCCTGACCTGTGTGCGTGCGTGCGTGCGCCTAGCAACCAGATAACCAACTCTCCAAGCTCCGCTAGCTTTACATTAGCTGCATGTTAGGTCTTAAATTACATTTAGTTAGGTCTTAAATATGTAAGTCCATTTACTGCTTCCTTCGTTGCTTTTTTTTTTGTTTTGTTAAAAGAGTGAATGAAGTTGTGACGGTCTCCGCTGAGACAGAGGAGAGGAGAAGCTACTAGCCCTCTCTCGCTGTCACTTCTAGTCGCGTTGCTCTCCTCCCCAGTAATGTTAAATTTAGCACAGAAAGAAACATAATAGTGGTAATTTAAATGGCGGTTCATGGGATTTATTAACCCTCAGGGGTCCCTCTGTCCTTTTTTGGACATTTTCTTGACTTTTCTTTTTTGATTTGCTGATCATTTTGGCTGTGTTACAGCTGAAGGTATGGATTTCTGCAAGAAAGTGTCTTTTTTTACATATTTTTAAAATCTAATGTCAGTTACTGTTACAGGTCTATTATACACTGGTAACACATTTTGTACCCTCTGGGGTTCCTCGCGTCCAAAAAAGGACACACAAAGAAAATGCTATAAAATCATCATATATCAATATTTTTTTCTGCTTTTTTTGCATAAATCTCTTAAACCACTTCAGTTCTGCTCAAACCTATCAAATGTTTATTAGTTTTCGGGATTTTAACCCTTTAAATGCCAGTTTGAAGACATGTCGCCTCTTGTTTTATTAAAAAAAACAACACAGAATATGAGATATTTCCCACATAATACATGATGGAGGGATGTGACATTGTTTTATATCAGAGTCTTTTATATCAAGACATTTCTCAAAACCAGAATATGATCAGGGTGACTTTTGAACACTGGAAATAAATCATGTACTCATCCCGGCAGTAGCCCCCGTGGCACTCAAAATTTCCCTGGAATTTTCTAGTTTTACTTATTAATTCTCTACCCTGAGTTTACTTAGCACATACTGTCACTTTCATTTCCATCGCTGAATTTGAAGTATGTCTGGCTTTGTGTGATCCACTCAGCCTAAAAAGTTCTAAAACATCTTACATTTGTCTCTCTGAAGCTTGTTTGTGCCCTTCATTAATTTACTGTTGACTTGTTCACTGACAACATGATGTGCCAGTGTAACAGACCATTGCTTTGCTTGTGTGCTTTGCGCTCTAGAGCCCATGTGGTCTTGCTATGTGGCCTTCTGCTTGGAAAGGCTGAAAAGAAAGACCAACGTTCAAGAGCTAAAGGAACAGGTGACGAATAATTTTTCAGTTTAAAGTGAATCCATCCTATTTTCATCATTTCATGTCAGTATGACAGCTTGTTTGCTCCGGAGGATAGACATTTTTATATGTACACTGGAAAATGTCAGTGGCTTTGGTGTTTTTGAAGGTGGATGTGTAAATGGTAAATCCTGACGTGTGTTAATGCGTTTGTGACACAGAGGCAAGAGAGGCTGCTGGGAGTGCTGCAGCGCGCCCACGACTCCTCACTGCTGAAGGAGGATTATTATAAGAAATGGGTAAGATAATGTCTTCATTAAATGTAGAGCTGGAATCACAGGGGCCCCCGAGGTCTGCGTGGTTCTGTCTTTCTTCCATTTGAGTTTTGACTTGTCAACTGTCTCTTCAAACGAAGTGTGTTTTATTACATAAGTTTAGTTTAGTTTGGCTTTGTGGTGCTTTCAAGCGTCTCTGGTGCAGTTCACAAGGAGCGGCAAAGTAACTTTGCTGCACTTAAATGGATGCTGTGATCAGAAAGAGAACAATAATAACATCTGAAGCTGAAAGCCAGGAGTTACTTACTCCAAGAATAATAAAACTGCTCTCTCCAGTGATGTGCAAGATTAGACACAGTTCATTAGAAAAACTGTGCAGACAAGTGGGTGTCTTGGCCAAGCCACGGGTGTTTTATTCATGCCACTGCCACCCCATATTGCCCTCTACTGTCTATAAGTTTATAAAAGAATTTTACACAGATCACATCTTGGCGCCCTCCTGCTGCCTCATGTGAAGATGCCTCGGCACCAACACCACCGAAACGTTTTGGTAAACAAGTTATATGTGAGTCTGTGTGACTGAATCCTGATTTCACTTTTAACTTTTCAGGGTGAACCGAACAAATATAGAAATGTAACATTTTTTTTTTCAACTATAATTCGAAACAAAGTAAACTAAGTGAGTGTGACTGTACCTTAAGATAGTATGTGGTGACACTGTGTAGTATTTATTTACCAGTAAAGATGGGACTGGAATAATAAAGACAAGAAGTTTTAAACAGGAGAAAAATCAACTGTCTTTCTTGATTTAACTTCCAAATAAAGTTATATTAAACGAGCTGTTACAAAGGTCCAGTGCAACAAAGTACAACCAACACAATGTTCCCCATGTGACCAGCTGCAGATCCTGCTCTCATCTGAAGACCCTGAGGGAGCGGCCAGTGTTGCCATGGCAGCCACACAGCGCTACAGCCAGTCGGTGTCTGCATGGAGCCTGAGTCTGAGGACGCTAATGCAGCTTGGGAGCGGAGACATGGGCAGGCTATTCCAGGATGCTCTCACACATGTTAATCCCAAGGTACACACACACACACACACACACACACACACACATAACTTGACTTAACACAGTTTGTTTACAATCACATCAAGTTTGGTTGTTTTCTTTGATTACATTGAACACATACACCACATCAATTGTGCTCCGATATAATCCTTGGAAAACACACACGCGCGCGCACACACAGGCACTGCTGTATAAGTGGGCCACGTCCTTGGCCCAGTTAGACTCTATTCCATCGTATTAACTTCCCCAAATGGCTGAATGGAGAAGCTATAGACATGTATGAAACTTATACATATACTTATGTACGCATACTTAATACATACCAAGGCATATGATTTTCCTTTTTCTATATTTTGTTATGCTCCCACACTTTACCTTGGCCATTGTTGCACAGTGCATCACAGTATAATGCTACATGAATACAAATGCTTCGTCTCAGCCACAGGCCTCTATAATAGCGAGCAGAATAGCTGGTTATTGTTGTGTTGGAGGTTTCACAAGACTGTGGCCCTGAGAAGTAGCTGTGTGAGGAGGATTACAACACACTGCTCATTATGCAAGTCTTTCCTCTCAAGATAAACACTCTCTTTAAGTGTTGGGAAATAGTATAAACCTCCCAGGGGTTTATGTCTGATGTGTCGAACAATAAAATTTTGCTGTATTTATCTGTGCTCCTGTGCACGGCAAATTGCTAGATGAGAACAGAACCAGGTGATCTTTCATTCTGACGCTACACTAGGATACAGAGTCATTCAAATCTTCGCATGTAATGGGGAAAACACAGTAGCAACATCTGCAAGTACGGGTCTATTCACTCTAAGACAAAAAAAGGTGATGGAGATATTGTGTGACGCTGACAACACAAACCTCCATTCAATGCTGCAGCAAGTGTGATCTGTGCAGAGCGAGATGCTTGTTAGAAACTAACTAACAGCTAAATCCCTCCTGTGCTGTTCTAAAAGGAGAGTCTACCACTTTGGCAGCTGCAGGTCCAGTGGAGCGCAGCCAACCAGAGTCCTGAGGAAACGGAGGCCATCTTCAAGGTAGCCCACCTGAATCCATCCCAGTCAGTTTGAAACTAATGCACAGTGTTCTCTCATTGCAGCCCATATCTTTTGACAGCATTTACAGTTATTTATTTCTTCTAATGTAAAAGCAGCACATAATGACATGTCTTTTTGTAATTGTTTTCATTAGAACTAAATTTTATCAATAAGAGGAGCAGTTAATTAGCAGTTTTCCCCATGCTTATAAAAGTGCAATGTAAAGAAATGTATAGAGATAAAGTGAAATCAGGAGAAGCAGGTACTGTTCATCATCATATTTTCAGATAAATACTTAGAGATGAAGCTGGAAGAGATCAATAGTCCTTTATGTCTGCTCAGTGTTTTGACCTCTGAAATGAGAATACCATGCAGACAGTTTGTTTTCTTGTGTGTTCCCAGAGAGGTCTGCTGTCTGCAGTAGCGGTTGTTGCCATGGAGATGAAAGAGAGCTACCTCGATTGGTCCTACTCCACTGGAGGCTACAAGAAAGCTAGGAAGACCTTTACAAGGTAAAAACAAATAACTGTGTCTGCTCATGTCCGCAATTCAAATGATAAATAACACAAAATGAATACACATTTTAATTGGTCCCAAAAAAAGGAAACGCAGCAAAAAAGTGTGTCTTGTGATGAAACGGTAGATTTTAAGCTAAAAAGAACTTTCTTCTTCTGTAGCTTACAGGAAAACCGTCCCTTGTCCAAGGCCTTTTTCACCAGAATGATTCAGATCGAGAAGGAACAAGTATGTATGAAAACTCTTATGTAACTACACTTGAGTCTGAAAACTTTAAGGTAGAGGACAGATTCACATTGACAATAGTTAGAACTCTTTACATTGTTTGATCTGCCACTGACTATGGATCTGGTTGTAATGATTAATTTTGACACATTGCTGCAGCTGTTTCAGAAGGCTTTCAACTATGCCACAAAAAAAAAAAAACACTCTGAAGAAAGATGGTAGACTTTGATGTTATTTGTATTACCGATAAGCCGACAATGTTGTTTGTTCGTCCAGGAGACTCCAAAGATGAACAATCTGAGAGACTACTATGAGAGGGCGCTACAGGAGTTTGGCACAACAGATGACGGTGAGTTTAAATGCCTTAAAGGAACAAGACTAAAAAAGGAAAAGTAGTATTAGTCTTTTTTTTTTTTTCTTTTTCAAAACTGCACCAAAAATGATTGAACAACGAAGTCAGATGATTCGAATATAAGATATAAATACTTGTCAGTTTGGATGTATTTAGAAGACGAGTGAAAGTACATTCTTGGACAGAGACTGACTCTCACACAAACTATAAGTCTCAGGTTTCTAGGACAAAGTGAAAAATGTATTAATTGGGATATGGGAAGTTGAAGAACCTTTTGTCGAATGTCATATTATTCAATCAGAACATCTTTGTGCATCTCCACGTTAGAATTTAGCTTAATGTTTTCCCGGCATTTTTATTCCCTTCAAGATCTGTGGCTGCAGTACATCCAGGAGGAGCTGGGACCCCGCGGACGGCCGGAGAACTGTGGCAAGATCCACTGGAGAGCCATGAAGTTTCTGGAGGGGGAGAATGTAGAGAGATTCACTTCCAAATATACTCTGCTTCAGACTGGACACTTATGAGTAGATTACGCAAGGTCCAGGTACTCGAGCTCGAGGCCTGTTAGTTCAGATACCAACAACCAATGTTTTAACAACTGTGTAGATGTTTGTCAGCTGAAGATGTTGAAGCAGCTGTTCCTCTTGGTTCTGGTGAAGACTGGTGTTATGCCTTCTCATGAATTTTTTTATTGCCTTCAAGTGGAAACCCTGCGTTGCAGTTTCTGAAGTTTACAGTCGATTCTTCTTCAGTGGTTCTCCCAGTGTTCTCAGAAGTGTTCTAAAATGAGATTGAAATTCCTCCGGTGATTTTGGTTTTATGCAGAACTATTTTATAGCTGCGCTTTACAACTCTAACCGACTTTCCTTTTTTTTTTTATACAACAGCAATTTACCTGCAAGAATTTCACATTTATTTGGCATTTTGAGAAAACAACCTTGCTGTTAAAATGATATTAAAACAGTGTTTCATCCTTAGGTGTTCCTCTTGTTCTGTTCCCTCTGGGACAGTTACAAATGTACACAGATATACACACAGCACATACACTTATTTTTCTAAACTCAGGACTGTTATGGCAGTAGTTTCCATTGACTTACCGCTTCTTTAAACAGTCCTCTCAGCAAGTGAAGTTAAATTAAGTTAACGTGACAAAAACGTCCTTTATCCTGTAAAAGACACTTATAATTTCATACCATACGTTGATCCAGTGTTTGCAGTCAGTACCTAGAATCATCTCTTAAATCTTACACTGTTACATGTTACAAAAACAAAACCATAAATATTAAGCAGCAGTAGTACTATGGGGTAGTAGCACATCTATGAAAACTTTCAATGGCCAGATAAAAGAAATACTGCTACAAACATCAAAAACATATTTACAGTTTTTAAGGACACTTCATGTTGTCTTTTATATAGCACTCGTGCCAACAGTGATGTAACAGGTGTGGGATATAACAAAACGTTAACAGAAAAAGTATAATGCTGTATACGCTTTTATTTATGCTTAACCTGGCTAGGAATAAAGTTTTGGGAGGGAACAATTAATTCTGTTGGTGTTTAAACCATTAAAATGAAGTGTTAAATCTTATATTTAAAATGAAAATGTAAAGATACTGAATACTGGTGCATAAAATATGTCATCACTATAAAAACTATCTACACTAGCCTTTAAAAAACAGTTGGACCTTGTAGCCCCACATGCTCACCTCCTACACAACCATTATATTACTCACAGAACACATGAACTTCAGATTGTTTTCCCCGAAGATAGATTTATGAAAAAGGTGGCACTGCAGAGATGTTGGGGAAAAAAAAGTAGTAGAAAGTTAAAACCTCATGCTTTGATCATTAATAGTTTGTTTTTTTCATGAGGCTGTGTCTCGACAGTGTGCCAGATTGTGTTAGGTCCCATTACATCTCCTCCTTACAGTTTCTTCCCATGGAAACTACATTTACCCTGCAGCTCTTATGAGCCTTTGTAATGTACCCGAAGTGTAAAATTCCCCTTTGTCTGTCTGATCAGTGTTTGCTTTACCACGTTAAACTCCAACGTCCATATCGGGTCGGTCCACTTTTCGCATGTCAGCCCCGGCCCACCCCTTCACACATCTTCAGAGCTTCTTGAAGAGGATGTAGGTGAAGAGTACCAATACGCCAGCAGACAGCAGCCCAATCACACACTGGTGGATGGTGATGACATTCTCCAGGGTGTGGATGCGCTCCTCCATGGCGTTGGTGTGGATGTAGTCATAGATGGAGGCCCCGATGCTCCACACCGCCCATACAGCATCCACCACCGCTTTCATGGTGGGAGAGACCATTGAGAGGGCCGCCTGCAGCCGGGCGCTGGCCGCATCCGGTGCTTACTGGCCCCACTGCACTACAGAGAGCGAAAGAAGAGGGTGACACATGGTGCAGTGAGGGAGAGAGCAATGTGTGGGCATTGTGACTGCCTCGATGACACATCTCTACAACCAAGAGCAGACCATTTGGTCCAGGGGAGCTCCATCTCAGAAGATTGTTAGTCAAATAAAAAAATGCAGAACTGTCTGTGGGAAAAGTGAAACTTCTAATCAAAGTTGGATCATTTTTGCTTGAAAACTGACTTAAATGATTAATTATGAAAATAGTTGATTCATTTTCTGCCAATCAATTAATCGATTGACAAATCGTTATCTGTATTTTTTTGCAGTACCAATTTTGAAGTAAGTTTTGAAGTTCTACATGAGCATGTCCTTTTTATACTTCTTTACACTCCACTACTCCACTACAGTTTAGAGGCAAATAATATATTTCCACTACTTTTCTTTGATAACTGTAGTTAGATAAAGAGTTTACTTACTTTATAAAACATGTAATCATCTTATAAAATATATTGCATTTTTAAACTACTCTATATACAAAGTAGGTAAAATTGGCTCCATCTGGCCCAGCTGCTACATTAAAATCTAGTTTAATACAGTATATTTATAAATATAACACTGTAACATTTTGCTAATAGTACATTTTGTCACTTGAGTACAATTCTAAATGCAAACCTCTAGTGGAGTATTTTTTACACCAAGGTATTACTACTTTTACTTAAAGGGAGACTATGTAAGTTTTGGAGAACAGCAGTAACTATGCCATAAAGTGGCAATTACAAAAATAATGACACATTAATATTCCACTATACTTTCCGGTATTTTCATGAGTCTCTTACTTTATATATTATAAAGATATCAAGGATTATATTAAAGATATCATTACAGACTGAAAGTGGAGAGAAATAAACAAAGAGCGTGCATCTTGATGAGGTACACTGTGGTAGCTTTAATTCGTACTTTTGTGATAAAACCATTGAAACCAAATCTATGACATGTTAAAAATAGCAGTGTTACAGTAACACTAGTAGACATGAGTCTTTAAATGACACAATATCAGTTGCACAGCCACACCTATTTAAGGTTAGCTAACCTTAGCTAACATTTGCCACCATAAGCTACTGGTCATACCAGACCAAGGCTGTAAAAACAAAACCCAGATTTGGAAGTGAATAAGTGTTTTTTTTTTGTTTGTTTTTCTACTTTTAATTTGTAAGAGAAATAATATCTTATCTGTTCTTTCCAATGTTGCACAGTGTCACTTAAAGTAATGTATGCAACAAAATGATGTATGTAACATATATGAAACAACTAATATAAGTTAAAACCACTGTTAATGTGCCTTTCTGCCCCGAGCAGCCAGGGTATTTACATTCCTGCCTCTCCCTCTGCTCTATTGGTCGACTGACTCCCATGCTGACGTCATGTCAGTATTAATAAATTTGGTCCAATACTCAATTGCATTCACATGATTAGACATTTGATATGCTCAATATAAAAACAGCACTCTGACTGCAGTGCAACAGGATCCCGAGTTAGGGGGAATTGAGGAACAAGATGCGCACAGGGATCAAAATGCACAGGCTTTACGACGAACACGTTTGTGACCGGAGTCAGAACTCACCGCCGGGTGTCTGATGTTAACGCGAGGGTGCAGATGATGATGAACATCCGTCCTGCTGTTAATGAAGTGATGAATAATTTTGTTTAAGAGAAGTCGGGCAGTTCCTGATAGAAACCAAGTCGGACATTGCTATTTGGCGTCAAGTCAGCCTAAATCACACGCATCGCTTCCGGTACATGCCTTCAACATAATATCAATTGCGCCCTTCTATAGGGTGACAGAGATTTCCCAAGCACTTAGAAATTTGTATGAAACCAGTGTGACGCCAAAATACAACACGTAGAAGGTTTAAATTGCTATTCAAATAAAATAAGGGGTTCTTCAGGACTAAGCAGCAACTCTTTTATTTTATTTTGATAAGAAAATCATTCAATTTCCGGCATTATTGTGAGCGTCTTGTCTACATTGAAGCAGCTGACTGATGGGAGCGTCACAGCCACTAAAAGTGGAGCATGACCCCGGCAATAGAATAGAAGAGAATAGAAAAGAATAGAAAATATGAGAATGTAATATAATAGAACCCAACTGAACAGAATAGAATGAAACATGTCAGAATAGAACAGAATGCAAAGTATCACAGTAGATTACAACAGAATAGAAACTAACAGAAGAAAAAAATGTTTTTTCAAAATGCCAAAATAACAAAAGAAAATGCAAAATAGCATAAAGAATAACACATAACATAACATAAAACAAAACATTACACTTTGCTGACTTAATAGAAAATCTAAAATGACGCCACTGATTAAATTTGTCCAGCAGAATCCAGCTGCTATTGGCCCTGATGTGCAGCTGCACGTGATCACACTCAGTGATCTGAATAAAACAGTAAAGCTTGTTTGGCACATGCATGTAATGAGGTGTCGTGTCACGTCACCGCCACCAGGCGTCGCAGCACACTAACATGTTGCTGGTCAGGGAGGAAACAGGAGAGGTGTGATGAACCTGGGATGTATATAGCCTCCTGAACAGCATCGATAAAAGAGGGGAACACCTTGAGAGAACCGCAGACGAGCCGCCTCGGAGTCGCCCGAGACGCAGCTGAGCGCCGCACGGGCCTGTGTGGCGCATGTGGACGGACGAGCCAACACACTGCAGGAATGTGTGCAGTTACAGGCAAACACACATGCTCGGACATTACTCAATGTAGTGCTCTTTCAGAATAATTGGAAATATGGGGCCACGCTGCTGCGCCCCCAACCGAAACCTATAATTGGAGACGAGCCAGTGACGCGCTGAAAATAACCAGGTTACCACTTAGCACCGGTCCATTTTGGGGAGGGCCCAACACGAGGGCGCAGCACCATATATCAGCTCCTTCCAGCTGTTTGGGAATATCCTGCTCACATTATCGAGGCTGCAGCATGGCAGTAGCAGCAGCAGCAGCAGCAGGAGCAGCAGCAGCAGCAGCAGACTCCTTTCTCTCTCTTCGTCTCCCCGTCTCCCCGGCTGTTTCTTTCAGGAATGGATATTGGGTGACTGGCTGGGTGCTGGGTGCGCACTGGGGATCTCTTGGTGGGAAACGCAGAAGCTTTTTTGTTAAGGAGGGAGGGCGGGAGGAGGGAGACTGGCACAAGGCGCGACACTGTTGCGTCTACATATTTTTTTCTCCTTGGGCAGAGGGGAAAAGATAGGCCAGGGGGACTGTCCGACTTATTCCAAAAGACAATTCGTTCCCCCCACCCCCAAAAGGATAATCTTGCTCAATTTGGGATGCGTGCAACACCAAGTGATCAGATATTACTGGGGCGGCGGTGGTGCTGGCGGTGGGTGGACGGTGAAGTTCAACTTCGCTTGCAGACGCGATCTTCTTCAGGCAGCCAGACAACCAACCAGACAGTCGGCGCATTTTACGCGAAGTCCCCATATGGCTATGGGATGCTGACACCTGCCCGGCACGCAGGTAACAACGACTGGGCAGCATCACCTACTTCCCCAGATACTGACAGACAGCAGATCAGCGGGTATGTATCAGCGTGTTCACAGATTAAACCATTCGCATTCCCTCATTACCTTGTCTGGAAGTAAGATTTTTGGGTACATAAGACATTTTCAGAAACCATAGGTCGCACCTTCCTCCGCACAGAGTCCCCGGCGGTGGGACTGATGATAATGATGATGATGATGATGATGATGGTGATGATGATGATGATGTGTGTCAGAGGCTGGGTCTTTGCGGGCAAGGTGAGTCCTCAATTAATTCAACTGGCCTACAAAGTCCCAGTTTCTGGCTCATGTGACCACCAAATAATAGACAGGACACTTCTGCTGCACGTTCATCTTTTAAAGGAAAGAGATAGGGAAGACATGGGAGGTCTTAACGGAGAATACAAACCGACAATTTCGGCAAATTAAAAAAAAAAAAGATGGTAAAGTCTAACTACAAAGCTCGATAATGTCTGTAAACACACCGTTTCATACCACAGATACATAATGTAATCAATAATAATTTTTAGAGAATATAAAAGCGAACCTGTCGAGCCTAAAAACAAAGTACAGCATCAAGTCACTATCAAATACCATAGGCGCATTATAATCCACAGGTAATATTATACATTACAATATAGTATATAAGTTAATTTTCTTTAAGTTAAATGTATGAGATAGATGCATTTAAGACCGTAAATTACACAAATAAAAGCAAACAGCTGCAGGTGGTCAACCACCAAATTAAAAAAACATGAATGTAAAATTAACTATTAAATAGCTCAAAGGTTCAAACCTTGAATGTCATTGCTTAATAACTGGCTACAAACCTTTGATTAGTCAAAGCTGAACTTTTCAAATAGGGCCTGGTGAAAGAGAAACATCCTTCAGCAGCAGAGCAGAGGTTGCCCTCTCTTTGATGGATACAACTTCAATTCTGCAGTGCAGTTCTTGATAAATCTTTTCAAAACAATTTTTTTTCAGCTCCATCAAAAACAGGCCAAATTAGAAAAAAAAGAAGTTAAACTTAATAGGAGAATTAGTTAAAATTTTTCATTAATTTCTCTTAAAAAACCACACGATAAAAAGGGAATTTCTCGTACCCTCTGTGAATTAAGATGAGCAATTTAATCAAAAACTTTAACCATTATTGTGGAAGCTAACAGCTCAACGTGAACATACCTAAACTAAAAAAAAAAAAAAATAGAGTAGAGTTGTCAAGAAATCACAAAGTGCCATACTCTATTATGTCGAACAAGTGTGTCAAGTGGGGAAGAAGTTGTTTTGGAGGCCTGTTTCTATATCTGTCCTGACCCTAGCATGCCGTACATACCTCACTAATGAATTTAGCATCCTGACACTAGATGCTTTATGTAATTAATAGAGCGGAGGGCCATGGTGGCATCTCCGTGCTGCAACTGACACATAGGTAAGACATTCGCTGAAGCATGGGATTTTTATTTTAAAGACACTAGACCTCTGTGATGATTAAAACACACTTAAAACAGCCCTGTAAATGAAACAGACTCCCCTGACATCACAATAGGTGGGAAGACATCACATTAATCTTTCTGTCAATTTTATTTATTGAAAAGTTAGCACTTGATCATAAGTTATTTGTAGGTTGTGCATAACAGATCAGTGGCAGGTCATTTGTCTTTACAAGCCTGCTATTTCGTGTTGCATCTGTAATAAGTTGCTGTGGACTGAAGTTACAGGAAAGTTGACATTTTGTCAAGCCTATTTATGGTTTGGATAAAATTCCATGTGATTGCAGGTGATATCTTTATGCTAATGAACAATGTTACGTGTATAAAATATTTCAAACACTCTTTAACGTCCTTGTGATCAAATTGTTATCATAAAATATATTTAAAATCAAATATAGAGAATACATTAAATGTTTCTAGTGCACCTCAGATCTGCCGGGATGCACTCAGCTTTCATCGATGGGTCCCTCCAACGTAGCCCACTAAAGCGCAATGACACATCACAGAAAGCAGATAAAACCACTCCAGCCAAAAGCTCTCCATATATGCTGTAGGAGAGAACGAGCCAGTGCGAGAGTGAGAGCTGAGGGCCTAGTAAGGGAGGCTTGGTGGAATGAGCCTGGTTTGAATAAGCAGCGTGGCTACGGGGAGCTCTGGGATAGTCACCAAGTGTGCTGATTAAAGTTGTGATATTAAACAGTGCTGGCTGCTGCTGCCTGCCAAGCCTCTCTCAGTGGCATTTCACATTGTTTAAAAAGCCCAATCAGACTCATCTCGCCACTTGCTGCACTGTGTTGCTTACATCTTTTTTTTTTTTTTCCAGCACGGCAGTCTCATATTCTCTCCTCACACCATTTGTAAGCAGGGTCGTAGACTTACTTTAAATAGACTTTTCCTACATTTCTGTTTTGGGGTCACCGGGTTCGCTTTGTTCTCAAATTGACCAGAACAATCAGGGCACATGTATGATATTGTGAGCATCATATAGATGACTCTGCTAAGCTAAAAGCTTCAGATTGTGTTTACCTTTTCTGTGAAAGCTGAACTTCTAATGAACACACAGAGCGCTCCTTCTTGGAAATTCTGCTCTGAACTCATTCAACCCCCCTTTAAAAACGTCACTGCAAATCCCAATAAAACTCTGCCATTATAAATATACAATTCATAAATACTGGAAAGCATGCTCGCTTTTTGTGAAATATATGACCCAGCCCCCCCTGAAAAAGGTCATGCTTCAGACGCTGTGGTCACTCCAGGTTGTTACATGTCTTTAGCCGCGATTGAACAGATACCAAAGTTATGCACCAAATCGCACTTGAGGAGCCAGAAAATGTTGTAGTTTGATCTCAAAAGTTTGGAATGAGACATACAAAGATTAAGCTAGGGAGGGAGGGAGGGAGAGAGAAAGAAAGGCAGCAAGAAAAGTGAGGGACTTTTAGGGGCAGCTGTGTTTTATTAACCCAGTCATAATGCCCCTAAAAATCCTTATTGCTCTTGCAATGGTCAACAAATCTCCTGTTGCAACATGTAGAGGATCTCTGAACGTCATGTAGGGATTCATTGTCAACAACCTGTTGCACTGCAGGGCCAGGGAACAAGTCAGTGTAGGTTACAGTCAGAGATTTTAACCCAAGTTAGGCCGACCGTCAAAGTCACAGCGCTTATTGAATTGCAGAACACGTGAATGGAAGGATACATCCTCAGGGGAGCTGCTGAAATCATCAAAAGTTTCACAACATGTTTGCTGATGCAGATTAGCACAAAGTTGGAAATGCTAACAACTCTATCTGGGAACTGCGCAGGCAGAACGAAATGCATTTCTCACTAACAATACCAATCTTTCCCTTTGACAGACTTGTGAATTGTGTTGTCATTATTTTTCTGGCCAAGTCTTCGTGGTTTAAAATGCAGACGAGGGAGTCGATGCTCCTTGTCCTTCGTTATTTTGACTTTGCAGTTGATTGCCAGGGGACGGGCTGAAAGACGGAGACAGACAGAGGCAGACAGGCAGGTAGACTGACAAATAAGACAGGCTGGCATGCAGAGAAGCTAGAACTAAACAAATTCAGAGTATGAAGATATACAGTACGGGCTGGTAGACATAGAGGCAGGCAGATGGGAGTATGAAGACAGGTAAACAATGAGATATTTTGACAAGACAGCAGTCATACAGACAGACATAGAAAATGGCAACCACGCAGACAGATAGACACAAAATCAGGCAAAGACAGGCAAGAAGACATGCAACAATACAGGCAAACACACAGATACAAAGAGAGACATCAAGGCAAGCAGGCCATGGAAGACTAGGATCTAGGCCTGGGTGTGGTGTGGTGGGCTGTCGTGGCTGGAGAGCGGGTGGTGTGGAGTGGAGCTCTCGATGTTGGTGAATGAGTCATCAGAGGGAGGCTATTCTGTTGAGTTTCCCTGTGGGACGGTCGCTGCTGAAGGAAGGAAGGAAGAATCCTCTTCACATCGAGGGAAAGAAAAAGACAGAGAGAGAGAGAGAGAGAGAGAGATAGATAGATAGACAAGGGGAGAGGGAGTGAGGGAAAGTGTGGACGATGACTCAGGGCCATGAACCACATGGTGATGGAGAAGGGAGGGAGGAATTACTCATCAGAGCATGTGGAATCTCATACGGCTATCACAGGACTGACAGTGTGCTTCCCCCATGGCTGCTACTCAGCCGACATCACTCCCTCAGGCCCCAGCTGAACAAAACCCAGCCTCGCTGTGACCAACCGAGAACAGAGAGAAGATGGGGATCAGGGTGAACCGCGGGTCAAATTAACACGAGAAGGGTTTATTAATCCTTTTCATCAAAGCCGGGTCCCCTCCGGTTTGGGCACCTCAGGGTGTCATGAGGGACGAATGACAAATTTTTTTTTTTTTTTTTTTTTTAACTTCCTTATCAAAGCTAAATCCACTCCAGTTGTGTTGAGTCATTTGCCTCCCCCCCCACCAAATGTCTCTGCTCTTGGTCACCTGGCTTTCTGCAGCTTCTGTGTGACTGATGACTGTATGTTGATAATAGTGCGTCATTATCTGACAAAGTCATTTGAATTTCAGCAGAGGCTATAACAGCCCTCCTGATAAGCATGTTTCAGCTTCAAGTGTCATTCTGGGTATAGGGAATAGAGCTTGACTTTGGCTTGACCAAGTGGAGTAGCTACAGTAGTTTCTAGAAACAGTTGAGTGTGGGAGGCCAGACAGGCTCAGGTCCTGGTTTTAATCAAACATGGGAAGTATTATTGAGTGTAAATATTGAGGCATTTTGAAACAGGAGTTTCACTTCAGTCAGTCTGCTTATACTTAGGTTTTAAGTTACAGCAAGTCGGTGCACATCTCTCTGCTCTTGCTCCGAATTAGGCAATACTCTCAAAATAGTTAATCAAGTAACTTTTCAAATGGAGAAGTGAGACCGGCTTCATGAATATGTATTTGAAGTACGCGTCGAACAGAGGATGACATTTTAAGTCCAGTAGCTTTGTTTCTTCTCTGTAGCTCATCTTATGAAAACAGCTCTTTCATGGCTGCATGAATCCATCTCTATAGCGATAAACGTGCCACTACAGTGAGTCTCTGCCCGTGGATGACAAAGTTGTACTGAGTAATGCCAAGACAGAGAATTGAAACGGGTGAAAGGGGCCACCGGCCCGACACGCACCACAGCTTCTCTTTATCTGTTTGAGACTCAGCTGAACCTTTAGATGTCCTTGGATATGGGTGGTGGTAAATTAGGCATTAACAGATAGGTCCATGATAGAGGGGGAAGGAGTCAGCAGAAGGTTTGTGTGACTGTGCACAAATGCGTCCACGTCTGTTTCATATGTTTGTATGTGTCCTATACACCTGTCACAAAGATTTATGGCATGCAACAACTTCTTTGAACGACTAAATGCATATACAGCAAAAAAAATGATGGTGATGAGTACACCATGGTGGCATGACTCAACAGGTGAAAGGGGCACACCCATTAGACTAGTTTAGACCCCCCCTTACCAGTGGCGGCACAGTCCCAAATCTCTCTCCAACAGAGGCTGTCATTAGGGTGTGGGCTGACAGCTCTCCAACACCAGAAGAACCACTCAAATCCAGAGCAAACACTGCAGACAAAAGGGAGAGGGTAAGAAAAACTGGAGCAGACCTTCCCTGTGTGGATCCCTTCAGCACCCCTCTTTAAAAATGAGAATGAACCCTCCTGACCTGCTTTTAGCCAATCAGCCTGTGAGACCTGGCTCTGGTATGAGTAGAGTAAATAGAGAGGAGTGTAATCAGCTATCATATATCTGCAGCGGTTATTCCCCCTCTTACTAATAACCCAAATTAATGTGATGCAGTTGTTGCTGTCCGCTGCCTTCGTTGATCTTCCGGAGTCGTTCAAACTTAGCCTAGTTATAATATTCAGTGTTTACTAAGAGATTTACGCATTGCTAAATTATAATATGTTGCATCACACAGTCTAGTTCTCATGTGCGGTAGAGATTAGTTGTTAACAAACATTTACACCCACTAACTGCCAGGTGTAACTGTTGTGTAGCTAACTGAATTAACTGTTAACAGAGCTGGTGTAGCGTGAGTATCTTGTTAGCAGAGGAGCACAGCAGGCACAGGATTGTGTGAGCTCAGAGCCCAACACACAGTCACTGTAGTTATATGCGTAAAACAGAAGAAAGAAGACTTAAAGCACCATTAAGTGGCCTGTGTAGACAGCCGGATTGATTAAAATAGGAGCGCATCTGTTCCATCAGATGTGCAAGACTGAAATGCCTCCTGTGTAGAAATGCAAAAAATGACAGAATAACCTCAGCTAGGTTAGAGTAATCTGATATTTCCCACTCATTTTAAACTGCATGAATACTACTAACTTTAAAAACACACATATCTCTCCACATTTGCTCATAAAATATGGTGAAACCTACATTTCCAAAGTATTGGCAGTTAAGTTTAATATACTCTTTGGCCCCCTTAAACTGTTCTTTTTTTGGAAGCTATTCTACAGCTTGTGATGCTACAGTGACTTTATTTTTACATAGATTATTAATTTTGATTTGAAGTCTCAAATCGCCAAGACATTCTTAAAGTTTTAATGGTGTAACACAATATGGTAAGTCACTGGTTTATAACTAGCTATAACTTATTCAAAAGTTAAAGGAAGAACTTCACTCAGACTCTTAGTGGTACATTTACAAAAAACTGGTGCAACGCAGGCCTGGTCCTGTCACCAACTCTTTGATGTGAGAGATCCAATTATGGATTCCAGCATCAGTAAATAAACTCTGGAGTAAGCAAATTCATGTTGCTCCTTTTGAAAAGATCTGGCAGACGTATGCTGGAATTGTAAACAAATAAAATAACAGGGCTGTGGTAAGAAGACTGAAGGGTCAAAATAAACGCAGCATAAAACTCCCGGGTTTCAGCTATAGGTGTAGGTAGGTGTGTCTCCGTCTGTCACGCGGATATTGAAATGAGATCTCAGGACTTAGGGGTCAGCACAGTGTACACACAAATCTATACTCAGTGGCACACGCGCACACAAATGCACACAGCCAGACACATTAACCCTCTAACTCTGACCTCGGCTTTACTCACTGTTTGCTTTTCATATGGAATGTCAAACTGCTCGCAGGTGTTGAACTTTTCTGCACCGGGCTGCACTCAGTTCAGTCGGCAGCTGGGCCTCATCTCCCTCTGTTTGTCTTTGTGATTATGTTTGCATATACATAAGCAAGCAGGCCGTTTCATATTTACTGTGCTGATGTTTGTGTAATGAGAAACTATCCTCTATAGTATGAGTATGCAACCCTTATAGCTGAGAAGTGCTGCACTACCTGAGGTCGAGTTCAGCCTAAATATTTTCAGAAGTCATTCCTTCTCTCTTCTGCCCTTACTCTTGCCCACCATCAACCAGGGCATGTCAGTTTCCAGTTGTTTTCTGGCTTTGGGGTCAACGATGCATGTTGGCAGACCTCATCGGCACTTTCTCTTTGCATTGCAAAATCTGTTGGAGGCTGAACTCGGCTCAGCATTTGTGTGCCCTGTGTTGAGTAACAATGAGCTCCGCAGGGCGATTGGCAGATGTCTGTTTGATGCTGCAGATACAGTCATGCCATTGTGTTGAGTCAGCAAGTGAATGTGTGTGTTCACGTGTGTATGTGTGTAAGGGGTGAGGAAAAGCGGGTGTTTGGCAAATGATCTTTGTGCCAAACCAAAGAAGCAGCTCTATTGCCAAAACTCACCAAACAAACCTGCGGCGCTGAGTGTTTTATCTCTCCAACCTCTTCAGTAGTCAAAATGGAAAGGTAGCCATTTTACTCCCCGCACCCTCCTCTTCACAGCTCTTTTGTGAGCTAAGAGGGCTGCTGGTGAGCCGTGGTAGGCCTATTTCAGTAAGGTGTTGTTTAAAATAAAATAAAAAAACTGATAGTGGTAGAGGTGAGCTGCTGATTCCCAACACTTCTCTGTAACATTTGTAGTTAACAAGGGGATAAAGTAAAGATTTTCAGCTAATCAGGGGCACGGCAGAGCCTCATGGTTGCTGTGATCTTTTCTTCTACTCGCTGTGGCTCACTTGAAGTCCCATTGTCTGGCCTGAGCCAACATGCTCCAGTCCAGAGGGCCTCTGTGCCAAGCTTGGCTCTGAGGATATTTCAAAAAGGGAAAACCCATCTTCCCCGAAACCTTCTTCTATTACAGAAAAGAGGTTTTCCGCTTCTATCGAAACTGTCAGTGGAAGTTATTCAAGCCACTTGGAAAACATCAATTGCTGCTTTTTCAGTCTTTATGTTGGCAAAATCATCAGTCACGGGGGCAGCGTGATCCTTCTATAGTTGATTTTCAGAAGAAAGGGAGATTGTGTGTGTGTGTGTGTGTGTGTGTGTGTGTGTGTGTGTGGGTGGGGTGGGGGTGTGTGCATGTGTTTTCATACCCTTGATAATGTTTGGTGTTGTATGCAAGTATTGTTGATCTGCAGAGCACATGTGCAGCTGTCAGATCTGTCAAATATCGGCATCTACATTGGTTTTGTCAGTGTAACCTTTGCAACCGATGTGGACATGAATACATCGCCTGTGTGTGCGTGTGGAGTATATTTTTTGAAAGTGTTGAATGAAGAGCTGTTCTATGCTGGCAGCAGAGTGATAGGAGCCACAATGTGACAGGCAGGCCCGAAGCGACCTTAAGCCCAGCAGTGTGCCTTCTTGGAACTTCCTTCTCATTCCTTGGGCATAAGAACAGCGGTGCAGCGCCCGTCTGACTCCAAAACCAACAGTTTTGGAAAGATCTGTTACATCTGCATCCCAAATATTCAGATGTGTTTTTACGACACTGTTATTTGGGTTGACAGTGTTTTATTTTTCTTCCTTCATGACTCTTGTGTTTTCTTGTCATACTTGGCTATTTTTATATTTGCTCATCTCCTCTGCATACAGGATGAGTTATTTTTGGGCATGTGTGAATGTAAACAATATGTACCACAAACAGTATGACTACATGCAGGAACACTGTATACATACATTTTTTTTTTTAATGCCAGATTGATGGTGACAAATTCTGTCTATCTTGTCGTCACTTGTGAAATCAACTGCTCACATGAAAATAATTCTTAAAAGGAATAGTTCAACATTTTGGAAAATATGCTTCATTTCTTTCTTGTTGAGATTTAGACAAGACAATCAATACCGCTCTCGTATTTGTCAGGTAAAATGAAGCTACCGCAAACAGCCTCTTAGCTTAGCATAAAACAGCCTCTTAGTTTAGCATAAAACAGCCTCTTAGCTCAGCATAAAACAGCCTCTTAGTTTAGCATAAAACAGTCTCTTAGCTTAGCATAAAACAGCCTCTTAGTTTAGCATAAAACAGCCTCTTAGCTCAGCATAAAACAGCCTCTTAGTTTAGCATAAAACAGTCTCTTAGCTTAGCATAAAACAGCCTCTTAGTTTAGCATAAAACAGCCTCTTAGCTCAGCATAAAACAGCCTCTTAGTTTAGCATAAAACAGTCTCTTAGCTTAGCATAAAACAGCCTCTTAGTTTAGCATGAAACAGTCTCTTAGCTTAGCATAAAACAGCCTCTTAGTTCAGCATAAAACAGCCTCTTAGCTTAGCATACAACAGCCTCTTATTTAAGCATAACAAGTGTAAATGGAGGGAAAACAGCGTGCCTGGCTATGTGCAAAGTTAACGAAATCAACCTCTAAAGAATCTCTAAAACGCACTGTTTAACATGTTATATCTCATTAGTTTAATCCGAACAAACACAGATGTGTAAATATGCCAGTTTGTGGTTTCACAGTGGTGCTATTTGTTGGCCAGGCACAGTAATTTCCTTGTGTCTCTTTGTCACTGTGAGGTTGTCAGGCAGAAATAGTCTAGCACATAATCCCAGTAAAACCAAAACATGATGTTTTTACATTTTGGTTTTTGTACCAATTGCAGAGATGAGATCGAATGTATTTATCCACGATCTTTGGAGGTGCTCATAGACGGATTTTGTTACCTTAACCTTTCTCCATTTCCAGTCTGTGCAAAGCTAAGCTAACTGGCTGCTGGCTCCAGCTACTGTACATATTAATTGTACATACACAAAGTGGCATCAATCTTTTCCTCTTTGATGAAAATCAAATAAGCCTTCTTCCTGAAATGTTGTACTATTCCTAAATATGTTCAGTATGTTTCAAACTAACTAGAAAACATCTGAAGGCAAAAGTGTTTATGCCTGTTCCCGCTGGCTACATTTGAATTCAGGGTGAAATGCCCGCTGTCACAGCGAAGGACACGACACAATTCTACAAATGGGGATAACTGCACACACTCAGATAGTCTCTCCTCAAAGGTTTCAGATGCTGTTCAACCTCGCTTGAAGCATACTGATGCCTTTAAGTGGAGCTACAACACTTGTGAGTCTGTTCAGTTTCTGAAATATTGATACAGCATTGAATACCTGCATCATAGCCCGATCTCTGATCTCTATCAGTTTACTCACGCATTTCAAACTCTCTGTGCGCTTAATTGTCAAATAGCCTCTGGTTGTATTAAGCATTGGGAGGATAAAGACATCTCAAGGCAACATCAACGCAGGCGATAGAGACTAAAATTAATGCAAACAAGCAATTAATTGCTTATCCTGCCAGCAGAGCCTTAGCAACAGCTACAGATGTTTCATAAATCAACTTGTTATAAAGGCACATGTACATAACAGAATAAACATCTCCATGTTCCCAAGGCCGTATGGGAGGATGGTGGTGGGGGTCATGGATGATGGATAAACTCAGCTCAACTTTGTCAGTGCACCCAAATTCCCCTCATCCGTCTCCACCCCGCCATCCTCCACCCATCCATATTAACCTGCTGTAATGCTGTGAGCTGAGCTAACATAGTCTGTGTCTAAAAAGCTATTAAAGAACCTGGGTGACTTAATTTCATTATTTAAAATGTCAAAAGCTTGAATAAGTACTTTTATACAGTAAGCACTCCCTCCAGGAATAATTAACACAAATTCAACCATTCCTCACGTTATTTGTGTGCGTTTGCACTTTTGTCTGAAGAATGCTTGCAGATTTTACCAGTGACTGTATTTTCTCACATATAATACTCCAATTCAGAGCCACCGCTACAAGCATAGGTCAAATAAAATCAAACCTCCAACTTAACTAACTTAACTGCAAATACGTCAATGCCTTGAGGGATTTTAATTCCTCTGAAGTTGGCACCAGCTAACTTCCAGGCTCTGCATCAATCTCAATAAGCTCAACCAATTGAAATCTAAGTTGCACTTGGTGTGCAGGATGTTCCTCCATGATTATATCTGATTATGCACTTTATTTTATATATTTAACATTACAGAACATGCCACATTTGTCAGCTGTCAAACGGGGCGAGAGAGGGCCAGAACATCCTGGAACACAAGTCTATTTGTTGGGGCGTTGAGAATGTTTCCCAGATCCTGTGTCAGCTGACTTCGGCTATGGCACAATACAAGGAATTAAACGAGTAATTGTCGTGGCCGAGGCTCATTTTTGTTCCCTACGTCTGTTGTTTTGGGTGATTATGGGGCTGATAGCATATCCTGTAGTCTGACAGCAGCAGCAACTGAAACATCTGAAGACCATTTTTATTCTTAGTGGAACTAAGTGCATAGGTATTACAAATGACTTCTTTTCCTCATGCTTTTTCTAAAACTTTCTATTGAATGTTAAACATTATCTCAATTTATGGTAAAATAACTCAACAAAGGTCATAAAATGCACCGTCGTTTCTCTGGAGAGTAGCCACGTATTAAATCACTTGTGGCTGCAAAAATCACAAATGATCTTTGCAAGATCTCGGTGAGACAGAATAAAGCAAATGCTGAGGAAAATCAGCTTTTAAATATTTTACTTTGAATCTCATGCAACTTTCCATGTGTTGTTTTCAGTCGCCTGCTGAGGTGTTGCTGTGAGCTTGGCTGTGTCCAACTCATGCCTGTGAGCAGTTAGCATATATTAAGAGTTGTGACGTAGCTGTAGGCATGTCCTTTGTTATCAAAATAAGAGCATTTACATGAAGAGTAGAGCGTACAATTCCAGTGTTAAAACTGTCTGGGAAAGATGGAAAAATGATCGAAGATTGTAGACGTCAGAATATATAATTTGATTGTTGCACAGGGATCTATGGGTCAATAGAAAATAATAAGACAAAACACAATATTACCAACCCAGAAGAGACTATGACTCCATTTAAGAAATGCTGATACAGTTCATTTAGACAGGTAGAGCACCATGCCCAAATACAATTCTTAACCAAAACAGCCACTCATTAAATTTTTGGAAATGTGGGCTACTTTTATGGCGCTTTTTTTTTTTTCCTCTTTGTCTCATGTTTCAGACAATCAGGCAGGCAAACATCAAATTTGTATGTTGGCTGCAAATCTAGAAGCCAACAGTATTTTATTCTGACTGCTATATTACGAGGACTTATTTGGGTAGATTTTGGCAAGGCACTGTAACATTGCTGCAGATACTAATACCTTTGGTGTCACTTTGGGAGTCGTTTCAACCTCACGTCAATCCACTCAAAGCCAGTGGTGGGGCTGTATGAAAAAACTCTGGCTGGCCTCAACCAAATTTTATTCTCTTTAGCTTGTGAGCACCAGGACAACTGTCTTGTTCTTTGTGTGATCTGGCTGGCTCGGGCTCAGGGGGATGTGGTGTGTTGCAGACATCAAGATAATTAACTGGTCACAGTCTAGTTTTCCTGGAAGTTGACTGCATTAGCGAGATTCTACTCCGTTCTCACCTCTTTTCTTTCTTTTTCTTCTCTGGCAGCTGTCACACAGAAAGCTTTGGAGTGGGTGTAAATAAGAAAATGTGCATGCCTAATGAGCAAGAGTAAAAATGGCTTAATTCTTGTTTTAGCAGTGTAGCTCTGCTCACTGAACTGAATGTCGAGGCGGTGGAATAGCTTAATTAAGTTGTCTGTTAACACGAAGAGATGAAAAGTGACATTTGTTGTCATGTTAGCCAGGCTATATCTGTTTAATTTCATACTTACTATGAAAAAGTCCAAAACATCTGTAACCAAACACTGAGATTTCACCTTCTGAACTCACTTGTCAAACAGATTAACATCTGCCCATGACTTGCCAAAAGGATATAATGAGCCCACATTAAACACTGACAGTCACTTCTTGTCAGTGATATGTGCAGCATCGGAAAGTAAAAAGGAAGAAAAAAAACCCCCAAAAAACATAAGAACTCAGGAATGGTCTTCTACTCTCAGATTTACAACCATGGGGTCACCAGTGGAAGTGGAGCTGGAGCAGAGTGGTGCAGAGCTCTCCTCCTCCCTCCTGGCTTCCTTTGCCTCCCGTGCTCCTTGCTCCCACTCAATTTTTTTTTTTTGCTCTCTGTTACTGTACATGGGTCATACTGTACATGCAGGTGAATATGTTCCCTTTTCCAATGAGCATATGGAAAGAACCACTCAAACCCTTTAGGAAGAGTGCTGCATTTAAAGTAAAGGTCAAGCTTTTCAACTTACTGTACTTAAGTAAACATATGTGATACATCTAAATCTACTTGTCTAAAAAGTGTTCACTGTAAATTGAAAATTATTTCTTAATTATTCCATCAGATCTTCGCCTCATGTTGTAGCTGCTCTAACTATATATAGTGTGTGGGTAATTGAACTCATACAGAGCATCGTGTTTTATGAGCTTGTTATATTTTGCATGTAAAACTCTCTTTCTGTAGCTTGAAATTACAGGCTTATGGTGGCACTGAAAAGACTTTGTTACGCTCCACTTCTGCTCTTTTTACATCTGTTATCTCTGTGTATGTATGTGTCAATGCATGAATAGCCTAAGCCCTATGTAATAATTTACATTATGGAATCTATGCAGTACACTGTGTTTGAGGAATTCACCCATGTGATGCAGTTTCTTCCTTCAATATAGACAAAGCAGAATTTAAAGAGATATTGCAACTTACCAGAAAATAACTATAATTGTTTAAAATGTACAATTATTGTAACTGTGCCATAACAAACTGAACCAATGTGCAAGGTAATACTTATAAGTACCAGTAAGATATATTACTAAATTAAAAAAATATATATATTTTTTTCATTTTCAGAGAAATTGTAATAAAAGAATATGTGGATTTATTATTCACAGAAAATGACTGAATGCTAAATTCCTATTCCTACTAGTTTACCTGTGCCCCCCATAAGAAGTCACTACAATCTTAGTCCAGGCAGGAAGGCAGGATGTTTTTGATGAAGCAGTGGGCTTAATTTAGGTCCAAGCATTCTCAGTATCTGTCACCTAACTCCCAACGATCTCAACACACAGTACTGGAGGCGTTTGTGTGTGTGTGTATGCTCATGTTTATCCAGGCTGGCAGGTTATAAATTCAAGAAATGTACACCGACACTTTGCCATCCTAAAAAGACCTTTTTTTGACTTGGTGAATAAAAATAATAATTAGAATTGCAGCTTTACAACAGACATAGTCATATGACTTCTATTTCATATGATTTTATTATGAATTATTAATACTGGTTATTAAAAAAATAATCCCATTAACCCTGCCAAACACTGAAAATCTCGATTTCTTCCTCTAAAGGAATTGGCTTAGTTATAGCTCCTGCTTGGCCATAAAATAACCAAACAGGCATAGGCATTGCCAACAAACCAGCAAAAGCAAAAAGCGAATGCCAACAACCCCTGCCAAAGACTTCAGCTTGCACCCAGTGTTCTCTTGCTGGTACATTTTCTGCCTACTTCTTTGAATTACACAATTTTTCTTCCTGCATGAAAAATGTTTCTATTCATAACACTTTAGAATGACAAAATTCTGTTGTAAAGCAGCTACATACGGTATAATGCAATTACTTTTACCGGCCCCGTCTCCAGGCCTGAGGTGTCATCCGTGTTTGATGAGTGCATGCATATGCTGAAAGGCGCTATGTGGTTCTTGAGAACGCAGCAAGAGAATCTCGTGACGCTCTGACCTCGAGCTTCTCGTCATTTTAATGTTGCATTAAGTGAACGTGCTCTGACTCGTCAAGTGACTGCACAGAGTGCTGAGAGGAGAGGCGTGTGGTCGCCATGCATCCATAGCGAATGGAAAGAAAGGAAGACCACACAGAGGCATGGTCAGATCAGGTTGTCAGAGACCATATTTATAATCTGGGTCAGAGTCCAGGCTATAACCTCTCTCTCTCTCTCTGTCTCTCTCTCACTCACTTACTAGTGCTCTTCACTCCCTCCTCTGCACCCCATTTCTCCTTCATCTCATCCCCTTCTATGTCTTTCCACTCTCTCCTTAAAGCTTTATCTCCTCACCCACTTTACATATCCACATGTCTTTAATTCATTCACTCTTTCGCCTCCCTTTTTGTCTTTCCTTCCCTCCATATGCTCTGCTTGGCATGTGCCTGGCCACAGAGGCAGCAGCTTTCCGCCTGTGTTGAGTTTCACATGCAGCATCTTAGGATTAGGATCTTATTAGTCTGCCCGTGAATGAATAAGACGAAGAGGAGCATTGCATTTAAGAATGTCAGAACAATCTAAAAATGTCATTTTGAAATGTATGAATTATTGAGAATACAATGGTGGATTTTTTTTTTTTTAACTATTGCTCTTCTCCCATGAGGTATTAAGAAAATTCGAGGCGGGTGTACGGAACAGCCATGTGATTCATATTCAGGTCCAGTGGCAGCCAGATGACTGAGAGTTATGAGTGTTACAATAAGCCTATTCACCAGTGCTTTATAACATTTATGAAAAAAAAACAGGCGCAGCTGTTTCTGCAGTACTTACAGAGGACTTAAAATTCAGGTGCTTCTATGATATGGTAAACAAGACAAGACAAAAAAAATTAGGGTAGTAGGGTAGGGTAGTGGCTTATGTTATAAAGAAATATACCAGTATATTGCTTTGTATTCAGTCACATGACTAGTCCAAGACGTTTCGCTTAGCTTAGCACAGGGATAGAGGTATGGGGGTTAGGGTTAGTTAGCATGTCACAAAAGAAAAGGAAAGAAAAAACGCACCAAAATTATTTTTATTTGTGTGTTGTATCAAGTTACTTAGCTAGCCAGGTATCCCTACATCCAAGAATCACTTACTCTCGATTCATGTAATTGTGCAAAGCTGGTAACTACACAACGCCGGACACTACATACAGCCATTGGGCACAGCTGTTGTTGGTCAGGGAACACCTCCAGTGCATACATTAACTGCTTGTTAAACATCTACATGTGTAAAATATATATGACTATTTTGGAACCGCTGGGTGTGTCTTTAATGGAGCTAGGCTGGTTGTTTCCCGCCTTCTTGCAGATATTGTGGTAAGAGGCTAAACATAATAATCTCTGTTTTAAACACAGACTAAATAGTATTTATCTAATCTCTGGTAAAACAGCAAATATGTTTGTTTATTAAAATGCTGGACTATTCCTTTAAGCCATGAAACTGTAAGTTAAGCACTGGAGTCCTTAAAACAGTCTGCATATGTCTAGTTCATTCCCTGGTGTTTCTGAAGCTTTCAACCACATCTCATTGCATTCCTCAGCTGATGAAGTAGCTCAGTTGAACTCCGTCCATCCATAATTTTATATGTTTTGTTTAGATCTGTTTTTCAAAAAAATTCAATGTATTGCTGTTCGGAAACCGTTAAAGAGCCAGTGATAGAGTTTGATTTAAGATTTGAGAGGTGCCACACTGCTGCCTATTCTCTAAGGCAGACCTGCCAGACCTGCAGCAACTATAACAGTGCTCTTGCTACCATTCATCATGGGGAAAATGGCAAACACTGTACAAATCAACTGGCATAAATGTCCATGCTTCTTTTCAGCTCGATGGCTCAGGACCTATTGTGGACCTAACATGGCTGCCAACAATAAGACATGATGACATTGTCCTGTTTTTATGTTGGAGGCCTCCCAGTAAGGAGTTCTCTTGAATACCTCTTCAGCGTGACATGGAGACGGGCTCGTAACCACCAGCGGAGCCGAGCTGAGCTGCAGAGCTGCTTTAGAGCCCTGCTGAGACCTGCCAGACCCACAGCTCTCCCTGCCAGGGGCCTCGGCTCGCAGTCAGAGTGAGTTACAGCCCATGCTCCTGACACACATACGCTAATAGAGAAACACACATACAGATAGCTTAGATGTGTACAGTATATAGGCATGCATGTGCACGCATTAGGTGGAACGCATAGTGATATATATATATATGTGCAGAACCATAAATCTATACACACACATGCAAATTTAAAACACACACATTCATGTGCACACACATACTGATGGATAATGATATGCCAATAGCTGTGAGCGTCACCTCATGGGACCGGTTAATACATGAGATAAGGCTACTGCATGCACAGCTGCTTATGTCCCTAACCTTTTTATTCAAGTTAGCACCCCAGTGACCCTGGTAACTCACGCATACTCCCACACACATAGATACAGTATATGTAAACAATATAAATGTGTGCCACGCTGCACACATGCAATAAAGTGAGCACGTCCTCCTACGGAAGCTCTCTCTGTCAGGGTTAGTTTAAGGTCAAGGTCCGGCAGCTGCTGGATCAGCTGGATTGATCTGTCTGGGTAAACATGTAGGGTGGAAATGAGCATTTTTGTGATTAAAGGCTTAGTAGAAGGTGTGTAGGTGTGTGTGTGTGTGTGTGTGTGTGTGTGTGTGTGTGTGTGTGTGAGAGAGGAAACATCAGTATGTGACTGTATATATATTGTGTAGAGGAGAGTAATGTGTATCAGCTGTGTCAGTATGTGCGTCTAAATTGATCTTTTTTCATCATGGCTCAGACAGAATCACTTACATCCAGAGGTAAATCATCTAGTCTGTGTTTGCTGAAGAGAATAAATTCCACAAGCTCCTGGTTCAGTGCCTGTGTTTTTTTGTTTTTTCTTTACCATGTAAGCCAATGAATGAATTGTCTGCTCTTGATGTCAATTCTGAAGATGAAATGTCTTTAATAATTCATTGTGAGTATGTCTACCCTGTAAACTCAGCTATGATGATTTTCATGTTTGTACTGTACTACACTCACATGTTCACTTGGTTTCCTACGAGTACATATTAATTTACGTTACAAAGTTCATAAGTGACAGTGAATCGTGGCCTATTTTTCTTTAGGTCACATAAAGAATGAAGTAAAAGGCTTCTGTGGCTACATTAATACAGCCAGTATTTAGTACTGAGTACTGAGGAGAACAATTGTATCATATATACTGTATTACCACAGGGCATCACCCTGTATGAGGAAAGTACCACAGACACAAACATCACTGAACCTTATGCCAACAAATCTCCCCAAAGGCACGGTCATTGAGTTTTCGAACACCACAAACAACGTGAAAATGAACAAGAACAAATCAACGAACATTCGCTGCTAACTTTTGGTTTAGAGGGAAGATTGTAGTCACTGTAAATAAACTATATAGTTGGTTAAAGCAAAATTCCACTGATTTTACCCATCAAAATCTGTATACAGGTCTTGTAGTACTATTGATTATGTCTTTTGTGGCACCATGGGGAGCTTCCTCAAATCTGATTAACTGTCTCAAGTGATGTCACGTGGTTGAGTCTGAAAAGTGTGAAAATGAAAAGAAAATCTGGAGGTGAGGAGTCAGAAAGAAGTAAGCTTATCAGACCTCTGTAGCCCACTTCTCACCTCTGCCTGAGTTTAGCGGCTCAAGACTACATTAGCTGCTACTGACGGAACACATCTGAATCTCTGATTGAACAGTCGTTAGTGGAGTTGCATTGTAGGTAATGTAGGCCCAGGTTCAGACAAGGAAGAAGAATGTGAGGTATAAAAAAAAAAAAAAGAATCTGGAAGTGGCTACCTGAATTATTTCATGTAGCGGCTACAATTATAGAGCATGGTTGTCATTCCCTTTTACAACTGAGCTGTATCTGGACATAACCATATTTAGCACTCACATGAGGGCTGACACACTGTGGTGCTGGCTGTAATAAATGTATCTCACAGAGGTAATATATCGTGTGTGTGCATGAGTAGCAATAAGGCTTGTGTCTACATTAATCCCAGGAATGTTAATCTGATGTAATAGTGATGCAATAGAACAAAGCGTGGGTGTGGAGTAAGAGTCCCCTGGAGCAGAGTTAAGGTCTTAAAGTACTAAAAAGCCTTGACCCAGACCCTACACACCCACTCACAGGGACACAGCACCTCTCCTCCAGCCCAGCACATGCTTTCATACTTTGGCTATGCAGTAAAGAAACACACACTTGGACACACCAACAAACACAGACACAGAAAAGACAAGAAAAGGATATGAACTTATACAACAAACATATGTCTCTCGGAGGAAGATGAGCACAAAATGTACCCAGTCGCAGATGTCAATGCGTTTGCTCTCCCTAGCTCAAACAAACGCATACACAACTGAACACATCCCCGTTGTCTTGTGTTGCTCGCCATGCAACGAGGAGCACATGACTTAAATCGGGTGTGGTGCATGACCTGTTATCAGACAAAAGCGTCCCACAGAGAGAGCTGATGGGGGAGACTGTGCCTCCCCGCCTGTCCCGTCTGTTGGCAGTCATGAGGTCTCCATCCCGTTCGCCACGCTGTGTCTCGTGGTTCAAAGCACATAAAATGTTTGAGCTAAAAAATCCCCCGCTTTTAAAACATTCGGGCATGGTGGCGTGTTGTCAATAAATCAGCTGCTTAGCCTGGGGAGAGCGACATTAACCGAGGGGAAGGAAGTGCAAAACACTTATTTTTAAGGCATGTTTTTCGAGAATGAACCCTTTGAAATTTTTTTTTTTTGCGTCCTATAAATGTCTCACCTAGAGGGCCTAATGTCTCTCAGCGAGAATGGCTGGTTTGTACTCAACGCATTAACCCTGAAGCCTTTCCATGCTTTGCAGTCATGCAAAGTAAAATGCAAATATTCCAGCGACAGAAGTTCTGTATCCTGTTTTATCTCATTTACTGATCGGTTTTTAGTGTCTTTGTGAAAAAGTCTTATCATTTAACTGTCATAATGACTGTAATATCTGTGTTAGTGCAGTAACTAGTGTGTCTCATATCTTACTGAGATCATTTCTTGACTCAAGACAGTGTCATCAACAAAATTGGTCATACCTCACCTTATCTCGATTTCAGTGACAGGACTAACTTTCCGGCAGTAATGATGTTCACTGAAACCTCTGCAACAGTTTTGGAGCCCAATAAGGCTAACACTTAGGAAAATACCATATATTTTTATGTTGCATGCTAAGTTTCATAGGCAGGCAGTTAAAATGCTTCTGCAGGTGTTAAAACGGCTAATAAAGCAAATTGTTCCACCACCAGTGAAAAGGTATCCGTAAAAAAATCAGTAAGATGGAGGCCAGGGTGATGACTTATAAAACTTTACTACTGAACATCCCCTCTTTGTTTTGGTTGATAGCTGAAACGGGCTGGCAAAGTGTAACCAAAAGGGTGAAATCAAATTGAGCTGAAATGTATGAGGTTATGTGTGTGTGTGTGTGTGTGTGAGTGTGTGTGTGTCTCTCAGAGCAAAAGCTAGTCGTCCCATCACAAGGTAGTGTCACTGAGAGGCAATGCCCCTAGGCAGCTGGCCACGGTCCACCCAGGGCACTTTAAATTAAAGTAGCGTTCACTAACACAAGGTTAGTGGGTTCATCCACTGTGGAGATATGAAAAGGACCAATTGTCTGGTGCAGTGCTGTTGGCTGCATGAAAATCAAGTGAAGACGCTTTGTATCGCTGGCCTGTACGTGACCATGGCTAATTGTGGAATGAATCGAACAACCAAAGGATGGATTGAGGAATGTAAAGGCAGAAGCAAATATACAGTAGATGCCTACAATGATAACTGTCCCTTTGGGTGAAGGCTGCTTCCAAGAATTAAATACTGCATGAAGCAAAATAAGGTTTGTAAAGCGTTTGTTCCTGGATAATGTATACTCCTTATGTGAAATATGTTGAATAAAGATTCTGTTCAAAATATTAACTGTGTTCTGTCCTTGTGTAGAAATCTAGTTACTGCATGATATAAACTCTAAGTTTTATAATTGCTTCTTATTCAGATTATGTTCTGTATTATATACGTGTACATACATGCCTCACACATGCAGTTTTATTATATATTTTTCTAATTGTCAATAATTACCCTGAAAAGACTAAACTAACAATGTGTTTGTCTCTCTATATATTTCTTTTGACTTGCCTACCATGGTTGTGGCTCTCAGTCCCAAGCCCATTGGTTCCTTTTGTTATTGGTTCCTACTAAATATATCTTCAAAAAAAAGCTCACAAGTAATTTCCTCACACAGCTGGGAATTGTAGTTTTTCGAAGACATACGCAAACAAGAGTCAGTAGTACATTTCCTGGGGACTACTTTCTCCTGTGGAATATTAAAGTATTAACTCAAAATAAACTTTAGTGCTTCTGTTCTGTGTGATGAAGGAACACGTCACCCACTCCAAAAGTGGCTAATTGATGTGTTTTTAATACTTTTTGGACAATAATGGAGGTCAATGGCACAGGGAAAGAAACTGTATCATGCTATAGCTATACAGACAAGTGTAAAATAACGCCAGAGTTACCTTGAAAACATTTCCTAGAAAAATAGCACACCTGACAGGTCATGTGACCAGCTCACTTGTCTACTTGTTTATACGTATGTAGGTTCTTTAGTTGCTGTACACAGTTACTACGGATGAAGGGCTATCATGGGCTGAAATGTTTGTACCATGTTCCTAATAAATACAGTACACTAACAAGTATGATTCATTCACTTGCTGAAAAGCAGGTCACATGCAGCTTCACGTTTTCCATTTACAATGAATGGTCACAAAATATGGTTAAAAATGCTGCTGGAACAACTTCCAGCATGTCTATCTCTGGCACACATACATATACACACACACACACACACAGGCATGTTTGAGGAGGAACCAGGAAGCTTATCCAGTTCTTGAAAAGAGAAAAGTACGTTATCAGGCTTAAACTGCTATGTAAAGCGGAGTAGTTAGGCCTCTATTCACTATGCAAAGTGACAGCTAAAGAGAACTCGGTGGGGAGAACGAATGTGTAAATGATCTGACTAACCTTGTTTAGCTCAGCCTCTCTGAAGATGTGACCATCTCTCTATCTCTCTCTCACACACACACACACACACACACACACACACACACACACACACATATAGGATAATGAGTCAGACATTCCATGCATATAAAATACGCTATGCTCTCACACAAATGTTTGATAAGTTAGGTCACTGTGTTAGACAGTCTATACGCTGCTTGCTGCTGTCTGCTAGTGAAACACTTCCAGTTGGAAAAATAACAAGTTTCAGTGTTTTCTCTGAGAAAGTTGAATGACAGAAATACTGCAACTTTGGGATGTTTTAAAATAGGTCCGCTTTGATTGCAGCAGTTTTCAGTGCCTTATCTGGTATGTTGATATCACTGTTAGTCATGTCTGAAGAATCTGTGGTGAGTGTTTGTGTGAGTTTTGTTCCCAAGGCACAGTTTGGCAAACCACAAAATTCCTTCAAATCCCTACACCAAATTATTAACTGCTCTGAACAAAGCTAATTGTAAACTGCTTGGAAATGTCACGTGAATGCGAGTTTGGATGAAATGAAGAGATGATGGACACAAGCAGGGTTTTACTGCCTCGACGGAGTGCAGTGTCATCCTGATTTTGGAGCATTTTAATATGTCATGTTTCCTATTTATGATTATGTTGACTAACTGTTATTTTTAGAAGCAGTCCTAACTCATGTGTTATTAAACCTTCTAATTAAACCTCATGTCTCATCTGAGCTATGGGAAAGCACCTATCTAATGAATTCAAAGAATAAAGAGGGGGAAAAAATATCTTTACCTGCCAACTATCCTATTTAATTCTATTTTTAACAAGATTTGAAGTTCTGCCAAAGACCAGAAAAGCCTGTGCCGATGAGCCTGACCAAGGAGCTGCATCAGGAGGCCCGGTCATACTGCCTTCGATCCACACCCTGGAGCTGCATTGGAGGAACTGCTTACAAAGTCCAGTGGGACCAGTCTAGGATTTGCAAACATGCAGACACGCCTTATCTGTGCTGAATTTCTGCCAGATACTGAACAGACACTCGCAGATAGAACAGCAAAGGCACAAAGCCACATGAACTCACACCTACGAACTTCACATACAGCTCACCAGAATCTATATTCAAAAGACCCGCCGTTAACAATAACTAAATGCAGTTACAAGGCTAAAATGTCTGTAGCAAAATGTGTGTTTACCATTGGTAAATACACACAGCTGTTAGCGTCCAGTGTAGCTAGTGAACAATGCTGGCAGCTCCACACCTCCAGCACAAGGGACACATTAAGAGAAATAGTAGGAGGAACTGGCCCACTCACTCTGCAGACCATTCCCTGGTGTATGTGTGCATGTGTGGTGTGCGTGAGTGTTTAATGTAAAATGTCCTCATCGTTTGAGTAGGATAAAAATCTTATTGCAAGTCACAAGGATTGCAACATATCTGCAAAGTCTAACTGTGCAGAATATAAGATGAACTAATATATGAGTGCATTAAGACTTACAGTAATGACATATACAGTAATCAAGAATTAAAAGCTTCAGTTCATGTTCGGTTTTGGCACACGTGGGTCACAACTAGGGCACTCTAGAGTAATTCTAAAGCTTAATAATCTTTTACTATACTTTTAGTATATATGTTGTGTGTTTCAGCTTGCTGGATTAACTTAAATGCATCAAGCATGATTACTCATACCTTTGACCATCACACATTTTCTTACTTGCATTAGTAAGTCCCACAGAGGGAGACGATGTGTCAGATACAAACAGCGAGAGATGCCACCCTCACTCGCTGGCATGTTCTATTGCTCAACCTGTTGATCAGGCTCTTACCCAAAGGGCCGGAATGCATATTTCACTATGGGCTACCTCTGTTAAAAGTGGCACCAAGCACAGGTGGCTTGTCATGCCAGCTACACCATAATCAATGGATATAATTAATGAAGAATTTCCACAAGCTGGGAATACTGTAGGTATCAAACATGTACAAACCACAAGTTTGTGCAAATCAGCACGCACACTGATATCACCACAACAAGTGAGCATGGTCTTGATCTGCAGTAAGCAAAACACCCTATTTTTTGCCGATATAAAATCAAGATGTTGATAATGATGTGGGTGAAAGGCTAAACTGACAACAAACACTTGCCAGAGACTGAACTTCAGCGTCTGTCTGGGTTTTGCAAGAGTACGAAATCTCCAATTTCAACAGCAATCCCTATGGCCTGCAGCGACACATGACCCCAAACACTGCAACCGGTCAGTGGTATGGTTGGCTGTGAACACACACACGGACATGTTTGCACACACACGCATACACCCCCCCCCCCCCACCCCACCCCACACTCTCTTTTCACCAGCTCACCCAGTAAGAACTCCCTCTTTGCAATCCCTCTTTTTTTTCCGGTGGCCGTCGCGAGTAGCAGACGGTTTTGCCATCCCTCTCCTAAAATAGCCACCCGTTAGCACAGCCAGGTCAGATGGTTTTGAAACATCCATGGCAAACGGTGCTGGAGTGGAGGGGTGATGGGGCCAACGAGTGCGTGACCACCTCTTGAAGAGATCCAGAGAGGTGGTCATGGGTGGGCCTCAAGTGGAGGTTTCTTTCACACTTGGGTGACAATGAGTGCTGGGGAACAAAAGAGGGGTGTCTAAGAAAAACAGGCAATGTGTGTGTGTGTGTGTGTGTGTGTGTGTGTGTGTGTGTGTGTGTGTGTGTGTGTGTGTTTGCAATAAACAGGTGGTGGCCATTTGTTTTATAACATTTTAACATATGTATATAGAGAGTTGAAGCCATGACGTAACTTCTCTAACTCTCATTGAGCGTTTCTTTCATCGACCCTTCTGACAAAATAAACAGAACAAAAATTGGCGTTACTTCCTGCACTTTCTCGTAGAAAATGAAACCTTTGTGATTTTAACAAAGCAAAACAACGATTACTGTGTGAGCTTATATAAAAAAAAAAAAAACGACAGCCCCCACTAATGTTTACCAGCATGGCAGCATGGCTTCCTCTCCATGTTGATATTATTCACAAAGTCTCTCATCTGAAGTTGCTTTCTAAAAATTTTAGTTGTAATCTCTGCTGCCTAAAAACTTCCCCAGTGTTAAGTCCTCTCTGTTCTGCTGTTGTTACAGACATGTGTGAGCTAACCACAATCCCCTTTTGTCAAGCTGCGACATGGTTGAACCTGCAATGGCTTAGTGCTCATGGGAAATGGTGTTTGTTAAAGGCTGCTAAAAATCAGAATATTGAATAAAGAGTGATATTAGATTATTTTGTTTTTAAATGACTGTCCTGATTTAAACATATGAACTGAGCCCCATTGCCATACTGTTGATAAAGGCTCTGTTCCAAGGCAGGATTCTTAGTTATTAGCATAGTTACAAATGTCAATGGGATTTTGAACACATTTTTTTTTCACTTCTGGAACACAACCCAGAAGTTTGTTTCACCACTGCTCTCTGAGTATAGCACAAGTGATTGACAGGGTGCAGGATTTTAGGGCTTTCACACAGTCAAGAGTTCTTGGTCAGACTTTTGATGTGCAACAACTTTGTGGTAATTGTAGCAAATGGATTTCACTACAAAAATGTAAGGGAAAAACTGTGTATAGTGCCATAAAACAGTATCTATCTGTTAACGCTCCAACCCTTGTAAACAAACAGACAAACAGTGGTTTCTATGAAACATAGCTAAGAAATCATTCTTGTTGAATTATTTTATTCATTTATTTTTCACAGAGTAATAAGAACCATGACAAAAGAGATTATCAGCGTCAACTCAATAAAATTTATAGGCAGAAGTGAGCAATCACATGCACCATCTGGTTTGACTGATGTCGCGCTGAAGTTACTTTTAGCCATGCTACACAAACACACACACACACACACACACACACACACACAATCTGTGGAGGAGTTTGCTAAAAGTTCAAATGATCTGGGGCCAGGCAAACCAGAAGATGGGTCTACACTTACTCTCTGTATCTCTTCCGCAGGCAGACATTTGGCGTATTGATTCATCAGAGAAGTAGGCCGGAGCTTGACATAGCAACTCAACATGCAGTCTCCTAATGACTTAACCACATCAACTCTTTCTCTTTTGTGCCATTCACCCTCCCTCCATCTCTCCCTTCAGGCACCAACCGTGGCAAGAACACGGTGAGTCACGTTGGAACAAAAAGCCCCATTCAAAACACACACACATACACACACACACACACACAAAAACTCCTGATCAACTCTAGCCAGTGTGCCTCTTAATAAAAACTTCTCTTCTTCAGTAAACTCCCCCGCCCCCTCAATCTCCAGGCAGAACCAGATCACCACGGCTATGGTGAGACCAGATCAAGCCAATCCAGTTGCTGAGTGCGGATCAAGTCACCATGGTGGTGCTGCTCCCAGAAACCAACAGGAGCCAAACCTCCCGAGGTCTTCCCACCACATCACACACCCTGAGTTTGTGTGTTTGAGAGTGAGAGAGAGAGAGAGAGAGGTAGAGAAAAGACAGCGCGATTAAAAGATACAAACCATACGAGCAAACCAAATCTATTTTGAAGTACTATGACTTCCTTCCTGAAAAAAAGGCCTCAGTTGCCTTTTTTGTCCCATGTGACACACCACCATGATCACTCACTGGCGTTTTCACAGGCCTATGCTCTGGTCAAGGATGATTCATTCATTTTATTGGCTTATTTTCACAACGTTCAGAAATATTCGGTCAAGTAACTGCAACTGACCGGAATAACCAAGACTGTTTTTTTTTTCTTTTTATGCCTTTGGCAATATTCGATTAGCAATCAACCAAGTGATTTTGTGATGTCTGGGTTTGTTTCTTCTCTTGTTTTTCTCTTGTGTGTATCAACTTAAACTGACCTGTGGTCAACCAGCTGCAGTTTATGAACACAGAAGGAGCTTTCAAACTGTATGTTAATGTCAGCAGAAGAAGGACTCAGAACCTTTCACTGAGTAAAAGAAATAATATCCCGACTGAGCATTCTGACCAAGATTAACTTATAAAGATTATATCAATAAAAATTACTTAAGAGTCAACAGTTAGTCAAGTATTAATTATGACAAATGACCCATTTCAAGCCTGTCTTAAAACAATAGTTGAAGGCCCATATGAACACTGAAACAGTTGTAATTATTCCTCCTGTTCATACTGGCCCTTAAAAGATTTCTTATTAATGTAGGTTAAGTGTAAGTGATGGGGCATGAAGTCCACAGTCCTTGTTTTGTGCCAAAAGGTATTCCCAGGTTTATCTGTAGCTAATATGAGGTTTCAGCTGTCTGAGTTAGACAAAACAAGTGCATATCTTGCAAAGTTTTTTTAGTATAAAATTCCATCTTTGTGTTGGAAAGGAAAGTAACCAAAAAAAAGTTAATCTTGGAGGATATCCACTTGATTTGTCTCTCTTGGATGACTGATGCTCCAAATTAGCTTCTGATAAACTTCTGAATAAATGTTTGCACAAAACTGACATCACTTACACTGAAACTACATTAGGCTGGGATCTTTTAATGGCCAGGAGGAACAGGAGGAACGATTAACTCCGTTTCAGTGTTCATGCGGGGACCTGTGTGTTACTTTAAGGCAGACTTGAAAAATTTTGAATGTTTGCTTTAATTCTGTTGAATCATCAATTTAAAAAAAAAAAAAAAGTCTTTCAATCTTTTAGCTGGTCTACTGTGTTCTTAAATAAATATAATTGGGTGAAAAATATAATGTATTCCTCGGAAATTAGGTAAATAAAGAGAAGAACACAGTGGCATGAAATGGCAATAGGACAAGCACTTCAATATTACACTTAAGTACAGTACTTGAGTAAATCCTGGTTACTTTCTGCCAGTGGATAATGTACATGGTGGAGGAGTCAAAGTGCTGTTATCTTAAAAGCATAACTAAAAATACAGCTAAAGATATCATTTAAGTTTAATGGACAAAAGGCCATTATAGTGCTATTAAGGTTTAGTGAGTTACTTCTATGCTGTGTGCATTAATGAGCCGCTTTGAAGACATCTCCAAGATCTCCTGTATTACCTGAACTCATTTATCATGAGGACAGTACAAAACCTGTTTTCTCTCGGCACTGTGCCATTATTCACATAAGTAGTCAACATAGGAGGAATCTTTCTGTGGGTCACAGAGTTTGAGTCACACACTAGTGTGTGTGCCATGTATAGACTGTGATAATAAGTTCATAAAGAGACAGTTAACGGTCGGTTTCATGGCCTTTTGATCTCATGATCATCTGCGTCTTGACTTTCTTTATGGTACAAAGATTTTTGACCCCACTTTCACGAGCTGCCTTCATTTTCAAGCAGAAAGGCTGGCATATGTAAGATTGTGAAAATGTTACTCCTCTAACATTTTTTTTTTATTAACTTTACTTTTGAATATAATGGTGAATGTATCTTCTGCTGCTTGGCTTTTAACTAAAAGCCCATTTCCATGAGTGACAACCCTGGATGAAATGAAATGAAGCATGGAGTCAAGGTAACAGGCCTCTCAAAGGAATACCTTCTAATTTAGCTAACAGTTGAGCTAATGTGCCTGAAAAAGGTTCTGTCTTTCTTTTTGTGCATGATTATTCTCTACAGGCATGAGGGTCAAGTTCCCAGTCAAAAAGCAAATAGATTATTGAGCACATTTGCTTTGATATATGGAGGGGGCGCAATTATTCAAGCATATGAAGCTTCCGCCACGAACACTGATTCCAAAAGGGTAACCGTCCCTTCATGTTCGCTTGCTACCCCGCTGTCTAGAATACAGACATACCCCCCCCCAACAAAAACAAATCTGGCATATACACATCTACTCCACACAAAGCACAAAAGAGCAGTTCAATTAAGTTAAGTATCTGCATGTTGCATGTCTAGCTTCCCTAAAGCAGATTTACATATTCCATATTGAAAATCGTCACAAAACTTCAAAAAAGCTGCAAATCAAATTCCCATTCCATATATTTGTGATATGGTTGTCACTCAGAGTTATTTCTCTCAGCTCAGTGGACTGTGGCAGCACAGCCAAACATATATTTACATTGGCTAAGTCCCAGTGTATGCACAGCTTTACAATCATGAGCTACGTTATAATCTCATTGACATGAATAGTATGTCTGTACATTCACCTCATGAGGTTTCTTGCCTGGGGCAACTAACTTCAACTCTTTGCAGGTCTTTCTTAGGAGTGAAATATTTGATCGCAGGAGATCGAGTGTGTATTCTCACGTAATACTGCATGTATTTTTGTCAAACCAGAGTAAGACTCTACAGCCATGCTAACTGCTCTGTGAGACTGTACTTTTGCACAGTGGTGCTTAAGGCTAAATGCTAACCATAGCATACTAACATGCTCACAATGACAATGCAATTTCCGTGTTCTGTGAACAGAATAAATAGACAGCAAGTTGTAAATAGGCCTACAGTTAATGCAGCAGGAGTACACATCCCAGTACTGTAGTAATAAAGCTGGCAATCAGCAAACAGTTTGTGAACCCAGACAGACTTTTCAGACTATTGTGTTTGCTTATCTGCAGCATGAGTTGCATCATTCTGAGTACTGTACTCCAAATTATGCAATTCCCTTCTTTAGCATGAAAAATGACATATCTACAGTCCACAGTGGATTTCATCCTTACGCACATACAGGAAGGCTTTGGGTCTCTATAAGAGCAAAGGCAATCGTTTTACATGCCAATTTTCTCCGAATATTTGAGGCACATTTTAATCTTCCTTTAACTCTCAATTGGGTCTTGACCCAGATTTAGAAAAAAATGCCTGTAGGGGCCTGCGTAGATCTACAGCACAGTGTACAGTGAGTATAACACTGGCAGGATAGGGTGTGGTGAGAACAGGAGCCATGCTGGAGAATACTAATAAAAAAAAGAGGCGAGCTTCGAAAGCAAGGATGACTCAGTGTCATCACACAGACTATCTCACTGTAAAGGGTGGGGGTGGAGACCTGTCTCTCCCACGCCCACTCTCCATCCCTCCATCCGACCATCTCCAGACACTAAGACAGGGTGAAGAAGAGGAGACCAGAGGGTGGTGGACTTCACCAAACCCTAATTCGGAAAACAAGCCGACACCAACTTAGTGTGAGTCACAAAGGAATTTCCCTGACACATTTTTAACCAAAGACAGTCTTTCTTCCTTTCAACTTCCTGTTGGAGATGTGTGGCATCACGTAATCTAGGTCATGTGCACTAAAGCCTACAAGTTTCGGCTTCACTAAAGACACACCTTAACTAGCATAAGCAATCATCTAAATATGTATAAATCTGTTTTCACTTGTTTTTGAATAATTATGGACAGTTTTATTCAAGCAATTACGAACATTAAAATGCTTTTATGGATGAAATAATTACTTAATGGTAGTTCTTTGATATTTATTTCTTATTCCACTGAGTATTTTAGCTCTTTCTACATCTTTTTCCAGACCTGACATAAGCTAACCTCAGATGAGTCCAGATGGAGCCAATACATGAGTCTTAACAAGCCATTGTGCAGTCTGATTGACAAGGCAACCTGTTCATGTGTGTGTTTGTCTGACAGATGGACAAGACAGATGAACTGCCAGGAATGGAAAGAGAGGAGATAGTAAAATACCTACAGCTGGAGTGTTTGATATTTTTATGCCTCCGTGCTGGCGACAGCTGTGGCCGGAGCCAATATGTTTTCGGGTTGTCCTTTCTATTCTCGATATCTCAGGAATCCCTTGAGGGTTTTTCTTCTCTTTCTGATTAGATTTTGGTGGTCAAAGGTCAAAGGTCGAGGTCACATGTTTCTGTTTCGGGTCAACTCTTTACATGGAATGTGATCTAATATCGTGACATGCTTACATGTAATGCAATGCATTTAATCGGGACAGCTGTGTTACATGTGCATAAAAGTAATGAATACATCATGCGTAGAGAAAAATACGCTCCAATCTATTTATGTCAAGGCGGTGGGCATGTGCAGAAAGGCTGCAGCCAGAAAGTAATCACGTTAAATCGTTTATATTGTACAATTTTTCTTTTGATTGGTTTATGAAAATCGAATGAACTTCAGTCAGGTTTGGCCTGCTTATCTAGACTGAGGTGTTTATATGGAGCCTTTTTGTTCTGTTTGGGGTTTATAATTGGAATATTAGGCTCCATGTAAACGTACCTACTGACCTCACAAAACACAACTCAAGAATTCATACTCTAATTATGACAAAATATACCTAATACCTTTTATTAAATTCCTCCAAAGTCTTAATTGCATATATTATACAAGTGTGGACATACAGATGTAAACTGCAACCTGACTGGTTGGCCGAGGCAAATAACTGTGAAACGGTAATTCTAGTATCTGCACGTCTTATGCCTTTTTATACCAATATGAGAAGGAAATCATAATAGAAGTGTGTGTTTTGGAGGGTATCACAGAGGAAAACAGAGTTTGAAATGTATTGGGGATGTGTCTGTGTGAGTGAGTATGTGTGTGTGTGTGTGTCTGTGTGTGTGATTACAGGCTGAAGGGCAAAGAGTTGAGTTGGTGTTTGATGCTAGTCTCAGTGGCAGGCTTCAAACAAACTGTCGCTCTGCTTCTGTCGAAGGCATGTATACACACACATCCAGCCACCCACATGCATATGCGCGCGCACGCACACACACACACACACACACACACACACACACACACACACAGTGTAGCTCTCTTGCTCTGCCTCTCCAGCTCACACAGGGAGTTCTAACAGCAGCAGGGCCGACCGTATTAAAACACCTCTGACACACAAACCTGCACACACATACACACACATATTCATGCATGTACAGCAGTTGCATTTGGTACAAAGCATTTCCATCAATGAACACAGATAAAAAAAAAAAGAGGCCAAATCAGGTTCATCATGAACATAAGTTTGCATAAAACTCATTTCCTGTGGAACAAATACGCACACAAGAGCACTGGCAAGTGCTGTCACACGCACGTGCACAGACACACACATTTAGAGCATGTATCCACGAGTGCTAAGTAAACAGATACAGAAGCAAGTATATTCTCTTTCTCACGTTCACACATTTAAACAGATTTATCAGCAGTGTTGCACAAACCATTCGATTAGCTCTGTGAATGACTGTGTGTGTGTGTGTGTGTGTGTGTGTGTGTGTGTGTGTGTGTGTGTGCCATTCTTGAGAGAGTGACCAACTGAGCTTCTGTGATAGTGTCTCTGCGGGTGTTTGCCTGTGTCTATCCGAGGGCTGCAGGCTCAAGCTATCAAGATCAGTATAGTGGTTAGATATGTGATCTGAAGGAAGATACTTCAGAGCAGAGAACAAAGCAGATGCTCTTCCAGAGTAGAAACTGTGCAAGGCCAACACACAAGCCCTGGGGGGGCCCTCAACAATGCTAGCTTTAGAGCAGCTATTGTAGTTGGCCAAACATATTACAGCCAACAGTTAAACCTAATACACTATAAAGCACTGCCAAGAAAATCTGCTGCGCTATTATCGACACATTTAACCATCTGTGTGCAGTGTGTTCTAATATTATGTTTTTGGGGTTTTGTCCAAATTTCTTATTCACAAAGACGAACATTTGATGCCCTCCCGAGAGGGGGGGAATGTGACAAGTAGTTGATATTTCTGACAGAAACTATCGGGGGCTTTTGGCTGTGTTGTGTGAAATCTCTGGCGTACAGAGGTGGGTGATGAATAAAGAAAGAAAAGGAATAATAAAGCAGAGCAGAATTAAAAGCTAAACAGAGACAACGACTGCAAGATGATGCAAGATCTGTCACAAAGTACTATTTGTTCTTATTAGAGACAAAAAAAAGCAAGTGTGTGCTGACTTTTTAGAGGAGCAACAGTTGGGAGAGATGGAGAAAGTTAGATAATTTGAGAAATAAGGAAGAGCAGGAAATAAAGTACTGATGGATGAGGAGGGAGGTCTGTGGAAGCAGATTAACTGAGGTGAGTAAAGACCTTTCATTCACAGCTAAAAGTGATGAGAGAAGCACAAAAGTTAAGGCAAACCTACAATATGCATTGTCAGATGTACCACATACACCTTCACACATAAACTGATGGCACACAGGCCCAGAGCTACTTGGCCGGAGAAAGCCAGGTTTGGAAAGGCCGACTGGGCAGGCATGCCAAATCTACCATTTTAGTTTTCTGGTGCTGTGGATTAGCCATGGTGACACATAAAACCTGAATGGAAAAGCCAAATGGTCAGACAAGAAACAACATGAACGATAAGTCATCAAGAAAAACCGTTTGTGAGTCATTCTGCAAAATCATTTCAAATCCTATACTGGGATACATCCGTGATATAACACGTTTGAATGTTTGCCAACATCGCACTGTGAATTGCTGTACATATATTAGTCCGTTTTTTCCTTTAATTAAAGACATCATACAGTATATATAAAAACTATTTGATTGTCATAGATAATTTTTGTGTCTAATGGTAATTGGTTATAAAAAAGATTTAATACATTTGTGTCTTTTATAATGTATTTACTATCAAAAGAATTAAAGGAAAGAATATTTCTCCAACTTAAATGATTTTCATAGGGCCAGATCCTTCTCATGGAGACAAAACAACACTGACGGACTAAGTCATTTTCCCAGCTTTGGTTTGCATGTTTTTACATGTTGGACTGGAGGTAATGATCCAAGCATGTTGGTCCGTATTACAGAGGAGAGACAACACATCTTATTAATTATATAAATAAGTAAATAAGAGTGTGTATAATTCAGCTTCACATGAGAGAAAATTAGTTATATGTTGTATATTCCCATATTAAAAGAATAAATGCTACTGTGAGTTATGATTCATCCATGAAAAGAAATTACAAATATCTGTAATAAGAAAATCAATAATATACAGGGTTAAGCTTTTTTAACAGTAAAAATAAATTCTTTATTAAACTGACCTATTCTACCAGAGAAAATAAAATGAGACATAGAAGTACTGAACAGATCTGTTGGTACATATTGTTAAGTATGACTGTGCTCTGTTTCTGACTGATTTGGTTTTAATACTAATAATATACCTAAATAATTTCCAATAGAATACTAATTTGTTAAATTGATATTAGGAAACATTGTTTTACAGGAGAATATCGTTAAAACAAAATTCTGCTCAATAAACTGGATTCTATTATTTATAGGATTCTAGCTTTTAAAATGATTCTCAAGCTGTTTTAACATTTAGAAATTTCTATTGTTAAGTGAAAAATACATACTATTTGGAGCTTATTGTGTTCTTTAATTTCGGCACAGTTTTTATACCATCACCTGGATCTTGGTCTTGATTTAAGTATTACATAAAAATTCGTAATATAAGGGTGAGTTTTTTTTATTGAAGGAAAGCAACACTTGAGTTAAAAGCTATATTATTATATTATTATTATTATTATTTTTTTTTTTTACCAATATGACTATTTTTTGGTCAATCATAAAATATATGAAGTACTGTTCTTCAATATTTCTCTTCAAGCTAAATATCTTATTTTTTACCGATGGTAAAAGAAAACAGATACTTGAAAACACAGACATCACTGTGTCAGGAAGGCATTAAATTTAAGTCTATTATATTGAAAACAGACATAATAAATCAGCATTAGCCTTTCTTAAATCTTATCAGGGATTTTTTTTTTTTCATAGTCTTGAAACAGTGCTACGATGTTTGCAACTGTGCTTGGCAACAACTGTCTGCCTTCAGCTGGTTCCAGCATGACAGCGCAGCACATAAACATGTATGAATAAGTTAAGAAACATGAACCCGTTTGGTCTATCTTCAACAAATCTTTCTCCTTTATTGCACTTATTTAGCCTGGTACATCTGAAAAAGCTTAAGGCCTTAATCCAGCCAAATTCTTATAAAGGAATCTTCTGTCAATTTCACTCCGTTTTCATCAGACCTCGGTTAGCGCTTTGGCAGCAGGAGCCGAGCCAAGCACATTTCTCTGAGTCATCAGAGAGAGGGGGGGAGAGAGGGAGGAGGAGGATAAAGAGGAGGAGGTGGAGAAGAAGAAGAAGGGGGAGGAGGAGAAGCAGGAGGTGGCAAGTCCGGAGTTTCCCTCTCACTCTTGCAGGCGAAGGCCTACACTGAACAGCAACAGGCTGAGAAAACCGTGCTCTATTGTTTCAGGCCCACTGGCAATGTGAGCCTTCCTGAAACTCAGCAAACAACTATCACACACAAATGAGGGAGACGTGCCAAAACACTGCTCACTGAGAGGCCTGCCAAAATGGCAGAAAGCGGCAGTGTGAGAAGTTTAGAAGGACTTTCAGAGAATCTGAGGTTTTCTTTCCCTGGCAGCCTGACAAAAATACTTACAATGCAATCTTAAAAACAAAAAAAAACTAAATCGAGAGTGGTCTACAAGCTTTAATATAGAAATAACCTATAATAATCAATCCTTTGCTAATGACAGGTTAGCATTCTGTCGCCTCAGTGCAGCAGTGATATGGGGGTGTGTGTGACAACCTAAAATTATCAATCCTCAAAAATAAATATTTGTATGCAAACAAATGACACCTTTAAGATGACTGTGGTCATATTATGACACTTGCCTCTTTAAAATGTTTAATAATATTGTTCAAATATATACTTTAAGTGCTGCCTATAAATGCTGGCAGCATCCCAGCTTCGGTCACACAGTTTGTTGGTTTGACATGGAAAAAGGTGGGACCCAGCGGCAGTAGGTGCTACTTGGAAAAGAAAAAAAAAACAATGCTATCACATGATTGGTGATGGTTCCTTCCAGGAATCATCGCAGCTTAATTTAGAGTAGTTTTCAACATGAGAGTTTATATTGCTTGTAGCAGCATATTATTAGGTGCACACCTTGAAAAGCAACTAAACCATGTGACAGCGTGGTGTCTCCATACCAGCTGAGAGCGTAAGTGGCTATTTATGAAGCTGAAAATGATGTATAACAGCAGACTGTGATGTAAGGGGGGGAGCTTCAGTCATGGCGGTAGACTTACAACCGTGTTCGTCTGGCAGAAGGTAGAAGGTGGAAGAAATGACAGGCAGGGGAGAGGGAACCGGGTGAAACGAAGCAGCACAGCTTTGAAGAACAACCCTGCATTTCTCGTCTTGGGCTCTGTTCAAACAGTCCACAGGTTCTCATGTCCCCCCGGACCTGTCAAGCAGCTCCACTGTTTGTTTTCCACTCCAATGTGGGGACAGATTTGGACAAGGGCTACAGCGGAGTCTATTTTCTCCACCTGGAAGCTTGGAACGGAGGGGAGGGAAACTCAAGACTGGTTTAACCCGCTTCCTGGAAACGGTAAAGCAAGCGGGAGGCCCCACTGTCAGGGAAAAGGGTAGAGAGAGTCTGTGCAACAGAGAGTGCGCATAGAGAAAGAGAAAGAGAGAGAGAGAGAGAGAGAGAGAGAGAGGGAGAGAGAGAGAGAGATAGAGAGAGAGAGAGAGAGAGAGAGAGAGACTGAAGCCGCTGGTCAACAGATAAGGAATATGTGTGAATGCATGAGTGGAAGTGTTTATGTGCCGGCCTGTGTGTGTGTTTGTGCGTGTGGAAGAGAAAATGATAGAATGGTAAAGAGCACATGCTCCAGCCAGGGGGATTTGCTGATGCCCATGAAGATCTGTTTACAGTGAGTGCCCCTGATGACCCCCCAGAGGATGCAGGACTCACTGCCAACACGCACACAAACACACACCCACATGGACACACACATCATCCCGGCCACATGTCTCAGCAGACATAGATACAGGGTGTCTAAGGTCACCTGTTAGAAACATCCGGGAGGCTAGATTCCAGACAAAGCATTTATCCCTATCGTAGCGCTAAAGACCCTGCCTTGAGGTAGGTGTTGGTAGATGTTGATTACGGGAGAAGGAGCAAGAAATGTTCCACAAATCCAGCCCATGATGGAGCCCTGCACACACTGATTTGCAACTGAATTGCACTGTGAGGTTGTGTATGAGGAGATAAAACAAAAGTAAAACAAAAGCAAAACAAAGTCGCACAGCAATGGAGGCCGTGAAGGGGTGTGAGTGTGGGAGTTTACAGGCTCGTTCCAAGGCCTGAAGGTAGAGACTGGAGAAAGGATGAGAGAGAGAGAATTGTTGTGAGAGGAGAAACAGATGACAGCAACAACACTAACGGGGTTGAAGAGCAAGGACAAAGGATGAAGAAATGTAACGCCCAATGAGACAGTGACACTAAAAAACACAATGTAATAACAAAAAACAGCACTTTCAACAATGGCTGCAGTGTTAAAAGAGACGTTTTGGGGAAATGCACTTTATTGCATTAGATGACAAGATTGATATGAACTCATGTCTGTAGGCTAAATATAAAGCTATAGCCAGCAAGCAGTTAGCTTAGCTTAGCATATAGACTGAAAGGAGGGGGGGGGGGGCATTCTGAGTCTATTAGTCAATTTAGTCTTGTTACTGTGAGGTTACCAGGCAAGGAGCATAGACTTGTGGAAGCCAGGAAAGTAGTCCCATCCATAACCCCCAGTAAAAGTACATCTTGTCATTTTTACACTTTTTGGTTTTTGTCCGGATCAAACAACCAAGACCAACCGTGTTAATGAGTGAGCTTTAGAGGTGTATTTGGCTCCTTTCTGACAGAGCCTTGCTAGTTCTTTCCCTCTGCTTCCAGTCTTTACGCTAAGCTAAGATAAGCTAACTGGCTGCTGGAGCTTAACATTAATTACAGGTATAAGAGTGGTCTCGATCTTCTCATCTAACTCTCGGCAAGAAAGCGAATAAGCTTATTCCCCGAAATGTCGAACTATTCCTTTAAATCCTCACCTTCCTCTTCCTCTCTGCCCTGATCTGCCCTGCTGCGCTTCTCACATTTGCACATGACGGCCAGGTTTTAAGCCTGCCTGTTACATTTCAGTGGTAGACCCTGTCAACACACGTGGACGTGCACGCCCGCTGACTGAGCAACCTGCTCGTCTGTCACAGTGATTAAGTGTGATCAATGCTGCGCGGCAACCATAGCTGTGCTAATGTACAATAAGCCGGAGCTGGCTCAGATGAATAAACTGTCTCAGACAAAGAGAAAGTCACAGATTAACCGAACATACGTTGTAAGTTATAGGGCGTTGCTTTGGTGCTATATAATGGACATGGTCAAGGTCCAAGGGGTATATGTGGTGTGTAGGCACAGCAAAGCACACTCATGTACACTGTATGTAAGAGTGTAGTAAACAGAGGTAGAGAGAAATGAACTGATAAGTGTGTATGGAAGTATACCGTACCGCACTGTGTAAATACGGGCGTGTATGGGAACAGAGGACATGTCTGTTAGTGTGACCACAGGGACAGAGATGGAGAAAGAAAGACAGAGGGGAGAGAGAAAGTGGGACAGACAACCTCTTAGCTCCCTCCTCTCTTCTCCTGCTCCGTCCTCCCCTCACTCTCCTCTCTGTTTTGCCACTGAGGGGAAGCGAAGGAGGTCACCCACACCTACAAGCACTCAATCAACCTGCCGCCAACCTTGCTCGTCCTGGATACAGCGACTGCTCCTTCTGTTTGTCTGCCTGCGACGCTGCCGTCCTGCTGCCATCTCTCTACAGCCGGTGCCAGGTTACACCGCCAAGAGCACAGAGGTGCTGTTCCACCAGATGCCCACTTTTCTGTCCACGCTGTGCAAAAATGCAATGGCGGACAGCTCTGTTTTACGTCAATACATCGCTCAAAGAGAGGTCTTCAACAGGGATCAGGACAAAACATGGCCAGGTTAAGTAGTATGTTGGGGTTGGGAGGATCTAATTCAGTCATTTTGAAGGGATGTTTTCTGATAAACTGGACATTTGCCAAAGTGAAATATAGTGAATGATTGAGAGCCGTTTCTTAAGAGAGGTGTGAATAAATCAACATGCAAGTTAAGTTAATCATCTGAGAACATAACCCAGGAAATCCTGTCAATGACTCATCAAGTCACCCAAACCAAAGCAACAACAACAATCTGCTGTGACCAAGCAGGGATTTACATTACTGTTAAAAAAAAAAAAAAAAAAAAATATGAATCAAGATTAGTGATGCAATAGACAATTATTTTCACCACTGATTAGTCCGTCAATTATTCTCCTGATTAATCGTTTATTTGTTTGGAACACAAAACAACAGACACAGGGCTGTAAATAACAATTTTCACAATCAATTAATCTCAACAATTAGATCAATCATTTGTGTTATAAAATGTCTGAAAATTGTGAAAAATGTCCATCATATTATATATATATATTTTTTTTTATTTTATTTTTTTTTACAAAATCTAAAGATATTCAGTTTAATATGAAATAAACAACAGAGAAGCAGGAACTCCAAACTACTGAGAAGCTGAAATCAATGAGTCAATTATCAAAACACTTATACTATATATAATACTTTCATGTCAATCAGTTAACTGATGAACTGTTTTAGCTCGAATCAGAAATGGTACAAAATGCCCCTCACAATATTCTGAACCCCATGTTGACATCTTCAAATTGTTTTATCCAAAACTCATTCAGGTAATTATCATATGGACACCAACAAATATTAACATTTGAGAAGATGAAGCCAAAGAATTTGTGTGTAAATAATAATAACGTAATCCATAAATAAATAAATAAAAATTTACCAAAATAAAAGAATTAACTGATTATCAAAATTCATTTTCTGTCGATCGACTAATTGAATCATCATTGGTCTACTCCTTTATATGGCAGTCTCAACGAGGTACCTGAAACTAGCATGTGTGGTGTTCCCACAGCCACTGATGTTAATCAGTGTGGATGACATGACGGCTTTACTTCAGGGAGAAAGCGTCACCATCAAATCCTGGCAGCATCCCAACACAAGAGATCACCAAAATCAGATTGCAATGTTGTTTTCTGCACGTCACTGCTGATGGTCTAATGGCCCTCTTTGGACCATGAGTCAAGAGGTGTTTTTTTCATTGTAGATAAAGACTTCCTGCTAACACCAGAAGGCTCGCTGTGAGAGATAATATAACAAATTTTGACTATTACAAAGCAATTACATGACACGGTAATGAATGAGAAAACAGACGTACTCCACCACCAGTTACTGCTCGGGTGCAAATGAAGACACAAGGCCGCAGATATCTCTATCAGCTGTGACAGTTAGGTCACATTCCTTTGTTATGTGCTGTCGGATGGGCCTTCCCCTTTGGAAAGTTAGTTGTGACTGTGGATACAGCTGCAAAGATGGCTCCACTGACCACAGCTACAAAAGGCATGGAAAGACAACACATGCGCCGAGGCTAGACAAGGGAGGAAGGAGGGCGGGAGAAAAAGGGAGAGGCAGACAGAGACAGGAAAGTGAATGTAATTCATCTTTAAAAGGGCAGATTCCTCAGTGATGTATAGTGTACAGACTGTGCGTATGTGTGTGTTTGTGGATCGTAGAAATGGATGTGGGAGGTGTAAGCTAGCTAGCTACAACTCCTCTTATCGCTCCACAGAGCAATGTGGAGAATGAGGATTCTGGGTTCTGCCCTGCTGATCAAAGATACACAGAGAGGCTGATACAACCCCCCCCCCCCCCCCGCTCTCTTCCTTTCCCGCTCTGTTACGCGCACACACATGCACACAGGCAAACATAGAATTACAAGCTCAGCAAATAGCATGTAGGCTAATGCTATGAGCAATCACTCTGCACTGAATAAAAGGCAGAGAGAGTTTAACTAAATATGTGAGCCGGAAGAACGCCACCTTTTTTGTACTGAGTCCATTGTACGTATATTTAGCAGTCACACTGCACTGCACAGGATCAGAGCTCCACTAACAGTCATTTTCATTATAAATTAATCTTTACGTTTCTTTTTGATTAATGCATTACTTGCTTAGTTTTTAAAATGCCAAAAAATGAAAATGCCCATCACAATCCCTTGAGCCCAAAATTACATCTTCAAGTTACATTTTTTTGTCTAAGAAAAAATTAAAGATATTTAATTTACAATGATATAAAAACAAAGAAAAGCAGCAAATTAATAACAAAAAAAATGTTGGCAATTAATTATCTGTTGATGAACAAACTGGTTATTGACTAACTTCAACCCTACACAGGATTCGTGACACGATTCATAACTTAAATTCACAGCTTTATTTCATTCCCACTCATTACAAAATATTCATGTTAAATGGGGTCAGAGCCGAGAGAGGCCCAGGTTGCCTGATGAGATTAACTACAGTCAAAGTCATGTATTATACAAATGAATTGTAAATTTGTACCTCTGACTACAGCACTTTACACTAGACAATCTAATCTGTAATTCAGATGCAGGTCTCATCTCAGCGACTGTGTGCAGACACCCAGGAGTCTGACACTAGACGACTGCCTGTGTGGGTGCGCACGTGCACAACAAGGTGTGAGAGAGATGGAGTGAGTGGATATTTGTTTTTGAGCATGTTAAGTCCCCACAGAGTAACAGTTCTGCTCCTCAGACTAACAGTACGACTGTGTGTTAATTCAATAAAGAAACAGCAGCGGAGTGTGAGCCTCTTAATAAGCAGTACGCCTCGTCTCTCTGTCTCCCCCCATCTCTTGTCTCGCTACTTCTTATACTCACTCGGCTCTGCTTTCCTACCTATCCATCTGCTTTATCCTCCCTTCATCGTCTCCCTGTGTTCCTCTCTAACGCACGTCTATCTCCTTGCCTTCGCTCCTTCCCTTCCTCTCCACACCTTCTCTTGCTGCATGTGCTCCCTCCCTATTCCTTTCCTCCTTTTTTCTCTCCATTTATCTCTCCTTTCATCTGTCACAGCATCCTCCTCCCGATTTCTCTCACCCTCCCTCCCCATCTCCGTTCTTGTATGTGAGTGGTGGATCTGCGGGGTGCTTGTTATCTAGCACCCATCCAGCCATCCCTCGGCTGGGAAGCCAGACAGGCAACTGGGTAGACAGACAGACAAAAGACGACCAGAGAGGAGAGAAGAGTGACAGTCTGCCAGCCACTGCTGCAGGACTGACAGGGAGGAGGTGAAAAAAAAAAATGCAAGTGGACAGCAGACGTCCAGAGAGGCAGCCAGGCAAGCAGTCTGACAAGAAGACAGAGAGGCTGTCATTAAGAGACTACCAAACAGGTAGGAAGACAGATACAGGCAGGCAAGTAGGAAGCAGACAGGTAGGCAGAGCAGCCAGACATACAGGTCGTCACAGGCCGGTGCGTAGCAGCCAGCTGAGCTACGAGCCCAGCATCCCAACAGGCCAGAGGGTCAGTAGCTGCATGGCTGATAAACACTGCCTCTGTCTGGGCCTGGCACAGTACTGCATGCAATAGATAAAGCCTGCATGGCGACAAATAACCCTTTAATTACTGGGTGTTCAGTCCAAGACTGAAAAGAAGTTGTCTCCTCCGAAAACCTGAAGCAAGGCTTTGGGTAAGGATATTGGAAAAATTCAAAAAGAGCACAGTAAACATTAAGATCAATTTGGGCTTGGACGTCAACTCAACTCCATTCTAAAAATGTCAGTAGGACATTTCGGATTTAAGTAGGATTAATACAGTTTTAGCTCTCCAACCACTTGACAGCAGAGCTTAAACATTAACGCAATTACAACTGCAACAATTTTGATGAACTCAATTGTTGTTGAAGCAAAAATGCCAGACGTTCCATGGTTCCAGCTTCTCAAATGTGGACATTTGTTGTTTTTCTTAGTTTTCTACAACAGCAAAATGAAAACCTTTGGGTTTTAGACTGTCGGCTGGACAATACGATCCGATAGAATATGTCAACTTGGGTATAAGGGAATTATGGTATTTTTCACCAGTTATTGACAGAATAACAAGAAAAATGTCAGTTTAGATGTAATGTAAGGTGGCTATTAAAGCAAGTTCTTAAAATTCTTAAAGAAATTCCTATAAGAATACATTGACTGGACTATGAACTGGCCACACACCCGAGACCTTGAGGAAAAACTGCACTCAATTTAAAATGAAATATTACTTCAATGTTGCAGAGGAGACCATGACAAGAACATGAACAAGTCTAAACCAGAGCAAAACTAACCTCAGGCTGTACGAAGCAAGCCCGCTTTGTTCGTGAAGGAGAGTAATCATCCACACAAATTCTTAAATATTATACTCTTAAGCATAAAATGTACCCATAACCCTGGAAAATTATCCTGGCAGTGTCACTCTGTGGTAATGTAATGTTAAACATCCAAGAGTGCCACGATCTCTTATATTTCATTTGACAGTTGTGACTACTTTCTAATACAAGCTGGGCTGTCATTGAGCATAGCTGAAATATGTTGCTATAATTCAAATCAGGAGGGATTTCTGCTGAAGCATATGTGTTTCCTAAACTGTACCCTAATAAAACCCATCATGTTACAACTAGAATGTCCTTGAATAGCATTACAGTGACACACAGGAAGTAGATTTTACCAGACCCAGGCTTGTAGCACTGGTGCAGTGCTCCAGTTTCACCATATGGTGAAGATTTGACTCCAGGCAAACGCCTCCTGATTCCAATCACTCTGACTCAGCAAAATATGTTGCCCTTCCTCTGTTCACCAGATGTGGCAATGGTTTCTTTCAGAGCATTCTGCCCAAAACACTAATATGCTAAAACTTAATTACAACACACAATGTATTAAAATATAAACACCAATAGTGTTGATTTAGTATGTGACAAGTTAACCTAGATGGCAGGATTGTTGAAGCATTGCAGCACCTTTTTCTTTCATCACATACTTAAGAAACAGTGTGCTTGGTCATGAGGCTATTGTAACCTCTGCAGTCGCCAGCTGCCAGCTATTTCCACAGGCAATGTGATTTTTTTTTTTTTCTTGATGGTCTGTCACCCAGATCTCTACACTCTGGCTGTCTTCCTACTGGGTCAAGTCACAATGACAGGAAACCATGAACCTTCTTCATTGGGAGCGATACAATTTGCTTCACAGAACCTCAGAGAAATCCATGTGCTCACATCCTCACAACCTAAAACAACCCATTAAATACTATTCACCATTTCCAGAAAGTTTAGAGAATTTTAAATGCCAAGGAGTCATTAAATTTAATGCTGCCAAAAGTCTGTGAAAAAAAAAAAAAAAATCCCAAATTAAATAACACTGGCATGGATCTAGCTTGACTGAGGCAAATTTTCCAAAGGCCTTGTAGTTTCCATCTTTTACCAATTTTCACTAGTGGACTGCAGATAATTGTTCTAATTTACCGGAATCCCTACTCCCTGAAACAGCCAATTTATTTATGTTTTTGTACTGGTTAGCTCTGGCTGAGGTTAGTGAACCACAGGCATCTTCCCGTGCTTGCCAACATGCCGTTACAAGATCAATCAAGAGGAGAAGGCACAGAAAATGACCGGACACACTGAGGAGAGATGAAAAAGCCATGACTGGAGGTGAGTCACAGAGGAGAAATAGAGAGCTAGCCGCCTGTCTGAACTGGATGTACAATTTATCACGCACTGCAAGAGGTCATTTACAGGAGGAGGAAGTGGGAGAGGATCATATTCATAAAGCACATATTACATGCCGTGTACATGGAAGGATGTCGGAGAACAGAGGAATTTTTTCCAATAAATTTCCCCACTGGTGATCTACTACTGATGACCTCATACTGTGAATGCAGTATTTTGTTACATATTGATTCACTGTCTTAACTTAGGCTGTATTACTTTGGCTAGAATTAGAGTAAAACCTTTTGAATTATGATTAGGATGTGGTTTTTATTATAGATTTGTTATTATTATTATAGATTTCTTGAGTCTATTCGGCAGCTTCTTTTATATCAGATTTTCTTGTCTTCAAAATAACTATGAATTTCCCGCAGGGCTCAGCTTATTTGAGCTGAGATGAAATTTGGGACCTGACTGGAATAGACTATTACATCATTTGCATGTTGAACCTACATGGATAACTTCTCCCAGCAAGTGATGTATTAAAGCGTTTTACTTTAACCAAGTGTTTGAAATCACTGAATTGTTTTGTGAATCTCACATCAGGCCTACATTGTGAACATTGTTAACATCTGAGGAGACCCAAGCTCAAACCTGATGCCTTGTTTAAATTGCCATTACAGAAAGTCACAGGAAGCCACTAATTATATTAATATTCTATATTATTGTCAAGAAATGAAATGAAAATACCAAAACCAAACAACGTGTAAGTGTGTCCCTTAATTCTTTCTGACTTTCCTACGGTCTCTGTGGGCACTGTAGTTTTTAGCAGATGTTATTCAAACAGGAGTAAATATTACATTTGTTGGGGACTATTTCCAGCAGCAGATTAATACACTTTGGTGAGTATTTACAGCAGAATAACTGAAAATAAACTACAGTGCCCATGGTGATGAATTATAATGTAATAGACAGTACTTGTTTTTACTTTACATGGGATTTGTTTATAGTAAGATATTATTAAAATATACAGCAGAATATCACTGTTACCCGTTACAACCAGACTGGAAATTTGGCTGCAGCCTCTGCATGGTTAACAGGAAGTATTATCGATATATGACGGCACAGAGTAACAATGATTTTCGTGACAAATGTCTTTGCGCTACCACAATGTGTACGCTTTGGTTAGCTGCAGGAGGTTGAGCTAACCACAATCCTCCTTCCTGCCTCCTCATGGGTCTCTTCTTGTGCCAGTCTAACAAACCATTATGTTGCCAGATCAATAAAGACGCTGAATGCTAAATGACTGGTCACACTGGAACCAGATGAAGTAGCTGGTGGTGAGTCACATCTGAGAAATGTTGCACTACAGGCCTGGAGCTGATTTACCAAAGTCATCTCAGCATGAGAAACTTTTTTTCTATTACAGTCAAAGTCTATCTGACAATAAATAGACTGGTATAACAGGGGAGGGTTAGTGTACTCCCAATGTAAACATGCAAATGCCATTTTTTTTCTTTTCTTTTTTCCTAACTGAAACGTGAACTTCATCCATACCATAGCTGCAGTATAGGAGGACAAGCAGGACCGGTCAGGTTAGACCTCCAGTATATCTGCCTATTTGTCCAAACACAGGATGTGGTGAAACGATCCACTGGGACATATAGGGCCATTAATCACTCACCAAGATTACAACATGTATGAGACATGCTATTTCCTAACAATGCAACTCTGATACCACCCCCACAAAACAGTAATGCAAGACTATTAGGGCTACTGCAGCATTAAGGGGAAATCCCTTGAATGCTAAAGCAAATGGACTTTTTTATGATTCTGAATGCTGGTTTAGTCAAGATTTGTGAGTGTGAAGCAGCCTCTCACAAAGCTGAAAGTGAGAGTGCACCAGTATGAGCCGCTCCAGTGACAATGAATAACAGATGGGCTTTGTGAACAGACTGATGGTGTTGAAGAGCACTTTAAACACGAGGAAACAGACACATTTTTGTAAATAACAATTACTTCTAAAAAAAAATAGGTCACATGTACTTGAAAATAGCAACAGGCAGGGCAACACCTCCTGTCAAAGAAGCTTAATCTCATGATGACGTGACAAATTTGAATCTGGGTTTTCTGGTTTCTTGACATGGCGGAGAGTTATTCATGCTCACCAATATTTATTAAACTGTCTGAGATCAAACAAATAACATATGGGAAAACTGCTTTGGAGGGGATTTTCACTTTAGGGCAAGCCAAGTTTGCAAAGAATGATCATCGGTGGAGTAAATTAACTATGACATTCGGTATGGGTCAGCCTCCTGGAAACGAACCCTTCAAACAGATAAAGACTAACACAGAATAAAAAACATTCAGACAATCATCCATCCATCCATTTTCAAGCAAAGCATTCACATTCTCCCACAGATTTAAACATTTGTAAGTTCAGTTCCAGCCTGCATGTCTTCTGACTTTGGGGTGGGGGTGGGGGCACAGGGGGCATTGCCAACTCCACCTTCCTGCTGGGACATGAACATGCTAAGCACTGCGACACTGTTCCACCCTGACACAATCATCCCTATGGTATGTTAGGAAACATCATGCCATGTTTCTCCTATTTTTGACACTCCATTCTAAACTCCTGCGGACACTTCAATGGGACTTTCGTACAAAGTGCCGAGTGACCCCTGTGTTAAGTGTCTGCAGTCTGCAAACACCAAAAAAAAGTACAACAATATCATCATCTTTCCCTATTATCACCATTCCTCCAGTCACATTCACCCTTAACATCAACAATGAAATTCTCACAGAGGGCTGGGGAACATCAAAAGCCATTTCATCTCTTTGAAAGTGATGGATCTGATGTTACATACTTGTGTGTGAAAGAAAAAAATACCACAGAGCTCTACTTAAAATGCAACTACAAAGTCTCATCAGAGTGTATGGCTGTAGATTTCACTGGAGATTATGACCTCAATCTATTATTGACATGGTGTCTGTGGACATGAATGATTTAGTATTACTAGATGACATTAAACTGCTCGGTAAGAGTCGCCTGCAACTCCTCTCTTTTGTTGCATTCTGAATGAAACACCAGTGTAAAATGAGGATTGAGCAGTATGCAAGTAAGCGCCTGTGTCTCCCAAGTCCTTGGGAATGAACTCACTGAACTCCCAAAGGTGTGTGGAATAACTCAAGAGAAAACCAAACCTTACACCATCTCCCCCATCTAGTGGCCAAAAACTGTCATTGCGTCTCAGGTTTTCAGCTTCTCATTCGGTAGGATTTCAACCAGGTAATATGAGTGAATTCGTGGGTTCATGTGGTTAAATGGGACAAAGAGATGAAAAACAGAGGTGGGCCTACTCACTCTGCTACAGGGGGGAACCCCATTTTGACTGGAGCAGTGACATAGTGAAGATGAGCATGCACAAGGTTTGAGCACAACATAGAGGAAAAATTGATTTATTGTGGTTATGAAAATGAAGATCTGAACAGGCAGGTAACCATTTGTTGTTGTTACATAATCAAACCATAATTTCTTGGTAAGGTCTGCTGCCCCAAATTAAAATAGTTCCCTCATGTACTTGTTGTGAACACGTGCAATTTATAAACAATTCAATTGATCCAATAATCGCTCAAAAGAGCAACTTATTATGACAACAGTGTTCCAATTTCAGGGGTTTTAAAACACAAAAAACTGAATATAAAAACTAGTTTTATAGATTTTGAAAAACTGGCAAAATTATGAAGATATGAAATCGAACAGCAAATGCATGACCATTTTCAGTAACGAGTCACTGAAGTATGGTAGTTAACTAAAATCATTCCTTAAGATCACAAAAGCCTAACAAATTAATATTTTGCGAGATAAAACAAATATAAAATCTGAATATAAAATATAAAATAATACCTATGATAAAAAAAACAATCTTATTTCAACCTAGAATCCACCCTACAACCTTTGACCTATGATAGCTTTACCCTACTTGATTTTGAATTGATTTGCATAGATTTAAACCTTATTTCTTCCACTAATGTTTTAGGTGAGGAAAAAAGGAGGATGCTCACTAAACCAATATTCTAAGCATGGGTGCTATCTGGGATCCTCAAATAGGTCACATGACCAGAAAATCTACACAGTGACATTAAGGGCTAACTAAAGGGCCAACAGTTAATTTGGTAAGTGAACACCAATTTCAACCATTCTTCTAACACAACAGCATATGTCTGGCTTACTCGTCAGCATCTGCGAACTGGTCTGGCTCAGTGGGAATGTTGTAGCAGGTCCATTTGACAGGACGTGGGTGGCGTGCGGCTGGGCTGTAATTGGCTCTTACCAGCAGGGCAACTCTATCCGTTTGCTTAAGTGTCAAATCCCGTAAAGAAAAATGGAGCACATCTTCTGGACCTGAAAGAGGCACAAAATACTGGTAAATCAGCTGTACCTGGCCTGATCGAAATCCTAAGAATAGTTCCTAAAACCTTTCTTAAAAAAACAGACTATTGTGTTCTTTAAATATTTTTTTCTTTACCATATGGTTGGACCCCAAAACACAGCTTTTCCCAGTCAGTGACTGTGATCTCTTGGACCTCATTCTCCCAGTCTTCCTCCTCTTGTGGTGGCACCAACGGCAGCGTAGAGTTCTCCGGACAGACGACTTCAGTCTCTCTATAGAAGTTGACAGATCGACTTCAACAACTCAAAATGAGGCCAATTTCTTCTTTGCAGTGTGACAGTTTTATAAGGCAAGTTAGCCAGATCTATTTGCTTTCTCACCATAAGCTTAGGAAGGCTAAGAAGGCAACCAGCGACTCTAAAGTTCACTAATTAACATGTTATATCTTATTTGCTTAGTCTGTCCAAGGACCAACATGTAAAAACAACAATTTGTGGTTTTACAGGAGGTTATGTGCAGGACTATCTCTTGGCCTAGCTGTTTTCCCTATTTCCAGTCTTTATGCTCTAAACAAAGCGACTGCTGCTGCTGGCTGTAGCCTTATATATATATATATATATATATATATATATATATATATATAATAATGAATGAATGACTGAGCATTTTGGACTGAATGATTTATTCAAAAAGGTAGAAGGCTCACCTCTTCTTATGTCTGAATTTCTTCTTCCTTCTCTGGTTCTTCGCTGCTGGTGACGGGGCGGATCTCTCTGGTGCCATTTGGCCAGAATTATTGGGCACAGCAACAGTGTCTAGACTGGCAGCCCCATTGACTGAGATACAACGTGGACTGTCTCTCCTGATGACCCTGCCAGCTGCTGAGGGATAAGTCACAGCTGAAATCGCACTTCCTTGTTTCCCGAGTGTCCTTGGGAGCGCTGCTTTTGTACGCTTGCCTTTGTGCCCGTGGTTAATATAGCCATTAACCATGCATTGTGGTTTGGTACCATTTGGTGTGCCAGCTGGCGTGCTCTCACTGATTCTGGTGGCAGTAGCTCGGTAGCCATTATGAGCAGCAGCTCCATTAACCAAACCTGTGCCTGGGGCCTGACCGTTGACCAGACCATTTGCTCTACAGGTGTTGCAAAGTGTTCCTCTTCTTCTGCCCTCGAAGTTCATATCAGTCTGAGGCATCGCGTCACCTGTAATGTACAGATGGAAGGTTTGATAAAAGTCATCAGAAATGTAACTAATGAACTATTTTCACTGTAGAACTATAGAACATTGATATACCATCAATAACTGTAGATATTCATGACAAGATTATAATTTGCAACTACTGGGTCATAAAATTTGGTACATTTATGATCCCCAGAGGATAATCCCTCTGGGAGTCCCCTGATCTAGGCCTCTTTGTACTTAATACATCTGGGTTAGACTGGTCAAAAAAAATAAAACAATAAACCCAAAATAATAATAAATCCAATTCATCAAACTAACACTTTGGGATATTTTTTAATCTGCTGGAAAATGTACAAAAATTAAAATGCAATCAGTGTGTCTTTGAATGTAGGATAGATAACAATACTCTTTAACATACACTTCCATTAATCTCAATATGTTTTTGATGCACTTGCAAAGCTATAGTCAATAGAGTAGCAAAGTGGAACGAGTCATTTTGGCCACTCAGGGTTATGGAAGTGAAAGTCTGCTCCATTAACAGGAATTGTTGAATGTTAGATGACTTGCAGTTGGAGCACCGCCAAGGGTAAGATGGGTATGAAACTCTCCAAGATGAACAACTGCACTTCTGTTGTGTAAACCACAAATGTTGAAAAAGATTACGCTTTATAGAGACCCGTAAACACGTTCAGTTGTTTAAATCCATTTGGATTCTGATGATAAGTGTTAGATAAATTAGGCAACTATGTCATCTTATGCAGTGACTAGGGCTCATGGGTATTGTAGTATTTGAGCCAGTTGTCATACCAAACTGACAAACATGATTTCTCAGACACAAAGTTGAAATAATCAGAACTTCAACTGATGTTCAAAGTGTTCAAAACATAGTGAATCACACTGTTTCATGTTCCTTCATTAAAATGAAAGTGTTGTTTTTAGTCAATTCCACATGCTCCCATGTCAGCACTTCACATGTTTTAATCCTCAATTTAAAATAGTTCCCTAAATGCACTTTTTATTCATGTTTGAGTAACTTACTATTTACTATAAGCTACAGCGCCCAGCTGTTTGAGAGAATTACAGGGCCTTCTTTTTTTATTTTTTAAATGAAACTATATTTTTATGATCCATTTAAAAAAAAAAAAAAAGATTTATGTCTGCAGTAGGAACAAATACACTGTAGGCCGAGTGCCAACGGACCAAGGCACTGTTGGTTTTGGACTTTTGATTGTTGACAATAACAAAAATACGGAATTTCACCAGCTTCGTCTTTGAGAGGCATCCAGTTCTCATCTCATCCAGTTGTTTGAGACAGTTAGCTAAATAAGGTTAGCTATGTTCCCTGTAAAGCAATCAGATATTCCTGAGTAATATTTACTTTAAGTGTGTGTGTGTGTGTGTGTGTGTGTGTGTGTGTGTGTGTGTGTGTGTGTGTGTGTGTGTGTGTGTGTGTGTGTCAACAGATTGGAAGACCATAAGTGGTAAGCCATTTTAGTTATTTGTTCTACAGCGGGGCTGGTATTGATAAGATATTTCTTCTCCCTCCTCCTTTTCGATCACGGAATGTGTGATTATTTTAGAAAATATAAAATGAATTTAAATGGAAAATAGCAGCTAAACTCACAGCTGTACATTCAAGAAGTCAACTAACTTTGGCTTCCCTGTGCCAGGTGGCTGCTAACTTAGCCACCTGCTAATGTCTCCCATTAGCTAGCGACGTGATTGACACCTGACATCTTTCCGGCTGTTGACAGTTAATGTGCTTTACCATGGGGACGATAACGAATCAGTGAACAAAATCAATCTCATAATTTGACAATACATCCTAAATTCCGTCAGTTTAAACTAGCGACCTCTTACCTGTACTGTAGCCCAAAGCCCGGAGCACATCTCCCCCGTGTAGCTCAGTGACCCACGGCCACTGTGGGGCCTTCGAACTTGTGGGCGAAAGATGGTGCGCCCGACAGGGGGCGCAACAACACTAAACAAAAGTCATATTTGTACAGCTGGTTGGGTTTTTACGGCTTTTATATCCAGTTTAAAGCAGATTACCTCAAACGAAAACCTCATTACAGTATATTCTGACTATCAAACACCAATCCATGTGGGCTTGGAAGCTGATTTTTTTTTGTTGCATGATTGATTGCTTCTGTTTGCAGTTTGTTTCTTTGCAGTACATAGTTTAGATAAATGACCCCCAGCACTGCAGTGGAATTAGTGTAAACAATGCATTCAAAGAAGTCATTGATTTTCATTATGATAACTGAACAAAATGAATGTAAACTACTTGTCCTGTCCATATATGTTTGTGTCCTTTTGTTCTGGGGCTCTTATTCCTGGCATTTGGGCAAATCTTAATGCTAGGTCATTCAGATGGCCCTTTACTGTTTCAACATGACACAAAACAAGGTCCATAAAGAAATTGTTTCCTCAGTTTGATTGTCCTGCACAGATGCCTGACCTCAACTCAATCCAACTCCTGTCGACTGAATGGTAACAAATCTTTGCATTCAGGTTTCAATTTCTTCCGTTGCAGCAGCATTTTAGTGTCCATCTATCACATATGAGTGTAATATTGGGGTATATAGATAATTTGATAGAACTATGCCTCCTGTCTGTCTATGCCCAAAAATATGGTAAAACAGTACCTGGCATGTTACATTATTAAAACAAATGACCTTGGATAGACTTTGCTTGAATCATATGTTCCAAGCGGCCTGGAGACATAATAATGTGTACATGTAAAGCAAGCTTGTCTAAACATTGGAACAATAAAACCCCCAGTGAGTACTCTGAAATGTGTCATAATCACTGAAAGAAAGTAGAATACACATAATAAAACTGTGATTGTGCATTTGGAACAAATCATGCAATCAAATCAGAAAGAACAAAATAAGTGGTTTCATGTTTTAGAAATTATAGTTTATTATATAAATGGGCATGAGGACAAAAAAAGCAGTTAAAAATTATGAAATTTCATGAGACAGCATCACAGCCAAAGTCATTTTTATTGCCATTTCTAGTGACTACATTGCATTGGATAGCCCTAATAATTAAAATTTTAAGAGCTACAAGAAAAGTGTTTGTGACAGCTCAACGTACTGTTGATTTCTTTTTTTTTTCTTCTTTTTTTTTTTTAAATATAGGATGGCACAAGCAGCTATAGAGTGAAAAGATTTGTGAGGCAAAACAGGACACAAGTCAGCAGGTACTGTACTGGTAAATAAGTCAATATAGCTCATAATGCTCACCATTTAGGTTACGTTAGGAAGACAGTTTACAACCATATAAAAAGCCATTTTAAAGCAAACCTAAAAGAAGTGGACCTTCTAACAAAGAGCTGAGAAATGCAACTAAACATCCCCCACTGCATTAAAAAAAAAATTTTACACCGACAAAATATTCCCAAATTGCTAACCTGGTTTGCGTACCATACAAAGCATTGTGCTATACTGCTTTTCTAATAGGACACCTAAGCAATCACAAGTTCTTCTGTGATAAAACTGTATAAAATAGATTTCATAGTATCAATCTGAAAAAGAGTGGTGAGTGGCACATGAATACAAATTATCACTATTTAATTACAACATTTACAAGTCAAGAAAATATGTGAGACATAGACATAGAATGTACCTCCAAAAACTGTGTAAATCTATAGCAACGTCATCTTGAAAAATGTCCTCAAAAAAGGCACAGACAGAAGAAAACGTGAACCATGCAAAAAGAAACAAAAAGGTTTTTTTTGTGCAAGGAAGCAAAACTCATGTTTAGAATAATTACATAACACAGCAGATTGCAATTGTTTCCCCTCTAAAACAATGACCTCCTCATTACAGTACAGAATACTGTACACATGTTACAACTTAATCAAGTACAGATTTGAATTCGAAAGGCCTTTTTGGCCACACAGAGAGTGAAATATCAAGTTGTACATTCATGATATTTACAGTATTAGAGTTTCAGAGAGCCATCGGGGCATTAACTACAATCTGCAACCTGTAGGCTTCAATGAGATTGCTAATCCAGTCTTTTGCACCTAAAATTGATGGACGCTCACATCCAGTATCTGAGCTGATTTCACTGAGCATAGAGAGATGATTCAGTAAAACCATGTTACAATGGCTACCAGTCACTCCGATGGAAATCCACCGTACATCCTGTACATTCATATCATTACATTTCTGTGCAACATCATTGGATCTATTGCTAGCAACAGAGCATCTTTTCCAGCTCATGCTTTGCTAGCAAATAGCAGCCACAGAAGTTACAGTTTAAAGACACTCCTTGGTTGCAGCTTCTGCGCCGTAAAGTGACACTCATCTGCGACTCATCTTAACCAACCTAAGGGCCACTTCTCAGTGAAAAATATTCACTATTGGACTGATTGACACTGCAAGTGCTGTTTCAATGTTCCTGGAAGACATGTTCTCAAGAATAAACAAAAAACATTAATCCTCACCTTCAATTAACCCTCACAGACTTCACCAATACTCTCCTTTGCTAGCATCCATGGTTTGTCATCTGACTCCCCACCTCTTTAGAGAAAACACTGTTGTTGTTTGTTTTCAGCTTATAATTAAGACCTTCTTCTTTTCTTTCACTGACCACTTCTGCCTCCTATCTCACTCTTCTTTTAACACCTGCTTGTCCACGTATGTCACATGCATTCAGAGAACACCTACATGAAAGAGGAGAAGAGACTGGCAGTTTACAGATCGGGCAACGGTGAACTGGCCTGCCTTCATGTCTGTCTCACTCAGGTTTACAGTCTGCTTGCCAACCTGTCCGCGTACCAAACTGTCAGCTAATATTACATCAGGATACAGTAGAATCCACGTCAGGTTTCTGACATTGTTCCAGTTTTTGTGCCCGACAAAATTATGTCCAGTGTAGTACATCAAGAGACTTTGTCGATCCTCATAAAGAATGATGAACGCAGGATATTCCTGGGAAGAAATCACCAGTTTTGTCTTGTGAGATCAAAGTTGTAACAGTAACTAGAGTTCACAGCATAGACAGAATAAAAACAAGACAGGGTAGATCGAGATGAAGAGTCACAGTAGTATGACCTACAGTCTGCCAGCAATCACTGGCTCTTTAGTTCTGTGTAGGATCACACTCAGCCTTCGCTGCAAGAGAAGTTCTCTTCCTGCCACAAACAGCAGGGGGCGATGCATGTCTATTTATATGTCCCCGTTTCCAAGACAGGCTCTGCCTCTCTCTGCTTTCCTGTACAGACTCCCGACTCGGTTTTAAGGTTCTGATCAAACAACTGGAATGATCCTCATTCTCCGAGTTCAAGAACGATTCTCATTCCAGTTGAGTCACTGCTAGTTTTTGATCTCCAGGATGGAGGGGTTGTGGTCCAGGATAGACAGGATGATTTTGTCCATGTACTGTCGCAGACGCAAGTTGATTTCCTCCTGCTCCTTCAGGGCTTCCATTAACTGCGAGAAAGAAATATATCACATTTTCATTTCCGTTTTTTTTTTAACAATGCACACTATGGTCTTACTAATTGTATTGTTACACAAGAGCTCCTTGGTTGATTTGGGGACCCAATACTTTTGTTGGTGCAAGAATACACTATGTTAAATAATGACAACATCAAAATTCTCTTCTTAGGAGGACAATAGATAAATGCTGCTGCTTATAGATTTTTTGCTTTCAAGTTATTCAATTTTATGCATGGATAGTTTATTTAGCCTATGTGTGTGATATAGCCATGGTGGCCTCCATTTTATGCATAATAGATTCAACTCTACAATAGTGTAATATCTAGAACACTATCATGCTGAGATATGTCCTGGAAATTACAGTTACATTCTAACTGCTGTATGTAAGGATCCTATAAACCTGCTCCATTGAAGAAACTTATTGGTCGCAGAGCAGTCGACAATGCAGTCACAGAATCATAGTAAGAGTAGAGTAAAATGACCATTTTCATTGTCATAAAAGAATAACTAGTTTAACTGCACTGCATTCTCAGTATGTACAATATATTCTGTATATTAGCCTGATTTTACCTGGTCTCTGGAGGCATTATCTATCTCTGCAGCCAGGGACTGGGCCTTGGTCTGCGTGGCGAACAGGTTCTTTGCTTCATATAGGCTGAGGCTGAGGATCTGACCGTTCAGCTCATCGTTCTGCTCCCTCAGCTTCTGGTTCTCCTAAAAATACAGAAGGGTGGGAAGGAGAGGAGAGAGAGAGATAGGAAGAGAATGAGAGATAAGTATTTGGACCATGCAGGGATGATAATGTTTTGTTTTTTTAATGGCCACTACTCAAGCCTCACTCAACCCATACGCAAAAACACTGCACTTGGTACCTCATCCAGCAGCAAACACAGCAATGGGCATCTATTTTGGCAACACCTACAGGACATAACACGGGTTATGTGTGTTACAGAACAAACTGCTCCCCTGCTTTGTCGAGTGTGTTATGAAAGCTCCATGATTAAGTTGCCTTTGAGTGCTGACAAGAGGTCAGTTTGCTTCACCCTTGTTTATCCTTAACCATTAGTACGGGGACCGCAACACTGACCCCAATTCAGCTTGGGCAAGTTCACTCTACCCCATTGTGATTAGTGGTTAATTGGGAGGTCAAAGGTCACAGAAACAGTTTTACCATCAGACCAGGACGGAGCCAAGCCCCAGACAACACCAGGTGCTGGAATTCAGGGGGAAGAAAGTCCTGGGACACAAATCGCTGGACACACACATACAGACATTTACAGAGGCGCACAGGCAAGTATGAGATAATGAGTTTATCCTTCTTGCGGATGTTACAGGGCAGTGTCTGTATACACGCTTGATAATTTGTCCAACCATGGACAATCACATTGAATTGTTCTCCATCTAAAACTGCTGGAATAAGCTGATATAAAGAATGACATGAAAAAATATCTGCAGACTGAAGATCATAAAAACTATTATCATCCCCTTCTTGCTTGCCTGCACTTAGTGTGACAAGTTTGGCCCGAGGCTACAAGGGGCCATGGACCTTATCATCTGAAGTCCCTGATAAAATGCACACACTGTGCGAATCAGCAATTCTCACTGACTGACTATGTATCACTTAAAAAGGTACCTCAAGGCGTGGTGGCTTTGGTAACTTGTCCCCTTTATGCTGCCCTTTCTTTTGGCCCAGGAACTTGGAAGCATAATTTATAATTCATTCCATTACATGTGAGTCAGACCCATCTTCTATACAACTTCAAAGAGTGTTAATATCTACTTTCACTAGTCTTATCACAGAGGACTTCTGAAAAACACTCATCTACTCCCCTATCTCACATGTTTACTTTGCACCAGGTCCGTACACTGCAGAGGCTGGAGAGAGTAATGTGACATTTGAGTCTCTAACTGGATACACGTGAGGCAAATGTCATTGTTTTTCAGAGAACTGAAATTAAAGAACAGAGACATACAGAACATACTCAATGCCCTCTGCAGCTCATATTCTCATAATTTGTGATGAAGTTAAGCTCCACTGGACTCTGCATTACATTACCATCAGTACATCATGTCGAGTGCTGCTTTCCTCAAGAGGATTTTTATCGTAATGAAAGGAGCCAGTGAGATTGGCTGTGATCTTTACCAGCCACTAATCCTACTGATCATGTGATCATTTTTGCCTGAACCCAACCTCCTTCAGAGTGTGTATCTCAGGTCCACCTAGCGTCTACGGCCACAAAAACACCAAAAGTGGGCCTTATTTTATGAAAGTAGCACACAGTTTCAGTTTCCCCAGGCAGTATGCAACCAATTTATCGTGGTAAATGGAAACCACTCCCTGTAAGAGCAAGGTTAAGTGCAGTGAGTTCTGCAGGGATAAATATAACACGAGTATGAATCTGTGAACTGTATCATCTGAAACTATCTGAATCATTGTGCATGTATGTCCTCCAGGAGCTTCAGAGTTGGTTGTAATATAAGTGTAATGTACTGTTTCTGTACTGCAGCTGTGCCATTTTATGGAAAACACGGATGGTTGGCCAAAAATGCAAGGCTCTACTGTAATTTGGTCATTGTGTATGAAAGATTTCTTTTCAGAAATAGTGCAGTGATTAGTTGAATATTTTTTCAGGGTGATTACAAAATTGCAGTCTCCTAGAGGGGCTCATAAAGAGTCAGAGACATGCTACAGAGTACAGTCAGTGGCATGAAGCTCAAACTGAGATACGCTTTGAAAATCAAGGCGATGATAACGAGTAAAATTATTTCTTCTACATTTGGAATAAATAAAAACAACTGGTCACTCGAGACACTTCGATGAACCTTGTTGAGTATCCTGTGAGAAATTAAATATAATATATATTTGCTGCATTAAATGTATGACAGATAATTATGTAGATCACTTTGAGACACTGCCTTTCAATGCAGCCTACACTTGAACAGGTATTATCTTTCAATAACAGACCAGCAATCCTGGATTCAGGATCCTGAATCTATGTGAAAGCCTTTTATCATCATCTCAGCATCTGAAAGCACACTCAGTATACAGAAATCCCTGAAAACCACTAGCTGTAATACTTACTGAGCTGACCATGCACAATGATGTATTTGAAAAGTGCCTTTCATCAGTACCTGTTTGAGTCTCTTGACCTCATGCTCTAGCTCCACCTCCCTGGTCCTGCTGTTGAAGTCCGCCAGGCTGGAGGAGGAGGTGCGGCTGCGGCCAGGCCTTTCTGTCTCCAGCTTGAACAGCTGCAAATGTTCCAGCTCTCGACGCAGGTCTTCTATCAGCTACGCAAAAGATAAAGGACGAACGTTATATAATGTCAATGCTGTTTTTTTGTAGGTGTATGAGATGACATAACTGCAGTGAGAAGAGTAAGACAGGAAATAAAGTGAGCAGTGAAACAAACAAACCACCTTGCTTAATGTGTGTGTGTGCATGAGTGTGTGTCTGATTGCATAAAATAATCCCACTCACCTCCTGCATGGCTTCTTTCTCTTTTTGGAACTGGAGTCTATTCTGTCTCAGTTTGTCCATCATTTTCCTGTAGAGGTCCATCTCATCCTTCAGACGCAGACTGGTGTCCTCCAACTTGTCTGTCATTCTTTGCTTCTCCTGTGGATGGACACATACACACACAATTATGGTTTAAAGTTTGTTTTGTTTTATTTGTGTTTTAGTTATTTCTATTCCATTTACAGACTCTTTTGGATATATATGGGGCTGCAGTGGCTCAGGAGTTAGAGCAGGTCATCCATTAATCAAGTGGGTGATTCCATCCCCCACCTCTTCCAGTCCGCATGTCCAAGTGTCCTTGGGCAAGATACTGAACCCCAAATTTCCCCTGATGGCTGTTCCATCAGTGTACGAGTGTGTGTATGGGTGTGATGTATGAATGTGTGAGTGAAAGGGTGAACGTGGTAAGTATTGCTAAACACTTTGAACGGTTGATACTAGAAAAGTGCTGTACAAGTGCAGTCCATTTATCATTTACCATACTATTAAACCACACTGGTTTTCGGTATCAGAGATTTTCAGAGTGCATTAATTCAAGAAAATTCCATATACAAGCAAGTTTTCTATTTTCTGTCACACCTTTGGTTGTACATTCAACAACATGCAGAGTTGACAACTGTCAGGTTTGGTGTCATTTACATTTACTTTCCCAAAACAGAGGTGTGGTTCAACACCAAGTGAATGTCTGTAACATCTCATCCTGTAAAATATACTGCAAGAAATACAGTTCCTCATAATCTGTGTGTGTGTGTGTGTGTGTGTGTGTGTGTGTGTGTGTGTGTGTGTGCGCACATGGTGAACAACATCTGACTATTAAGAAAACTGACAACTGTGAATATGGAAATTACTGAGACCTTGTATGTTAGAAAGAGAAACAGGCGGCTAACTGGAGAGTTGCTCCTGATACAAATGCAAAATTAAAGACGATAAAGAAAAGATGAACAACATAAAAGAATATGGCTTACCTCATCCAGTTTCTCTGTCTGTGACTTCAGTCGGCACATGTTAAGAGTCATCTCATTGTTCTCATCCTCCAATTGCTTAACTCTAAGAACACAAAATCCGGTATGTCAGTGTACTTTTTTATAGAAAATGAGTGTGTTTCATAGTCATCTAAGTCACTGTTTTAGGCAAACAACCACAGTACATGCTGCGGCTCCAGATGCAGCTGACAAACCCCAGGAGGGATGTCTGAGCTCTGTTTAGCATACGGTTATACATTCTGTATTTTCTCTTAACAAGCAGGCATGTTAATGTCCATATCCAGGGGATTTACCACCAACGCTACCTTATCTAATTCTACCATATTAAAAAAATGTATTCTCAGCTTCACTATTACAACACTGATGCATTTAGATACAAAGAAAACTTGTGTCTCACCGGTTGGTCAGCAGCTCTGTCTGTGTGGTCATGTCTCTCTCCATCTTGCTGTAGGCCTCTCGATGTCGTCTTAGCCCTTCCTGCAGATTTTGTTCTGCTCGTGTCTCCTGGTCTTTCAGCTGCTCCTCCAGCTCATGAACCCTGTGATGATGAACACGTCACACAAATTCAATCCACCATCATAATGGAGCTGAGTGTGAGGACCAAATTACTGCTATACTCAGTTGCATTATGCCTGCAAGATTAGTTGTTTGGGGGGGACTCTTCTTTCAGCAATGAGAAGTAACGGAGAATGATTTGTATGATACAGTTCTGACTTATTTGTGCTAAAATAAATGTTATGCATTTCTGAAACGCAGCTTTCTGACTGTACCTGTGTACTAGTTGTGTGTTGTCCTGCTTCAGCCTGGACTTGAGTTCACTGCTCGTCAGAATCTCATTCTCCAGTTCTGCCACCTTCTTCTCCAGAAAACTCACCTGATGGAAACAGAGACAGCTCTTTGAAAGCTGAATTTACACTATACGCATTATCAAATTTAATAATTATATTCAGGGATTTAAAATGATCAATGCTCGGGGTCCCTCAATGGCTTAGGGGTCAAGGAGCTATATGGAGCTTTATGGAGCAATATTTAAGATAATTTAACCAACAGCAATTTACAAGGTTTTGAAGGTTTGAAAAGTATAAACAATATTCATATATTCCTTTATTTTGCAGACGTAAGAGGAATCCTGACAGAGATCATGTAAATTAGCATTCTCAACTTAAGCTGTGCATCCATCAGGAACATGTCCTCACTCTCTGTGATTTTAGTGCTAACAGTGCAAAAAAAAAAAAAAAAAAAAAAAAAAAAAAAAAAAAAAGCTGAAGGTGAGATGTTTATTCTTTTATGGGTTTGCAGTAGTCACACAGAAACAGCAAGAGCTAGTACTTCCCATGGGCATCTATTTAGTGCTTAAAAGAACTTAGTTAAATAAAGGTCACAGATTGACACAGATCAACATATGGCCAAACAAGCTGTACACACACAAAGGACAAACATATTCATACCTTTTCATTGATGTCGATGTCACAGGAGTCGATGCTGTCTCGGAAAAGGTCCTCTGTACTGCCGTTACTGCTGCTCAAGTTGCTGTTGTGGAGCAGCTGTCTGCTCAAACACAGAGGGACACACAAACTTCAGAGGAAGCACCAGATGAGAATAGATCCAGGTGAGGACCAGCTAGTTCTTAGTGTGTGTGTGTGTGTGTGTGTGTGTGTGTGTGTGAGAGACTGAATGTAAGTGTGCTCTGCCCTGCAGTGATTCTACTGCAAGATAGATGATATAGGACAGTGCCAAGAAGAGTAGCTGACAAACAGAATTAAAATTAGTACACACAAAGGCACACACAGAAACACACTCACAGGTCTGTGTATATCTGACTGTGTCAAGTGTGACCTCCATGCCAAGATGTGACTACAGCTGCCTCCCTTATCACTGATGGAATTATTTGAGAGAACATCAAGCTTCTGCTCCATTACTGAGATTAGTAATATGGAGAGGAGAGGAGAGGAGAGGAGAGGAGAGGAGAGGAGAGGAGAGGAGAGGAGAGGAGAGGAGAGGAGAGGAGAGAGGCAACACAAAGGAGAAAGAGCAGAAGAACAGATAAAGAGAGCAATAAAGTGAAAGACATAATCAAAGCAGACAGAGAGGACAGTAGAAGGAACAGGGAGAGAGCCAAACCTTATATTGAATACATAGATCAGGTCTGACAGGCCATTTTCATTCTGTCAGTATAACTCAGTTACTGTGGGTGGAAATAGGACAAAAGCCTAGATACAAAACATCTCAGCCAGTACAGACCAACAGGCCATGAAGTGTCTGCCCCTGAAAACCTGATGTCCAGACTCTTTTCTTCAGCCCCAGAACAAAAACAACAGATTTTACAGCATGCCTGGTTACAGATCAGATTAATTTCATCAAGACATCCTGTGTTTTCTCTGACAAAACTAGTTAGTAATTAACTGGCTGTTAGAGCACAATGGTCGGGCAGCTGAGTGATAAGGAAGCAGTGACTTCTAATCTCACTGTGTGTGTGTGTGTGTGTGTGTGTGTGTGTGTGTGTGTGTGTGTGTGTGTATGTGTGTGTGTGTCTGTGTCAACAAATACAGCAAACACGTGCAGCACAGACTGTATAATGCATAAACACAAAGATTACAGGACGTGAATGACCTTCTTTTTAGACAAACACAGGCGCGCGCGCACACACACACACGTAAGTGGCCTACCTTCCGAAAGCAGTGCTGGAGATTTTCCTGTTGGGGCTACAAAGGGAAAAACAAAATGACAGACATTTATTTTTACAGTGAATTGCCATTGATATGTCTAGACTCACAGCTCAACAGTACACTCGAAATAACTGCTGATGGCAATTAAGATTCTGGCTATTCAGTTTGACAGTTAGATACATTGGAGACAGATAGAGAAAAGAAACACTGAAGGACATTGTCAATGTTAATACAATTTCACTGCTGGTTCAGTGAGCAGGGGTTTATGTTTGCTCAGCAACTGTCTCAGGGGGACAAAAACTCAAGAATACTCTCAGTTTGATGCTCAGACGGTCTGTTCTGAGTTTCGCTTTGGATTAACAAAACTGAGCAAACATACTGTTGGGTCATACAAATGTCAGTTGATGTAGACAGAAAACTGATATCATCTACTCTTGTTGAAATACTACAATGATCATGGTCACATCCATGTGAATTGGCTTTGTGCGTGTTTCTGACTGTTGTGTCGATCCAAATTTGTTAGTTCCTAATGATTATGATGTGTGTAGTTGATCATGTCATGTACTTATCTGGCTACTTAACTAGAATTACTGCCTCGCAGTTGTATGCCTCTGCCAACCATTCACATTGCAGGAAATATGACAACAATCTCTCCTCCTGTTCCTGAGTTACAGCTCTGAATAATGACCAGGAGTGTTTTTGCAGAACATTATGATGTCACAGTGAAGTTGACCTTCAAAATCCATTCCCAGCACCATCTGATTCACTTCCTACGTGCTCACAAAGTAAATTTTGCACCTTGCACATTTACACCTCACTCACTCTCTCATTCTTGCTCTTTCCACTCTAACTCTCTCTTTGTTCCTATCTCTACTTCAAACTTCACGGGAAAGTATAGGTCTAATTGGGAGAGCCATGTTGGATTATAAAACCATTTCTCTCCAGGGAGAAATCCTGCAGAGTCAGCAGAGAGTAACAAAGAGAAATGGTGACTTCACAGTGCACACTATAATCAAAAACATTATCTACAGAATGTATTGTTCTCAAATGATCCTGTGCCTGCACTGGTGAGTGTGTGCACTTGTGTTTGCAGGTAGACTGTACAGCTATTAATGGTCACCTAGGATTATGTTTCTAATAATAGTTTCCCTATTACAGTGGTGTGAGGTAAGCATGGGAGTGACAGTCTTATATAACAATCAATTAGTCTTTGTGTATGTGTTTGTGTGAATGATAATGATGATGATGTGTTTGTACATGAGGAACAGAAGGAACACTTTACACCTCCCTGCCAATATTACATAATTCTTATTAAATCATACTAAATAAAAAGCCCTAAAAAAAGTAACCCCTGAGTCACCCTAAGCGGCCTAATGTTAGTGAAACAATGCACATCAAATTACACTGTGTGTATACTTCACACATAGCAGCTAACAATGTTTGTTTCTGTCTCAGTGAAAAACAGCATGGTGTATAGTCTCTGTCATGTATAATTAAGTTATTGTCTTTTAATGTACCATGGCTGTGTGTAAAATGACCTGCCAGGGTAATTAATGCAAATTTTTCACAGAAATATGTCACCCTACCCTTTTTTTTTTTTTTTTTTTTTTTTTTTTAATTAGAGGCTTTTGTTTGCGGAATCAGGTGATGTGTGGCTGCTGCAGTTTAATTCACCGTATGGAATTGCCATCAGGTTTAGTTTAAATAAAACTGGAGGGAAGAACTGCAGTCAGCAAATACATGCTGGTGATTTGACTTGACGGGCTAACAGTCAAAAGTATGGTGGTCAGCGGGAAAGGTTTGAGGACAGGAAAGGGCTAAAAGACTGCACAAACGTTTCAACATTTCTCAGCCCACAGCGTGACTCTTCATTGAAGCTGTACTGGGATTTGGTGGGTGTAGGTCTTTTGTAATATTGTGCTATGTGTTCGTGCATGCGAGTGTGTCCTACCTGTTGGCCTTGAGGTTTTTGAGGCGGGCCTCCAGGTCATTTAGCAGGTTGACCTTTTTGCTACACTGAGAACAGTAGACATCCATCAGTTCACCGGTGTAATGCTGACGCACCTTACGAGGAGTCTGGCCTGCACTGTTAACACACACAGACACTCACAGTTTTCATCTGCCAATGAAAACACTTGGAAGAAGTCATTTGAAATTGAACTGGCTTTGATTACATGTGCTCGTGAGAGACCATTTGAGTGTAAAAACCACGTTGTCAGTGCCAAGACACCTTGAAATCTGCAAGCCACTAAATAACAGAAATAAAAATTAAACTCTAACAGAAAAAGAGAGAGGGAGAGATGTCAAAGACAACTCCTTTAGGACCTTAGTATTAGCACTTGGAATTAATATTTTACTCCAGAAATATAACTGTGTGTAGTTTAGTTGGCATTTAAGTCAGGACATCAAAACTATGACCTCATTTTCAGATTTGTTGCCAAAATAAACAAAAAGCCACAATACATTATCACTATCAAAGTTTTACAAGCACTCCCTGATTTTGTTACAGTTTCCAGTAACTCTCCCAAATCCCATCATTTCCTCCTAGAACACTGTTTACGCTTAAGTCAACACAGCTCACAGCTGAGTTTAAGAATCTCAACTTTTAAACTGATGACTTGGGAGGAATTTTATGGTTTAGGGGCACTACATCAAAATTAGCAAGTGTACCTTTAACCCACTTTGTACTGTGACTTAACTTCTTTCCCATGCTGAGTTGTCTAATACTTCTTGTAAATCTGGGCGTCATTTTGAATTTAAATCTCCATGCCAACTCCATTTGGAGAGTTTTGTCTGCTTGGTATGCGTGGAAGGAGCATGGAGCTGTATTGCCAGTCTATCAGCCGAGAGACTTAATCCCATTAAATACAGGCCTTTGATGAATATTAATGTGGCCTTAAGGGCAAGAACTCCTCAGATACACTTCTACAGTCAAGTCTTGGAATAATATGAGTCAGGTAACGATTCTGCAGAGACTCAAGTAAAATATATTTAACAGAGTTTAAGCTCCAGAAACTGGTCTGTGTTTTACATTTTGCTTTATCATGACTTTACCTTTGAGAAAAAGCACACATGCCTATACAAACACATAACAGAAATGTAATTATCTGCACATTGTAGCACAGTGGTTCCCAACCTTTAGTCCAGGAAACATTTGCTATATGGCTACGAGGAAATATAATTCAGAAAGAAGACAGATAAAAGCTGCATAGTAATTAGATACATTCATAGGCTAATGAAGGCTATTTGTGTTGTAATTACTGTCTGTCTGTACTGCATTTTTTCCAAATCACAACATGTCGCATATCTTTGAACAACGGCAGTCAGTGAATGAGGTTATCAATCTGTGATTATTCACTTGGCTACTGTATGTGCAGAGTATGAGAGAGTCTGATACAACTTCAGAGTTTCTTTGGAGAAGATAGGGCAGAATCCTAATGTGCATGCCTTCATATCCAAATGACTTTTATTGTGGTCATAACAGATAAAGCAGACACAAATATTGTCAATAAAATACACAAAAAATGTCCTTTTACTCCAGAACCATACTAATATGCATAAATAAACTCTCTTCTTCTCTCTTACCTAGACGGAACAGATGAGCCAAGGTCAGAGTATCCGTTGGTACGAGTCTCGTCGTCTGGACAGGGACTACTGAGAGTATAGTCTGGTTCGTCCCCCTCCCCGTAGTCCTCAAACTGCTCCTCGTTCAGAGAAGCCGAGGAACGTGTCGATAGGTCAGAGGTCACTGAGATGCTAGTATGACCACACCTGAGGAAAAAGAGGGAGAAGTTGGTATCACTCACACTGTATTCATTATCTTCATTTTTGGGGGTCAAATAAAAGCAAAGGCACTGCTTAAGTCATGGCAGAAGTAAATCAAGACTCTGATCTGAAATGAATGATGATGCATGATTACAAAAGTACCCCAGTATCTAAACATCACATTTTTATTTGACCTTAGAAGCACCTTCTGATCTGGAGTCAGTGAGACAGAGAGGAAAATATAGAGCAGTGCTTACTTCTCCCCAGGAAAAAGAGATCTCCCAGTGCGTCTTCCTTGTCGCCCGGTCTGATCAGCCCGTCGGAGGTGTCTGACCCTTGGGTGCTTTCCACAGCACTGTCTCTGTCTGATTCCCTCTCCCTGCCGTCGTCTGCCACCTCCTCCTCAGGCTCCTCCACCTCTCCCGGGAACAGCTGGCACTCAGGGACGGGGTCAGGATAGGCCCGCGTGCACATGATGACCGGACAAACCCGGTCCTCCTCTACACTCTGGAGAAAGACAGCGAGTAACGCAAGAAGAGAGAGGGGAACAAAAGGAGAGAAGGAGAGTTTATGAGTAAGTTCACAAAAAAAATTTATAAACACTGATCTGTAACAACAGAAACATGTAAGAGCTTGAACGTGGCTGTTTTTGTTACCACAGTGATGTTGCCAGGATTCCTCTTAGTGAAACCCGTGTAACCAGGAATTGTTCTTTTCTTTCATTTCATTTTAAAACATTTCACAGAATCATGTTCATAAATCCACGTAATTTAAAAATCGTCTCCTTATAACCTCAGATCTTGTGTCACAGTTATAATTATCAAATGTTTTCTCAGTATCACATGTAATCCAGTGATTGCTGTCTTTAAACCCATAGTATCCATCCAAATGTAAAGAAATGTAAAGCAATGTAAAGAAACACAGGCTAATACAGGCCTCTGAACCAAGACACTGAATGAAGCCAAAATATTTTACAGTTAACTAAAAAGCTCATTCATTATCTCCAAAGCACCTGTGAACATACAGGCAAATAACCCAAATCATTTCAAATTGTGTCCCAGAAGATGTATGGTACAACTGACATGCAAAATGAAATGATGGCATTTGATAGGATCTTAATCTAACCTGAAAATAACAATACATTACAAGCAAAGACATGCTGTGACTGTGTAAATGAAAAGAAAGAAAAAAAACTAAGCAAAAACAGCCAAAGGGGTTTTTAAACCTTTGAGGTTTGGGAGAGCTTTTCAAAAATCAAAGTTGCTCCAGGTAACGTGGTTAACACTTGTGGATTCTGTTTTAGGGTGGATTTCTCATTTAGTGAATTCCTTCACAGTGGGAATGGTCTTAAGTTCACACTGGGGGGCTGGAGAGCTACAAGGGTGAAAGGGCAAATGGTCATAGGTCACAGGTCCCGCTCCATCTAGTTTCACTCTTTTAGCAGCTGAACTCTAATGCAACAGAGAACAAGGACTTATCTCAGCATGACTGAACAACTGAAACACAGAGCACAGTGAAGGAGGGGGGCAGGTGACCACAAAATCAGAGAGACAAGAGAAAGAGAGAGAGAATGATGAGTGATATGTTGGGTAACAGTGAGTAACAGAGAGGTGGAGAGGGAGAGAAATAGACCAGGATCAAGCTATGGCTGTACAGCAGGTAGGAGAGGAAGAATGAGTATGGAAAGAAGACTACAGCTAACAAGTGATGAGACGAAAGAGCGAACACAGCCAAGAAAAGAAAAGGAAAAATGAAAATTAAGAAAAAAAGATGTAGGTGAGGCAGAGAGATAGCAATGCAGCTTGAGGACAGTCGGGTAATTATTGGACATTACAAGCATTACATTGAAAGATTTCAGCAACTACAATTCACTCCCTCCCTCCCTCTCTCACACAAACACACACACACAAACACACACACACACACACAACCCCCCCCCCCCCCCCCCCCCGACCTTTCTTCTTTTTAAACTCCATTGATCTAGATGTCTTAGCTGCACAACAGATATTCAATCCCATTCCAGGGTGTAACACAAAGCTATTTGTATATATTTGGATTTATGCTGGAAGTGAACAGGGACTTTCATCAAAAGTTGTCAGAAGGTAAAGCTAAAAAGTCAAATAACGAAAAAATGATTTGTATTTGAACCCTACCTACAAACTAATAATAATAATAATGACAATAAAAATAAATAAATAAATACATTAATTAATCTAAACTGATTTACAAAGTGGAAATAGAGCAGATGTGTTTAATGCTCAGAAAATGCAAGTCAAAATTGCAATGGGCCAAATGAATTGTTTATATAATGTGAGGAGTCCTATAAGAATGCAAAGTTGTTGAAAATAAATAAATAAAGGAATTTATTGATAAAAATCTAAAAAGCTTTCTCTGCCATTTTGCATGCACATATGTTAGAGATGGTTTCTAACTTGCAAATTTTACTGCAAGGAAATTGGAACGCTTTGAACGATCATATCGGTTGAAAGCCCATTATCTGTTCATATCTGAATAATACATTTGTATTAGCAATACACACACACACACACACACACACACACACACACACATCAAAATGCATGCTTACATACAACTAAATCAAAAAGTAGCTATTCAACATATTAACGGAGGATCTGCACTTTTACAAACAGCCAGCATGGGGTCTGAGGCTGAGTAACAGGGGGGAAAAAATGACGGGTAAAGGTCTCTTTAGCATTCTTTAGACCAGTCTCTTTTCCCTTCAGCAGAAAAAGAAACACAGTGTGTGGCAAAGAAATAAGCATCCCCCCTCTGTACTCCACCACAAGAATCCAGAAACTTGACCAAACTAACACAGTGGGCAGCTTGATACGCGGCTTGTTGCGCTTATTGTGAGAATGAGAGAAGAGGAGGTTTTTTCGTATGTAGTCCTAGCTCACATAATATAAGTATAAACAAACAATGTTAGAAAAAGTCAAAATGCAGTATGAAATAATTCCCTAATATTGTGACTATGTTACATGATCTGGAAATGTTTACTTCATGGGGACAGTCGGCTAACAGCTGATGAAGTGATGATGTTGAGCAATAACAAAATAACATTACAATACAATTAAGGTTAAAACTCTAACTGTAGTAAGTTATTAATACTTTCATTCTCAATAACTACATATACTCTCTCTACATTGTGCTTGTGCAACACTGGTACAATACACCTACTGAAGGCTATATATAATTACACTGCTCTTTCCAAAGTATTTGAAAAAGCTTTATTTTCCTCTGTTCAGGTGAATGTGTGCCAGCATCACTCAAGTATTGTTCTAGAAAAATAGAAACGATATATGCTGAGCAGTCAAGTACCAGTTTGCACATGTGCATTTAAGCTGCCAATTAATCCTTCCCTTGTTTTGGGCAAAGACATTGATGGACAGCAACAAATAACAGAGTGAGTGTGTGTGTGTGAGTGTGAGTGTGAGTGTGAGTGTGAGTGTGAGTGTGAGTGTGAGTGTGAGTGTGTGTGTGTGTGTGTGTGTGTGTGTGTGTGTTTACAGTATGCCTCTCTCTGTACCCGCCTGCTCCAGAACAGCCCAGGGGGTGTAACTGCCAAAACATGAGCCTACAGAGTGTTTGGAGTTGCTTGATTCCCCCGAGCACAAACACAGCTAGCCTGCCAAGCAGCGTCCAACCTGCCAGTGGCTTTGAACCGAGGACGCTGAAATCTGCTTTGCTTTTAACTGCAGTGGTGCTGCTTGAAGCCTGACGCGCCTTCACATCCGCTTTAGCCAAAGGAGGATTTCTATCGCTGTGAAATGTTTGCTTGGGACAAATCAGTGTGTATTGCTGTATTATATACTTTTTTTGAAGGCTCAAATTTTCACATATCAACAGCATTTTTCAAAATACAACGAACCCATGCTCACTTCAGTTAAGAAATACACAAAAACCAATACCCAAGTAAAAAATTCTACAACCTTCTGAATCTTATTTAATGCTTATGATGCCTTGTAGAAATTTTTGGTATAAATTATGACTATTTTTTTCACAGAACTGAAAGATCAGCTACCGCATTTTGTGCTTCATGTCCACAGATTGCCTTTCTCAGATGTTAAAGATACAAATACCATGCAGCTTTATATTATTACTCTGCACAGCATGCGCTGTTGTACATATTTTTTCATACTTTACATACAACTACTTTAGATAAAATAGGATTGAAAAAGATTTTGAGATCTCTCTGTGAGTCTGTTGCTGCAGGGTCTGACCTAGTTAAAATGCAGACATCCTATCATTCCTTTTCTGTTCTTCTTCCCGCTCTCCCAGGTGAGACCAATGTCAGAGAAGGAAAGATGGAGAGATGAAGACAAAGAAGAAAATTCAGTCTCCTTTTCTGAGGAGAGATTCAGGTTGAGTGAACAGACCTTTGCTCTGTGTTTTTGGTAAATATGAGTCTGGTTATGTGTTATTTTAATATGACAATGTGAATGTGTATACAGCATGAACTGTACGTGAACTACTGCTAGCCATAAGTGTGCGTATATGTGTGAATGCTTTCTTTGTCCAGCTACTGTACTGTGTTACTGAATTACCCACCTGTCAGATTTATTACATGTCATTTATTACATGTCATGTATGGCTGAATAAGCATGTTTACTCTGTAAACTCTCTCAGGAAAAATACAGGTCAGACACCTGAAGTCAGACACAAAGCTTGGTTGTGCAGCATGAATAGTTATGTATGAGACACACTAACACAGCCAGGCTCTAGGGGAACAATGTATTATTTAATCCAGAGCAGCTACAATAGAAATGTAAGAGGTGAGAAGAAAAGAGATAAAGCGACAGAACATCAAGAGTGGAGGACACTTCTCACTTCTCTCTGGACAGCTGAAGAGAGCGAGAGAGAGACATGTCAAGTGGAGAGAAAGAGATAAAAAGAAAAAGAGAGAGACAGGTGGTAGAGTAGAGAAAAGACCAGTGGCAACTGAAACTGCTCTTAGAAAACAACAAGCACTGCTGTATCTTTGTACAACAGACACACTTCAACTTTGGAAATCTTTTTGAAATGATTAAATCATTTTCCAGTAATTAACTTTCAGTTTAGCTTGGCAATGAAATGTGGAAGTTTATGTGATACGAATGACAACTACCAATCACACCATGGTGACACAGTCCTGAAACTTAAAATACTGACTAATGTGTTAGACATACTACAGTTGTTGAGCAACACCGTGTGACATTACGGTACAAAAATAGTGAGATGCAAATGATGTCCCTGTGCTTCAGTGACTGCTACAATACTGGTTACCAGGGAGGCAAACATACAATATTTTCTTGTGAAATGTGTTTGTGTAAGCGAAAGACTTGAGACAAACTGACAAATGTATTTCCACTTCCCTTATTCACTTGCAATTTTACTTCCTCTGATGTGACCTCCAGCCAATTCAATAACCCATCTGGAACCATGATGCAAATTCCTCATGGACATAAATAACAGAGGCACAAACTGTAGCTCCTTTAAAAAGGAAACTAAAGAGGCAAAATAGACACAGTAGACATTTTTGTCACGTCATAGGAGAAAAAGCACAAAAGCAATTAATAACATTAATAATGGATGCACTCTAGATCGACCGCCCTGCTATTATTCATGCTTGCTTACTGGCATATTCAAATGACATGGAGCCATTACCACTATTAGTTAGACTTATGATTAACCAAGGTGAGACTGTCCTACCAAGAAGACAGACAGCATCAGTAATTTCAGCAAGAGCCCGAATACGATATTTTTACATTCAAGTGACAATGGCCTCTAGTGATTATGACAGGAACAAAGCAGGAAGTAAGGTGACAGTGATAAAGTCCTCACGGGTGGAGGGATGGGTCAACAAAACACTGGACCACTGTTAGTTTCCCTTTTCCAATCAACCATTATACTCTTGTTTACACTTAAAGCTTACATGTGCACACACACAAAACACACAGAGAGTGACATGAACTAATTACTTACTGTAAGGCCAATTAATTTGAGGTTAGTGCTCTATCTCTCAGTCATCAAAGGCTCAAACTCCATATCAAGTTGAACTCCAACAAAGACTGGGTTAAAACCTAGTATATGGCTGGATGGTCAATGTGCAAAATTGAAGAGATGTGGTTGAAAACTGTTGTCAACAACTACTTTCTATGGAAAGTATGCTGGGGATGTCATAAGAACCGATAATTCGGAAAATGTGACGTACGTAGCAGATGTTGTAGGTACTGGAGATGTGATTCTTCCAGGAATGACAAGGGCAGTATAATAACCTTACAACCTCTAGTCTGACATCAAACTTCAAGAGAAGAAGATGGCAGCCTCAGTAAACAACAACAACAACAACAACAACAGGTGATATGGCAGCAGGCACGGTTGTAGCAACAGGTCCATCACAACTTGTAGAAAAAAAAAATTTAATCAAAACTGATGTATAAAGATATTTTGTGTTTTGCTTGGATCAGCAAGGACAAGTTATAGAAAACCAAAGGCCAGTATGCCAATGGCGCCACAGAGCATTTCAAATGAAAGGAGGAAAACACCTCATACTTATCTAACCAGCTCAAAGACGGGCATCAGGATCTGTGCACAAAACTCAGGGTGAGTAAGTTTCAGTTCTTAACTTTATATCAACAACATGCAGTCAACATGTTCATGTCCTATAACGTTAAAGTTATTGTTTGTGAGTTGCAACAGCTGACATTTATTTCAGAAGCGCTACAGACACAACATTCATAAAGGCCAACGTCAGCTTGTTTGGGTTAGGTTGGGTTGGGTTAACGTAGCTACAGCTCATAAAGGGAGCTGAGTGCTCACAACATTAGTAGGCTACCGTTATTACTGTTCAGTCGGTCAGAATATAACTTCACACTTTTTAAATGAATAGTTTCACACCATCACCCTTTCACCTCGTTAGTCAATTTAAACTTCTGCTTGCACTATGACTATATTTGTGTGTTAGCACAGTGTGTGTTGCAGCAGCCTCTGTTTTCTGTTTTTTGCTGTGGTATCAAACTTCATATAGAATCGGGTAATTTCATTGGAATTGGTACTGACAACGAAACGTTTGGTATTGTGACATCCCCAAAAGTAGCTATGGTTTGTCCAAAATAAAAGTCACCAAAGGGAGTCTGAAAACGGTAACTGTTGTAGATCTGTGGTAAACGACAGAAAATGTTCGCATCAAATAATTTTGAAAGAACCAATGGGGAAAGTCCCACTCACTCACTCACTCACTCACTCACTCACTCACATTCAGGGATGTAGTCAGCCAATAACATTGTAGCGGCTGTCATTAAAAAGATAGACTCTCAATCCACCTCCCCTCACACCCTTTTAGTCTATGCTGAGTGCTGAGGGTCAATACCATTTTAGTGCTGAACAAATCATTAATCTGCCCCTCTGGCACAGAAGAGAATCATTTGGATGACCATGCATTTCAAGGCCTTATTGATCTAAATGTAAAGAGATGGACAAGATGGCTTTGAACCGGCCAGACCATGACTGTGCGCGAGTGGGATAATATGAATACCTTATTTTCTAACATGGAAATCAACCAGCACAGAGATTCCTGTGAGTGTTTAATTTATTTTGACGTGTTTGTCATAAATTGTTTGTTAACCTGTTTTCAGCTTTTGCTGAATTTCCCATTAAAAACATCTCAATTACCAAACCCAGAAATAGACTGATATTAGGAAGCTGGTCTGCATTTGATATTTTGGAATGTCCCTTTAAGAGAGATATAAGAGTCTTAGGTTTTAAATTAAGATCTCATGTTAGGCGTGTCCCCTGAGAATATCTGACATTTTTGTGGTATGTCAATTGAGCAAAGGAATTATGCATCTTATAAGGTTTTAAAAGGTGTTGCTTTGGTTTCATATGTGTTGTGTAACAAGTCAGACAGTATCCATCTTGTTACTAAACAATAAAGCAAAGCAAGTGTTTTGCAAAAGACAAGAAGACAGACTAGAGATGGAATGCTACAGCAGCGTGGGGTGGGATTGGATGAGACATGAACTGACATCGACTGGATCGATCCACACTCATGAAGCTTTGATTTAGTGTGAGTCAGCAGTAAAGGGACCGGAAGATGAGCAGGAGTGAGAAACAAAATGAAAAGAGGAAAGACAGAGTAAAAAAAAAGAAGGAGGGATGGAGGAAGGAGAGCGAGGGAGAGAAGGGTAGCAGAAAACTAACAGACACACAGACAGAGAGCAGCAGAGTCTCTAGTCTCTCCTTGTGTTTATCAGACTGAGCTCTAGTGATAAGAGGCGTTTCTCTGCAGAGGCATTTTCTGCATCTCTCTGTCTTTGTTCATTTTATCCCTCCTCCCTGTCTCCCTGTCTCTCTCTCTCTCTCTCTATCCTTCTAACCGCTGAGCTCCTTAAGTGCTGGCAACACAAAAACATTCACCTATAAAGTGAATCGTTTAATGCTTCTGCTTTGATATTCAGCATTTTGACTCGGTTACCAGCCTCAGATCTCACCAGTGGGTAACAAGACGCTCTGAGACAGGAGGGCATAGGAGGCTTTAAAGAACCTTACAAGATCCTTCTATTTCACAAAAGAACGCAGAAGCTGAAATGATCAGTCAGTTAACCGATTCGTCAATCATCATTTTTCAAACAAGTAACACCAAACATTTGCTTCTCAAATGGAAATATTTTCTGTTTTTCTCTGTCATACAAAATATTAAAAATTTAAATTTTGGTTGTTGGGCTCTGGGACGTTATTCATGATTTCCCAATATCTTATAGACAAAATGAAAGAATCAACTGATTAATCTAAGAAAAAAATAATTGTTAGTGGCAGCCCTAATGTAAACACGCTACCTTTAAACAGTCTTCGCTTGTTGAGCAATGATCAAACGGATTGTATCAATACCACTTTTGCAAAATTCCAAGGGAGGGAAGCATAAAAACGCAATTTGTGTGTCTGTATGTATTATTCACCTTCTATGCTAAGTAATATTCTTCCTACGTACGCACACACTCACACATTACACAAAGGGAAGTAATGACTCATATTTCACTACCATTTTGTTAAATCAACACTGTGTGAAACTTCAGGTTTCAGTAAATGAGACACACACACAAACACACACACACTCAACTGAGATACTATACAAAAACACCTGAGAGTTCCCATTGTTTGAACTCTTAAATATAACCTCTCTCTCACTGCTCATTCATCTTCAAGTCAAAGCTGGGGCTTTCAGAGCAGCTTGACAGACACAACTTCACATATATAAAAACACTGCCTCTCTGTCTACACAGGGTTTAATCACAAACACACACATATTTGTTTTCACCTGAGTCTCAAGGGAAACAGGTAGCTGGCTGGATTACCAGGAATGTTACACTGGACAAAGGATAATGTAGGGAGGGACTGGAGCAGCACCTGGGAGACTGTGTGGAGGTATTATAACCCCGCTTACATACACACAAGAAACCCCAAGCTGTGAAACAGAGTGTGTGTGCCTGTGTTTACTCTTGTGTTTCTGAACCCGCAGAATGACGTCCTTAAAAAATAAAACCTCACAAGACGAGGTAGGTCAAACATTGTGAGCTAGTCCTGACTTCATCAAGTGAGTGTTATAAATGAAAATATGGATTTCAGAGTGAAGACTAACATTCAGATCAGATTTGGTGTAAAAGGTCAACACCAGGTATTAGTGACAGCTAAAGGCTATGGTTGAGGAGTGAGCGCTGCCAGTGAAGATCCTCATCAGTGTTTCAGCCTGTGTGTAAGGGTGTGTGTAGGGCCGTTAAACAAGGCGAACTTGAAATACCTCACCTGATCATGAGCCCTTTTCCTGCTTTTTAATGCGTGTTTATGTGTGTGAATTAATGAGTGAACTGCATCTTTAATTCCAAAGACATGGTCCCCAAGAACATGATGGGACAAGTTAGCTCTATTAATTGCAGATTACAAAGCTGCATTCACAGCAACTTGTGTATCCTGCTGACTGCTGCTGGTATATCCAGTCAACGCGCTACATGTGCAAGTTTGTGTGCCAGTATGTAAATATGTAATATCCGAAAAAGGCATAGTCCAGTGCAGTGTGGCACTTTCTTATCTCTGTGTGCACGTGTTTCCAATCCTGGAGAGGGAGAAACTTCAAAGTAAAAATTGAGGCTTAATGTGTGCACGTGTCATATTAGTGTCATATTGAAGAGTAATTATGAGAAGCTCTCACACGAAGTAAGCAGGTGTGTAGGTTATTTTGCCCTGTCAACCACCTGCTCTGAACTCTCGTGTTGTTGACAACTGCTTAACAGCATGTTTGAATTAAACACACTATTGCTTCACACCAAAACCAGGAAGCTGTCCCTGACAATTTCCCAGAACCAAAGACAACAACTTTGAATAAGTCTGGTTTTGTTCAAGCAATGGTCCAAAACACATGGACATTTAATTTACAATGATATAAAACATAAAAGCAGTAACTGTTCCCATATAGGTGATGAAACCTTTGAACCTTTTGTTTTATGTCTGCGATCCACTGATTCAGTATTTGGGATGGTTCAGTCATGTTTTCCTTGAAGTATCATCACTACTATTGTTAGGGATTGCAAGAAGAGAAGTTAGACTCATCATCAAGGAAAAGTTCACACCCTAACTCATTTGTAGCAACACAAACACTTAACTCCCTGTCTTATTCATTGTTCATGCATCTCACAGCCAAAGTGTGTTGTGTCTAGCGTACTGGATGCCCTTTCTGTGTCAACAAACTGATGTCCAGTGAAAAGAAAAGACAGCACCTCGCTGTGTTTCTTTAACAAAGTGCATTGTCTTTCTCAAAGCGACTGTTTGTCAGCCCTCTTGCTGCTGACTATTGAATGGGGGCATTTCAGTGTGTCATTGGTGGCAGACCCTCAGCAGGTGGTCAAGCCGCTGCCCCTTGTCAGCTGCTATTCCAATTTTTGTATTCTGTGCTCACAAAAACTAATTTTAAACATTTTCTAAAAAAGGAAAATGAGAGCCAAAAGGGCTTCTGTAGATTTTCAGCACAAATTTGAGGTTTCCTATTTTTCTTATTGAGCTAATACATTAAATGTGTGACTAAGAAGATATAAATTTGTTTGTGTTAAGGTATTTTTTTAAGTATAAGGTATATTTTTGTTTCTCTGTCTCTCTATCAGTGTAAGGAATGCCTGTTATAACTGCTGCAGATTAGTCCCCATTCATCCAGTACGGCTAAGTACTGTATGTTAATCTGGTTATTCTAGTCCTGGTGTACACACTGTGCCCTGTCAAAGACACTTGGCTGAATGTCGTTTTCAACAATATCAAATGAATGTATAATGTAACCACGTGCAACTACATACCAATAATATGACAACTACATCCTCAGTTATACTCAGTTATTCTCAGTCTCAGTACTTGTGCCCTGTAGCTACTCCATGCAATCACAATAAACAATCTATGCAAATAACCTAAATAATTTTAGTGGAAAACAAAAGTCTTCTTGGAAGGTTTCAGGCCTGGAACAATCAGAAGAGAATTTCATGCTTAGCAGAGGACGAGTAAATCTCATTATGTAATGTCCAGTCACAGACCTGGAGCATTCAAAGTGACTGACGTCACATGTTGCTATTGAGATCACCACAACACAAATAAAACCTCACCTTGCCTCTCTATTTTTGGATTAATGAATGAATATTAGCAGGTACAAAAGGTGCAACAGGCGTCATTTGTATTATCAACAGGCTAATACTGTTGACAATACAAGACTTGGTAGAGTCAAAACAGTCAAGAGGTTACTTCCAACAACCCAAGTATTATCGCTTTTCTGATCATCTAGACGTCCCTATAACCTGAAATTTTGTTAAGCCTATTTAACAGATTGTCACAGGTGTCTGTCACAATCTTACTGTAACATGATTTAATGCATCTGAACATGTCTAATTAAATCAAATATAAAATCTACTTCTACAGTTTGCTCTATGTTTATCAGTTATGTGACAGCATACCTATAATGTTCTTCCTCCTGCAACATTTTAAATGTTTAAATGTTTTAAACTATGGCCACAATAAACAAAAATAACTTCAATTATGCTTGTAGATACCAAAACCATTCCCCTCAGTCCTGTTAGACAGCACGCCTATTATTGCATTTTACGCCATTCCTCAATTTTCTTTTGTTTTCAATCTATCTGTACCTGCACGGTCAATCAATATCTACCCCGTTCCCCTGCACACTTCTTGTGATCACTCCTTTGCTCCCTCTCTCTGTCATTCTCTCTCCTTCCAGCTACCCTGGTTTCCAATTAATCCCATTACCTTCAGAGAGACGTTGAACCGCAACAGAGCAAACAGAAAGTGAACGGCAGAGACAGAGAGAAAGATGATAGGAGGGGACACCGTGAAGCAAACGGGGATGAAAAGAGTGAGCAGAAGAGACAGGACTGCGCCATGTGATGACACAGACACGAACAGCTGAGCAAGACAGACAGGCAAGCTGTGAGGCAGGGTCAACTATATGCAACAACACCCACATATTCAAACGCACACTCGGGGACAATGGACTCTACACTGCAGCTGAATTGCCCCCCTTTAACTAGCCAGTCTTACCCCTAACATATTAACTATCTGTCCTTTTTTCACTTCATTCACTACACCCTCATGTCTCTCTTTTGACTCCTTTCCCTGTTTTGTTCTCATTCCGTCAAGTGATCTTTCATCACCCCCTCATTTCAGCAGGCTGGGTGCAGTCTGGTTGCTTACCCCGTTTACAAATGAGGGGAGTCCATGGTCAGCAATCCCCCTCTTTCCACCAGCCAAACCCTCATCCACCGAAGTCATCCAATTGCCCTGATCACTTGGGCTAAGTCTGTCTCGACACAAACACACACACGCACACACACGCACACACACTCAACACACACAGGTGTTCCCTTCAAAGGCAAGAGGAGGAGGACGAGTCGGGATAGTCCAAAGGGGTGAGTCCCTGTTAGTGGTATAGTCCAAAGAGAGGCAGAGGAGCGGAGCACAATGTATCGTTCACTTTAAAACACTGCACCGGCTGCCTGGCTTTTCCTACACTGCCTCTCTCTCTCTCTCTCTCTCTCTCTCGTCACACACATACACACTCACACACACAAACACAAGCACAGACGCTGCACCTCACACCCTCACACTCACACACTGTCCCTCTCTGGCTGGCTGGTTTGCCGGCTGACTCGCATTCACACAGTGAGAGCTTAGATCAGGCAACAGTTGTTGAATTCATGGCCCCGCCTCCCCCCTGCCTCCCCCTTGCGGGTGGTTGCCTAGCAACTGGCTTCTGTGGGTGGGGCTTGTTAGAGTCCTCACATTGCTGCACACTCTGCTTTCGGCTGCCGCCTACTCAGGCTATATTTGCATATGAAGCCCTGCCTGCCTCTGTCTGTCTCTGCTGTAGAGGCCAGTGGCTGTGTGGGCTGTGAAGAGGGGGAGGGAGGTGACTGACACTAAAACTGAAACAGTTTGTCTTCAGTGATGCAGCAGATTCCACAAGGTGGGTCCAAAAGAAGAAACATAGTGGTTAGTCACAATTAACCAGGAGGAAAAAGTAGGAGGAAGAACAGTGTTGGCAAATCAGCTTGAGGCATTTGCTGTTCATTTCACTCCAATAAAACTGTCAAGAGTTCAGGAATAAAATCCCTCCTTTCTAACATTTTATGGATAATTAATTGAGAAAATAATCAATAATGAAAACAATGTTTTGCTTCAGCCGCACACCAAGCTAATATCATTATATAAACTGTATCCCCCAGCTTTAAGATAAATTCTTTACAACCCAGTTACTTTTCAGCCCTCAAACACTGGATATATTGGTGCTGTTGGGTGAAACTTCGGTTAATCCAATGTTGGTGACTTACATTTTTCCCCATTTCATTTGTAGGATCATATGATTCAAAGTTGGAAAAATCCTCAAATCTCTAATGAAATCCTTTCAAAAATGCATGGAGGTCAATCTACACATAAGGCTGTTTTTCCTGGTACTTACTTATGTGCTATTAAAGCACATAATTTATTCCTCAAAGAGTCAACAGAAGTTGTGAGTAATTTTGGAGAAATATTCTGTGTGGACTTGCCATAATATTTACCATTTTTCTTTTTAAACTCTTATCTCAGCTCTGCAGGGAATTTCAATCACTCTTTCAGCTGCCACTCCATCTTATGCTCCTCACTTGTATCCTTAAAATTACTCCTATTTGAGTTGAATGCTGAACTCTTACACAGGATACAGAAAACAACTTGGAGTCAGCATTGAGGAGCCGGGACTTCTTCTCATTAGAGCTCCAAATGGTATTACCATGTTTGTTATTCTTGGTTGGTAATGTCAGTCCCTACAGTCCTCAGAGGAGTAACTTTACATTCAAATTCAACTTGTTTTAAAGACGGAGTATTTTGTTAGCCTAAAGTCAACCCTCACATCAGCAGTCACCTTTACACTTTGTTCCCCCTGAGGGTTCTGACATATGACCATAATTTTACATCGCCCTTGGGCCACAACTGAAATGAGGAACATATAAACAAACTCTTAGCATGTTAAAAGCAGTATATATACTGTGAAGCTACACATTTTCTGTAAAGAAAATGAGATGACCTGGTTTTAGTTGAGGCAGAGGATAAAATCTTGTTTCTACAGACAGATCACCAACAGCAATTCAAAATCTTAAATGAAATACTTAGTTTCTTATATCTGCTCACAAACGGCTTGATGCAATCTGATTTCTATGTATGACAGCAAATATTTTCAGATATATTTCTTATATTGCTGCATCATTTGCCCGATTGAACAAGCCTCCATTACGATCAGCTCTCGTTCAGTATTGTCATCTGAGAACTTCCCTTAATACGGCTGTCCTACTTACATTTGAAGGACCTGTTCCCCATGCTGTGGAAACATAAATCACATTACACTCTACTGCCATCACAACAAATCCCCTCCGGTCTCTGTGCTACTTGAAATAAAAAGAGACGGATGATAGCGTCTGTATCTTTTTTCCCCTTCCATTTTTGCCTTATGCTGCTTTTGTGCTTTTATATTTGAATTTGAATCACCCATGTTTCTTCAACGGTATGTTCTGCTCAAACATTATAACTATTCTGGTAATTTAATTAACATATATTCTCAACTAATTGATGATGAAATCTCAGATATTCTGGGTATATGTATGGATGTCTGTTTTCTGTGGTGTTAGCTCAGGTTTCACCACTTGAAGTTGTGTTGCAGTAACGTGAGTCCACCTCATCTGGCAAGAGCTGAGGGCAGCTGAGCCAAAACTTAATCCAAATAAAATTACATGGAAATGTCAGTCACCTTATTACCTTCTCACATCTCTCCACCCAATAACATATTTTCAGTGTTTTTTTTAATTTCATGACTCACACGCTGTCTCTGTCAGAGAGCCAGAGCTGCTTGAGTCCCAATGGTTGTTGCAAGTAGCATTGTGCTGACAAAGTGATAAGAAAACGAGAGAGGGGTGGTGAGAATGATGAAGAGGAGGAAAGAGGATATGATCCAAGCTTAGAGAGCCAAATAAAACCTAATTATGTGGAAAGGAATGCACCCTTCCTACAATCTCCTTTCTCTCTCTCTCTCTCTCTCTCCTTCACTTCTCAAAGACGTTGGCAGTGGCTCAACCAATGGCCTGTGGCTATTTGTTTATGTGCAATTTGTTAGAGGGTTGGCCCCTTTCCCCCTTTTCACAGAAGCCATTTACAATTCTATTCATGTCTACCTGCCTCATTCAGATGGCAACACATAGTTATGGACCAAGGGCCTGGGTTTCACGACATGCTTTCACAAAGTGTTAACACAGTTATGTTAATGCCATTCAAAGAGGGGATGACATTATTACATTACTTAAAGTGATGAGGGTGGGTGGCAAAGAGGAGATGACAGCTGAAAAAAATCTGCATTATACTCCTCCAAGAGGATCAGACAGGGGGCTAAAGCAAATCCATACATACACACTGTAGTGCATCCACATTGCATTAAAAAACAAAAAAATCTAACAAATGTGTGTAGCAGAGGTCAGCTGAAGCAGGTCTGTGGGGATTCTCAACCAGCTGCTTGGGTTCGCAATGCAGCAAGACGAATGATAGAGAGGAAGAGGGTGGGGGTAGAGATGGATAGAGCGCGAGAGGGAGAGGCCCCACAGAATAAGAGAGGGAAAGGAGAGCAGAGGAAGATTTCAAGAAATAAACGAGGCAGGGATACTCTTCAGCGGGCAGTGGCTTGGTAGGCTGCTTGTTTGAGCTGAGCACTGTGAATGCCAATAACTTTGCTGCTGCTACTTCTTCTAGATACACAGAGGTCTGGACATATGAGAAAACACACACATGCTTGCACAGATTGACCTGTGCTGTATACATGCTTCTATGCCCTGCCACATATATCTAATTCTCCTGTTCTCCTGTGACAATGGTATTCATCAGTAAATGTCTAGACTATTAAGTACAGCATTTCTCCAGTGTGTCCTTAACTGTGCAGTTCAACCAGCCTTGGGCATTTAACCCTCTATGCAGCACTTGATCCTCCAGCCTACTGAATTCCTTTTGTGCTCCTGCCCCTGATAATTTCCATAACTCCAGTCTGAACCATGGCATGGACTGATGAGACTACTGTTCCGCATAGACAGATGTGTAATTTCTGGCATAATTGATAACTACATATAATATGACATGTTACAATTACCATACATAACTATCCACTACTATTATGCAGGACTAGGGTGTGGTGGAGTACTGTGCATTTGGGTTGACATCTGTTCCAGAGCCTATGATCTAACAACATACAAGCATGAAGTGTTCAGCTCTGAGAGATTCACTCTAATGACAATGTAGGCAGTGGAGGTGGTGAGAGGAAAGGGGTCAGATAGAGTGTGAGTGAGCAAGTCACGGAGAGAGTTTGAAAAGGCTCCAAACATGAGGTGAAGGCGGAAATGCAAAACGGAGCGTGAGCAGAGAGCGAAATCCATATAAACAAAATGACATTTCAGGTTTGCTTCACTGGGTCGCTACATTTCATCAGGAGGTAATGCACTTACACACTGCACACATACCCTGTATAGAGAAACACATAAGTAACGGCGACACACAGTAACACCCACATCAGTTGGCAGTAACACCCACATCAGTGGGTGTTACTGCCAACTAGTAGTGTTAAAGTCAAGTACACACATGCTGAAACAATTAGTCATTTAAATGGCTACATTTCTAATTATAGATGAAGAAATGAAAAAAATGTTCAGTTTCCAGTTTCCAGCAACCTAGGTACTTGCTGTTTTTTTAACTATACTATGATAGTACATTTATTATCACTGTGGTTTGGACTGTTGGTTGGACAGACAAAGACATCTGAAGACATCATGTAAGGCTAAGGGAAACTCTTCTTTTGTTATTTTCTGACATTCTGAAGACCAAGAAATGAATCACCTCATCGAGAATCTTTTCTAGAATTGGCAGATTAATTGATAATGCCCGAATGTGCACATTTATAAGCATATCCCGACATGAGGGATGAGGTAGAAGAGATTTTTCAAATTCTGACAGTGTATGACTTCTTATCATAAAAATATGTGGTTGTACAAACACTGGCTTCATATGGACGTCCTAAAATGTATTTTTGCACTTAATTCACGCAACAATAAACCAGTGTGTTCAAATAGCCCGACACATACAAGAACAGCATAGACAATAGTAGATTGGAAACGCATACATCTGGCCAGTATTATCTCCTGTTACTTTAGATCTAGTAAGAAGAACAAATATGGTCTTTGAAGAATTGACAATCATGTTCACTGCAATGTTTGATCAGCTTTCACAGACATGTAGTTACAATGAAGTAGTTATATATCCAATAAAACAGAATATTTTGAAGGAATCCTTTAGCTCAAACTTGTACAGGATGAACCACTTCCTACAGCATAAGAAATCAATCTGTTGGTGACAATATGGCTGAAATACAATTGAAAACAGGCCACTGGGTTAGTAGTGCCTGCAGGGAAAACTCTCACACAGTTGTGTAGGTATTGATTACTGCTCACATGGTTGGATTGCATCTGTTTATGGAAGGATACAATCTACTCTTGTCATGGTTATGAATAACAAGCAAGTATCAAGTGTGTGACAAGATTCAGAGAGAATATTTAGAGAGTGGTGAGAAGTTGGTCACATTCATGATGCTGCTCCATGTAGCAATGGGGCAAATGACAGAACAACTGAGCACTCAACTGCAGTGGAAACACATATTTTTATATTTTCCAAGTCGGAGCATGTACAAAACCCATTTCCCTATGAACAGACACAAAGGTCGTGATGAACAAGAACTTCTCTTTTTTGATAGGCTAAAAACATCAGTGGGTCCTGGTAGTATTATGCCATTCAACAACCCATTTCTATAGCAATTTAGAGTGATTTCAGTAATGTAACTGTAGCAAACTACACCAACAATCCCGAAGCACCTACAAAGTTTTCCTTTCTTTTATTTGTTGCAAATTGGGTAACAGATAATGCACTTTAAAATAAGTATGACCTTTGCCCTGCAGCCACGCCGCTGGTCATCAATGTTGTTAGTTTTTGATATTTGGTTGTATGTAGGTTGTGATGTCGGGTGACCAAAATTCAATGTGAGGACAATGTCTAATGCCAACGTCAATTTGACGTAGAATACCGACGACAGCTGCTGTAACCAAAATCCAACGTTTTATCTCATGCCAACACCATCTTGACATAAAATACCAACATTCCTGTGAGCAACATCTGCTCAATGTCAAAATGTCAAATAACCAACATTGGATTTTTTCCATCAACCCCAATTTTCATTTCCAACCAAAAATGTAACACCTGTCTGACATATCACTCTTATATCCAATGTCCAATGTTACATTGACATCCGATGCCAGCTGGGCAGTTGCATATCAGGACAATGTTTAACATTATTTCAAACTGGCTTGCGGTTACAGATAATAAAGGAATAGATGGATGTGTCTATGTCTCCATTATGTGCAAAGTAACATGGGTTATGAGTCAGTAAAAATGCCTCGCAATTAGTTTCACCCATGTAGGCCTATTTTCTGACAAAATGACTGTAAGATAGGGCAGAATGGAGGTACTGCTGGATCTTTAAAATGCATAAAACATTTGTCAATGCAATTCTGGCTAATGACCTGATGTTTTCTATGTTGCAGCAATGACAAACCTAGATAACTGACTTATAAAGTATAAATTTCTGATGCTAACTTTGCATCTACATTCAGGCTTCCTCCCTTTTGAACAGAGCTCACTGATGAAAAGAGACAGAACAAACACAGAGAATCTTCTGTCAGCATGCTGAGCAGGCCTGGCTTACATCTGACTGACAACAGATCAAAGCCTGATGATCAATACATGACAAGACCATCCATCTATCAAATCACTACCAGACCACTGGGACAGCAGGTGATAGAGGAATCAATGAGGACGTGAGGAAGAGGAAAATAAATACAAGTTTGACTCTGATTAAAGAGAGCAAGAGACAAACAGAAACCTACAACAGAATGACTGAAAAAGGGGATGATAAGAATAAAAGAAGCAGAAGTTAAAGCAACAATAAAGGTTTGCTACAAAACATTAACCATTATATCAAAAACCCCTGGTGTATTTGCAGCTCAGCGTTTAGTGGAGGTATTCACTTCCTCTATTAAAAGGTTGCAGTGGGTTAGGAGGGTAGTTGGTGTGAGCTGAACTGAAACAATGCAACTAGACAATCGCTGCTAATTAGCCTGACAGACAGATGAGAAAACACTGAACCATGAAAGGACTCGTTGGTCAAGGTCGTGGAATATAAATGGACTTTGCAAAAGGATAAACAAATGCAACAAATGCTCTCTCTGAGTCTCTCTCTCTCACACACACACACACACACACACACACACACACACACACACACACACACACACACACACACACAGTAGTGAGGTATTTGAAGAGGAGGCAGTCTGGCCTATGGTGGATTTAGACTTTGCGTCCCCATGTGTGTCCACCTTTACCGACACATCACAAAAGGTCCTGTTGCCTAGCAACATGGAACTTTTTATTTTACAAAAGAAAACAAAACGAAGGATCCACCCAGTGGATTGGCCCATTGGCGCCTTCGTTGCCCAGGAAAAGAAGGCCGTACTTCACGGAGCCTTCAAAATGAGACAGCCTAGTTGCGTCGCTGTGACACTATCCGTCTTCAATTGCAACCTCTGAAGGATGCAGCCTCTGAATTGGGACACAGCTATTGCACCAAAACACTAACATGTAATGTAGCAAACAAACTAAATGTGATAAACTAAGTGATACATTATCTTAAACCTCTGTATTTTGAGGCCTTAAGCACTTTCTTTAGGGGAAGGCCAATATGGGATCCTTTCCTTTCTGACTTCAGACTAAAGCCAACGCAATCCGGTTGTGCATTATTGTTTTCGCTACGCTGCAGGACATGTCCTCATTGCCGTGTCTGAGTGGCAAAGGTATCAGTTTTTCTTTTATGTCACTGCTCTCTGTTAACTTGTTTACAGTTTAAAAATGGCAAAAATACACAGTTTTTCACATTGCAGTATTATCCCACTCATCCCAGTGCAGCAGTGTTGTGTGGTTTAAAGACACCTGGGTGTTAACACAGGAAGTTGGCCTTGCTAAACACTTAGCTCAAGATGATTATTTTATTTACTCACAGTTCTCGTTTACGTGGAAAAAGGTTACGAGTCAGCTGTGGTTGTTGTGCGTCTTTGTATGTCAGTGTGATGACACTGCGGGGGAAACACCTGTTGAAAGAGTTTGTGCAAGCATCATCTTCCTCTTTCGCTGTATTGTAACTTACCCTCTGAGGCTGAGGAAACGTGTGTGTAAATTTCACTCACTGATTTATCTACCTAAGTCTCTTTTTCTATACTTTCTCCACATTTTCATCATCAATATTAACAAAGTATTGCAATGCACAACTTTTGCAATACAACAGCATAAATATACATTTCCTGGAGCTAGAACAAGGGATCGCAATGTCAACTTTAATTATTCTAGGTCTTTTTAATTCAATCATTTATGTTTTGGTTGAGCTGACACCAACATTTAACTAAAGACTATTATTTACTTTCCTCCCATTGAGCCTCCCCTCTGAAGATTTCAGTATGGATAATTAATAATTCCAAGGGCAAAGAGCAATTTTCATTTACATGAAGTTGTTTTACATCATGTTGGTAAATATCCCACAAACTTGAAAACAATGCAGTCCCTTAAAAGTTTGTGTCCCTTATGATAAAGTTTGGTGAATCAATCCGAGTGCAATGCGATGCTGTAACTCCCACCGTGAGTGGGAGTATGAGTGAGTGTTGTTTATGAAAGGGGGAGAAAGAGAGATAGAAAGGGAGAGGAGGAGGAGGCAGTGATCCAGAACTGAGCTCCTGTGACAGCTTTTCTATGCAGTCCACACATCACAGGACAATCAGCGACCTAATTAAACAAACAGAAAGAAAATGAGGGACGGAGAGAAAGAAAGAGAGAAAGAAAAGAGAAAGGAAAAGAAATGAAGATGATGATGAGAAAACAAGAAAGATGGACCGATTGAAAGCAAGTGAGAAAAACAAAAGATGAAATGTGGATCAAAGAAACAACAAACTGCAATGAGAGGAAGGGGGAATCAGAGGATCTAAAGAGCTGGTGGAGAAAATCAATGATTAAAACAGGAAAGGCCCAAATAAAACATGAGCTGCAGACTAGAAGGAAAGTAAAGTAAGAAAATGGAAAGAGGTGCGGTAACAGGGGTAGTGAAGAGGGGTACTGTGTTTTACACACTGGCCTTGAGCAACGAAAGAAATGCTGGCTCAGATTTGGGGGCGGAGAGAGGGAAGCTGGGGGCAACAGTGCTGTTGCAAGCAATTCAGATTATCCACTTTGAAAAGAAGAAGGTAGGAGAGGGTCTGGACACTAATTATGGATAACAAGACTGACAGATGGACAGCAGAGCTTTGCCCAGACCTCCAGCACTGGTCAACGGAGATAACAGTGGGGGAGACCGCAAATTAAGGAGGGAAAAGGGGTGGGGGCACAGAAAGTAAGAGAAATAGAGTTAACTTTTTTTGTTATTTAAAATGACTCAGAGCACATAGATGGCACAGGGGTAATGTTTTTGCCCACCCAGTGGCAGCTCAATTTCCTGTCTGAAGCCATCATAAGGCCCAGCAGTAGGGCGCTACAAACTGGGAAAAAAACGGTGGAAAAAGCTACTCAAGTAAAATAGAAAAAAAACTAGACTCCGCAGCTTAGTGAAGTAAATGACAGAGACTATATCCTGTTGGTCACACTGATTCAGCTATCTGACACTTCCATGTAAGGCATCATTCAGACTCAGTGTGGCACCGTGCAGCATGTGCACATAACACAGTCAGTGTAACTGTTGTGACTGAGAGGGTTATTTAGGGTCATTTTTCAAACCTTTGTGTTCAAACATTTTTAATGGGTTTGAGGCAATGACATAGATGAGTATTGACAAATTTTTGACGTGAAGAAATACGTCAGCAGATCAATATTACGTTTGAAATAATGTAAATGTGCGCGCACAAGCACTTTTCTGCGCCATGCTGAACACTCTCTCACACGCGTCTCTCACTCGTCCTTCTTCATCCATTGGAGGAGGGACACTTAACGGCTGTGCTGCTGAAGTTCGCATGTTGTCTGTTCTGCACTGACCGAAGCACCCAGACACAAAGTGAAATTAAGTCTTAAAAGGGGAGCCATCATAAATATAAGGGATTGAAGAGATCACACATGCACATTCTACCTTCTAGGAAGAGCAAGATTCAGTCGCGGTGCTTTCAGTTTGACCCTATCAATCAATTGGCAGCGTTCACGGGTGGAGGTCCAATGAGAGGATTGACTAGAACTTTTTAAGCATGGTGTTTTTCCTCACTACTGCTTAGTGTAAATGTTTAATTAAAAAGCTACATTTTGGTTACTAGGGGCACATAATTGTACTTCTGTAGGTAAAAATCACAGGGGTAAAAAAAGGTTGACTCGCAACAAAGGCTACCTTGCTGTACTTAATATAGGGTACTGCCCCAGCAACAAGCCTTACTACGGAAAGTACAACTCTGAACAACTGTTTTTGAGAAACTCCATCCTCTCCATCTGGAAAAACGTGATAGAGTGCAGAGAAAGCTGTAGAGAGCAAGAGCAAATCAAGGGAAGCATGTCTGCACGAACACAAATTAAAGGTTAATTAAGTTCCTTCTGACAGCCTGTGCCCATCACTTTGAAAATGCCGACACTCAAGTATGTGAACATACTTGCTTTATAGAACTAATTAACTTCCACGAACGTGAGCACACTGAAAATAAAAGCAGGTATGCACGTAGTACATGCTCATCTTCCAACTGTGTGTATGTGTGTGTCTAAACGCCCATGCTTCATGCTATCCACCCAGATGCTCCTGGCAGGAGGTGACCTCTGAACAGGAACAGACGGCAACTCACACTCACACACTGACATACACACACACACACACACACACACACAGAGGGATAAAAAGAGAAACTCAAAGTCGGAACAAGGTCATGTAAACTTCCAGAATAACTAGTAAAAGAGGAACCACGTTCTTCAGCATCCTCTCTGACTCCATCCTCGCTCGTCATATTTGTTGCAGTTCTCTTCCAAATGTTAATTCATCTCACAACACTGCCTCAAGCTTGAAATGTAACATAATGTAATATTCTCATCTCAGTAATATGAATGTTGCTATGAAAAAAACATTTAAAGCACCTTTGGTAGAGTTTGTAACTTGTTAAATTTTGCAACTCTCTCCTGCATAACATAGAAGAAACCGCTCTGGGACACATATCAACATGGTGGGATTGGCAGAGGCAATCAAACGCCAATGAAAAGAACCATTCATCAGAAAGTTGAACGATAATTACTTGTATGCGTTTCTGTGTGTCCTGATGCTTTGCAAACTGGTGTCAGAGATGAGGAAGGTAAAGGCAGAGAAAGGGAGAAAAGGAAAGATTGGGTGGTGAGCAACACAGAATGTATGAGGAATATTAAAAAAATAAAGTTTAGAATGAATATGTTAATGTGTATGTACAGTTCACATATGCATGAACATTAAACTGGGGAATAGGACAGCACAACTGAAATGAGTGAGAGCCAGTTGAGCATATGATTTATAGCCATTGCTAGTCAGTGAGATCATGGTAGAAAAGGCAATTGTGTATGTGCATGTGTGTGCATGAGAGAGAGAGAGAGAGAGAGAGAGAGAGAAAGAGAGAGAGATAAAGAGGGAGCGAACAAGTGATGTTGCTGTTCATTAGCAGTCCTCCCTTATAGCTGGATGGTTACAGGATAATCATGTCGGCTTGGTGGCGGTGTGTCCTTGACTGTCATTGGTGGGACTCTGCTGGGCTTGTCTCTATTCCAGACTGTGTGTATGTGTGTTTCTGTGTGTGTGTGTGTGTGTGTGTGTGTATTTTTATGTGTATGAGAGTCTTTCAAAACTTTAATTAACCAACTAAGCCACACACATCGGTGCCAAAAGCTGTGAGGCAGTAATGCTTGTGCTTCCAAATCAACAAAATATAATTCCCTTCCTGTCCCATCAGCCTATTGTGTGAGCATTTCCAATCCTCTGAAAATGTGATGTATAGCTGAGACAATAGCAACGAAATGCCATTCATTCTGCGTTCAGTATTTTTTAATGATGGCATTTTACCATTTTTTGGTAACTGACGGAGTGAAGCGCCAATAAAAAAAACAAGCACAGAAAAAGCAAAGAAACAAAATAACAATGGTAACACCAGATTCAGCAACATGCAGCTTGACCCGGATCCTCTGCTGCATTTCTTTGCTGATATCCACTGATCGATCTCTGCTCCAACAGACTTAGAATGATTTTGCAGTTCCACAATACTGGGTTGACTGCTTTCCCCAAGGGTATTTCCTAAACTTCTGCAGCACTGTGATCGATGGGTTAAAAAAACGGGGCAATTTTTTTTTCTTCCCCCCACACAGCTGCATTAGGTTTTTTCTCATGACCGCATACGTTTTTCCAAATTCTGCAAATGCAGATGGACTCTGCTGCTGTAGTCAATTCAGCTGAGAGAGACACAGATATAACCAACATCAGTAAATAATGGGAGAACACAAAAGGCAAAAACTGAAAATCATCACTGGGGTGAGAGGCTCACACAGTTCAGTTCAGTTCAGTTCACATGGTGCCTACAAGTTTCATAAAGTACAATTTAAAACTTCCCTTTGTTTAATGTCAAATAACCACAATGTCTGCAACCAGTGAGACTGTGAAAATGCTGTGAAATTAACCACACCTCTAACAACTTACAATATAGTGCATGTAACCTCTCACTGTAACCTTTCACAAGAATAGTAAAAATCTTTATAAGTAACCATTAAAGTGCAATTTTAACTATTTAAGACTTTACTGGATCTTTAGTTAATATGATTTCAAGACCTGTGCTCACCAAGTTTATATTTTCAAACAGAGCAGCCACAGCAAAGACCACACACGCACACATCTGGCTCAGCCTGACCATATCATTTGTTCCTGTTTCGCTCTGGTAAGAGAAAGGCCAGTGACTGATTTGGAAGTGAAGCCTGATGAGTGTCACCTGTACTAATGGGCCCTGTCACTCACAACCACAGGCAAAATGACTCACTCATGAATAAATTAGATAAAAAGGTGCTGCCTGGATTATCTGACTCTGTTGTTCTTCTGCTCTTTCACTTTGCCCACCTCTTATCTTTTCTCTGTCTTCTTTGTTTCTTCTGTTCTGTTTCCCTTTCGTCTCTCTTCAGACTCCCTCTCTTTTTCTGCATTCCCTCTGCTGCTCTTATCTCTTTCCAAACGCCCATTCCACTCACATCCATCAATTCACACTCAACCCACCACCCATCTATCTTTCCCTTTATCATTATATTTCTTTCCTCTAACTGCCTTGTCTTTTTGTCCCTTATTTCTTTCCTTGTGTCATCCTTTGTCTTTCTGCTGTCATCACCACCGCATCATTTTCTCCTCCCTCACTCAGAGGTAGACAAGGCTCACATAGTCAGTATTCTCATGCACACTCCATCATACTATCAATACAACAAACAAATACAATGAACCCCAATTGATTTCTGCTTCAGGCTCTATGTGCTACAGCTACTTAATCCACAAGCTATGCTTCTCCTACAGATCATAGAAATGCTCCAGTCCTGTAATCATTTTACTGTACAGTAGTCTATTTTTGTGCACTATACGTACAGCAAGATCCTTATATTTAATGCATCACTTTGCTGTCATACTGTGTCAGTGTCTTGTTGTATGTCACTACAGTTCACCAGCCATTGGTGGCATATATCATCCCTTAAATTGAAAAAATTCCAATTCATGCATAAATAAATAAACAAATCTTTACTGTTTTCCTTACGCTAATCCCAAGTATATGTGCAGTTTGACACCAAATCACCACTTTGGCAGTTAAACCAGAAATCTGGTCAAAAGTCAAGCCAACTGAAACACAGTGGAATTATAATTACATAACACAGTAATAGACATGGTGTGTTTATCACCTGAATGTAACCATTATAATGTAGAAATCATTTTGTTGTATGAATTGCTATCTAAGCTCTGTTCCATCTCTGTGGTGTTCAATTTTGATGTGTTACTAATTGGTATATCCTTTATTGTTGTTTTTATACTCTGGATTGTTTCCCTCTTAATACACCACTTTCATTACTGGTTTTACTCACCTCAATACATCTCTCTTTTAGGATTTCACACTTTTCAAATATTTTCTTTTCTTTTATTCTATTTCTACTATTGTCTTATTTTGCTATTCTGAATTTTTACATTTTTAGCCTGCCTCAGGTGTTTCCTGATTGCAAATGTATGAGATTTATGATTTATGAAAGCATTTCCTCAGTTATCGTTTTTATTGAGTTGACTACAGATAACATAGTTGTGGATTGGGGGTGGGGATTCTTTTTATTTTTGTGTTACATTGTGTTTGTATGAAAAGAGCTATAAAAATAAACTCATATATTGAATATTTCAAAACCCAAAGATTTGTAATTCAGTAAGTGCAAACATTTCCCTAAATCTTCAGAAATATTCTCAAGCCGCACATTGCATATTTTACATTTGCATATCATTGCTGTAGGAAAGTCCACAAATGATGTAACACCGAGTTTACTCTCCATACTTCTGTGTGACATGATGGCAACTGTCTAAAATGAAATTTCAAAATAAGATTAACTACAGCAGCTGAGAAAGGTCTAGGTCATTAGCAGACATCACGGAAAAGACACACATTGCCAACACTGTCCTCTGATCACAGGAAAAATGGGAAATCTAAAAGACAGCTTGTCATAATTTGCCATCATGTCACATCATACGAGATGGTTCACAATGTGGCATATCATATCATAAGGTTTCCATGGCTGTCAGCGGGGCTATCAGTCAGCTATGTGACTTTTAATGTGCCAGAAAGTTCACAATGTTGCTTTCAGATTGTCCAAACATCACGTCTGGACAAACTGAAGGCACTCAAATGCAGCGTATAAAATCACAGAACTGAAACATGTCAGCCTCTATATATAAAGATTTGACATGTGGATGTCATTATAGTGCAATTCTTCTTTCAGTTCTACTTTCAGATAACATATCAACTATTTAAATGAAACAACTGATGCAACCAGATCAATGCTGGTGTTTTAACATGCTGCTGAGGAAACTTTTTAATTTGTTTGTAATTCATCGCTTGATATTAAATCCATCCATCCGTCCATTTTATAGTTGCTTAGGGCAACAATGGAAACAAGGGTGCAACTCAAACACCTAAGCAACTTCCACAAGCTACTCATGGAGGATACCCAAGCGTACCCAGGCCTGCTAAGAGATGTAGTCACTCCAGCTAGTTCTACATCTGCACCAGTTTGGCCTGGAAGCCCTCCGCACTGAAAACTCCAGGCCTAGTATTTATTTATTATTATTTGCTAGGACAGAGTGGACCCCACATATAGTCAAAGATACTAATGCAAAACAAAAGCAACCAGTCATCCAAACCTAGTGAAATATGTTGTTTCTCATAGTTTTCCAAGGGCCAACAACAGTGTTTGTCAGTGCTCTTTCAAAAATGCATATGACAGTTACAAAAATAACTAATGACTTCTATGACACAAATGACATTGCTGTGGTTAAGGACTGATTAAGTTTAGACATAAAACTTCTTGGTTAGGGAATGGCTGTGGTTATGGTTAAAATAAAACAACACTGACTGTTGGTAGGAAACAGGATGTGAAAAGCGATCGCTCATGTCAAGCTCACACTTTGCACGCCCAACCACCAACCACGACCTCCATCCTAAGCGGTTCTGAGGTACTATAACAATGTATTACTTTTGCCTTTACTTTTGAGACTTGTGATCTGCATGTCCTCAAGAGCTCCTTGTCAGGTAAAGACAAACGTAGGTCATGAAAAAAACTGCAGACAATGTATCAACATGTAGTACTAAAAGGATGCAGATAGGACTCTTTGTTATTCAGTAAGCTCATGAACCATAAGCCATTTGTTTGACTGCACTGCTGCTTGCGACGGACACGACTACCTAATGCATGCTGCATGAACAAAAACATGAATACAATATAAACAAGGTGATGTTGACCTTTAAACAAACTTGTGCTGTAAAAAGAGCCACCTCACTAACGCACAGCTCTGAGGAAGGCTTGTTGATAGTTATCATGCGGAAGTGCTCATGTGGCAGACAGTGACTGGGATGTTGCCTCTGCTACATGTCTGCAGTGTGGCTCGGCTAGCTGATTTCCCCTATTGTGCACAAACAATGGTAAAGAGCAGACATACCCTCTCTCTGTTTCGCTCTGGTTCCCTTTTTCATCCACTTTTTGTTTCTCTTTGCTTCCACTTTTGGTGTTATTACACTCTCCTTATGTTTGTTTCAATTCTTGCCTCTCTGCCTCACTTTCTCCATGTCTCAGTTCTTTAATCAGACTATGAAATGACTGCAGAGGCTGGCAGAGCAATCTCCTCCTCACAGTTCATCTGAAGTGCTAATGTGGATGGAAGGAGGAGAGGAGAAAAAAAAGATGGTGGGAGACGGAAATGATAGAGAAATCAAATAAAAAGGGAGAGCAAGATGTAGACAAGCAAGGGGAGAAAGGAGAAGGAAATGAGTGGATTGAGGCCTACATACAAAACAAAGGGGTGCAGCAGTGCACTGGGGAGTCATGGATAATACATAAAAGCAGGATGCATGCTTAAACAAGAGCATATATGAAGCACAGGATTGGGGTTAAAAATAGAGGACAACATAAAAGATAATGAAAGATGAAGGGGAAAAATGAAGTCACAGTAAGTTTTTGTGCTTATGTCTGACCTGCAAACCTTCACTTTTGCAGCTGTAACCCACACACACACAAACAAATGTCTGTCTGATGATAACCCAGGGAGGATGTATGCTCACTGAAAGCACAGAGATCAAACGAAATGAGCAGGAGATGAAGAAAACACACAGGGAAAGAGCAGACAAGCTTTGACAGAGAAGCAGATTAGAGGCAGAGAGCTCAGATTATTCCTCTGACCTGCTGGAAACCCTGAGGAGAAAAACTTAACATCTCTCCATGTGTGGACAAATGAGGTGTAAATTATTGATTATTTTTCTGCAGTGGCTGAGCATATCTGGGCCACCACACAGTTTTCACATATTTTCAGGATCAGGTTCTATGAGGTTCCCTGCTGGTTAAAATGATGTGTGCGTGGGTGTAGCAACATGCATTTGTACTTGGGCTTGCAATTACCATTCAGTGGATATGAGGGGTTAGGGTTGGGTTGGTGAAAGGGACAGCTATTGTTCAAAACTGTTGTATCAATGTGTTGTGCATAGATCAGATAAAGCAAAAAGATATAAACCTATAATCGGAAATTATGCTAATCATGTAATTTCATGCCAGCGTCATAGTTTTAATTTCCCAATTTGGGATGACACCTTGTATTCTTTGGGAGTTCCAGTAACTTGTTAACTATCTCTAAAGAAATTAATTAAGTTTAATTGACCTGAATACATTAAAGAAGTTAGTTATTTCATCAAAAGAGCAGGATAATAATCTTGCACCATCACTGCAGATCAAATCAGTAATTACTTTTAAATAGTATTCTCTGGCAAGTGGTTAATCATAGCATTAAACAGACTGGGTTACTTGAATCTGCATTCATCAGTATTTTTAAATTAATAAATGGCCCAAATGACTATATGTATTATGTGGTGACCAATCCACAGATAAACATCAACTAACTGCAGTTCCCCTCTGCTGTTCATAGTATTGTTCCCTAGAACAGCGGGCAGCTGTTTTCAGCCAATAAAGGTCTGATAAACATATTGTTGTGTGCTGGGCAGGTAGTTTACAAGCAGAGAAAAGTTAGAGATTAGCTGGTGAACATAGTGGAGCATTTAGAAGCTAATGAGCCAGATATTTCCCTCAGGAGTTGGTGGAGATCAAAAGCAGAGCTAAAAGGAGACTGACTATTGGACTCACATTCAGCAGGTAGCCAGAGTCATTACTTTAACTGAAAGCTAATGTTGCTCAACATCCGCTGGATGTGGCATCTGTTTGCAAACATGTTCACCAATCCAAATACATAAGATGTTAACATATCAGTTATGTGTTTACAGCTTGTTGCACTGCCCCTAAGTGGCCAAAAACAGCTCATGTTACATTTAACATGGGAAAGTTATTCACTGTCATTTGTCTGTGCACACTGTTGGGAGGAACAATATATCCACTGACAGCTGCTGTAACTATAATCAGAGATGCTTCACTAATGTCAGTAATAGTATCTTAAAGTTGCAGATTAATTTTCTGTCTTTTCAGTCCATAGAATATATCATTTACAGCCTTCTACCTTTCTCCTATTGTTTCCGCTGTCTTTTTAACTCTAGAGCTGAGCATCTAGGCCAAGCCATTCCACACACACACACACACACACTCACTCTATGTATGCATCCTCAAAGGTGCTTAGTGCACCAGTTTAATCCGTCTTTTTCTACGTGCCAAAATTCATTTCAGCACCTGCTTTGGCCATGCTGATTCTTTCCCCTGCATTCACTAGTATAGTGTTGGTGTGTGTGTGTGTGTGTGTGTGTGTATACATATTCAAGTGTGTGAACTCAAACAGCAGGAGAGAGCATGCTAATAAATCCTCAACAACACCATCTCTTGAAATAATGAGACACTTCTCACCTATCCTCCCTCTTTTTTTCCCCCATCTCACACGCTCTCTCACACACACACACACTCTCTCTCTCTGTCTGTCTGTCTGTCTGTCTGTCTGTCTGTCTCTCTCTCTCTCACACACGCACACGCACACACACACACACACACACACACACACACACACACACACACACACACACACACACACACACACACACACACACACACACACACACACACACACACACACCACACACACACACACACACACACACCTCTTTAGAGCTACCCTGGGGAGCTCTGGGATTCCTCCCTCTCCTTGCTATGGCAACACAACTTTACTCCTTTCCCACAATTGGACACACCGGCCCTCAAATACCTGGGCTTCTATGGATCATAAATATGATTTAGAAAAATATGCAACATATCAAAACGAGAGAGAAGCCTGTCTAATGCAAAAATGAGATAATGAGATGTTTACAAAAGACCTCCAGTAGACTCAAAAGATGTTAATAAAGTGGTTGTTATCAGTGAGAAGGTTAAATAGCAGTTATTAGTTTCACTTTATCTCTATCCACCACAAGAGGAAAACACCATCCTGAAGGAAAATGAGATAAGCTCTGCATAGACCAAGGCCGACAGAGGGAACAGAGGAAGTACCTGCAGATTACACTCTGTATTTCTGTACTGGAAACCGACACCGTAGCATCGACTGCCTGCAGCTTCAAATCAGTCTAAATGCAGTGACTGCTTTCTCATGCAAAAGTTCAGGTTAAGAGTATTTTTACCCTAGGGAAAAATTCAATATAACATAGAAACATGGTGAAAAGAAGATATCCTTTACATAGAAGAAAATATTTCAGGAGTAGCGGCAGAGCTCCTGACCATAAAACCAATCAATTATGTATACTGACTGGCCAAGTTATTCTCATACCAAACAGCTGTAATCAGAGTTATCATCACTTCAAACAGCACAAGGGTAAGAGTATCAAAAGTGTCTATGTGCTGCATATAAAAGATTCACATAGCTATGTAATGTTTTATCTTTAGCCTTTTGAAAAGATGTCATATCATTATCCTCACTGTCAGGAGCTTCATTCTAATCAGAAACGACAGCATCATTTTGATCATCTTCATCACCATCAGTTACTGTGAGCTATCACAGTATCTGTAATTTCACATTGTGATAAATATACTGTATATTGTTATAAGGTAAATAAAACAGAACATTATAAAACTGGTTATGGATAAATAAATCAGACAGGTGTGTCTCTTTTTGGCTGTTCCATCATCAATAAATCAAATTACTTTACTACATTAAGGCAAAAATATATATAAAAACATAAAATCTACATTGCCATTAAGTTATAATAGATAAGAAATAGATTTGTGACATTGCATATTGCATCATATCACCCTGGGCCAGCCAGGTCTGCTTCCTGTTTGTGTTTGAAGAAAAGACAATGTAAAGTCCAATAAAAGTCAAAGCTTTAACTAAAATTCAAAAAGTATTTTCAGTAGTTTATCATTTGAAGTATCATCATTAACAGCTGAAAACACCTGCAGCAAAAACACATTGCATTATTTATCATTAGTCTTTCTCCACATTGCAAAGGTACAGAAACATGCATATTTTTTATCTTGGAGTTGTTTTCATTCCCAGTCATTTAAGAGACATTTCCAAGGTCAAAACACAATGTATTATTATTATTCAAATAAACCACCAAACCAATACCTGACACTACAAATCACACCTACCTGTCACCGCATGGACAAGATGATATGCAGTCAAAAGTAATCTTGGATAAAAGCACACACACTTCTACTTGAAATATGAGATGAGGTATGGCTGCTACCATACAATCATTTATAACCCCTGTTACAGACGGAAGTGCACTAATGAAACAGCTTTTTCAGAAAAGAGAGAAGTGCTCTGTATTGGCTGAAAGACTCAGTAGGCAGTGACCGTATTGCATTTCACACAGTGTGAATATTTTAAGAGCACTTCTCCATTGGTACAATGAAATGTTATACTGTAACGATGTCAGAGAAGAGACTCTTAACTTCCCTTCACCTGTAGCATCAAGTTGACAGAAAAACAATCTAAAGCTGGACTTGAAATAAAATAAAAAAACAGAAAATGTTGAAGAGAAAAGAGATCCTTATACTCATCAAACATTTGGTACGCAAAAAATACTGATGCAAACTATTGTACAGAATACTCTGCAACTGTTATTTCTAAATTATGAAGATGAGCTGACGTTCATATGACTTTTTTTCTATGCAAGGTACCCATCTTATTAATGCTTGAGGGAGTCACATTGAAGTATCAAATTTCCCAAGAGACATCGCCAGGAATTTATGAAATATGTGTCACATGTAACATCTAGGGACCTTTCCTCTCAATGATGTAACAGATCAATTACCTCAATGTCCCCTGATGTCAGATAGAGAGCGAGTCAAGCAAAAGACATAGGACAAGACTGAGACAATAAAACCAAATTACCACATCTACAAAAAAAAAAAAAAAAAATCTGAAAAACTGAACTATAAATTGTAGAATCAATGTAATTCTTGTGAAATATTCACAGTAGGCAATAAAATTAACATTGAAGTTCATCTATTTGATAATTTAACCAATTGTTAAACATCTAGAAGCACAAATCCTACAATTTAGAGAAATGTAATCCTATAACTCAGGGTGGGGTGAGGTGTTTCTAGTGATATCCTATAATGTGTCTTCTATGTTTCTGCTGCCAGAGTGAACATCTACAGCTAAATACCACCACCAAGTGGACAAAATAGTGTAGTACATGCTACATATTTTCACTTTACTGCGGCATTGTTGTTGCTGTTATTGTCATAACATTTTGTCAAATTAATCAACCTGCCCATAAGACTGGTAACTGGCCTTATATTTAAGGATATCGAGGCTGAACTTTTAGCACATTTTCTTCTATTTATTTGCACATTAATTCTGAAAAATATTGTATGGTTTCTCATTTTTGTCATTAACATAGGAATTGCAATTCGTGCCATTTATTTCAGATATTATAACTTCTAAACTGTGGTGTAAACCACAGAACACACACTGGGACTCCAACAACTGCTTTCATGTGCACAATGGGATTGTAAAACTAACACAGAGGGCAGAGCAGGGAAGCTACCAAGAACATTCTGTAGTTTCTGTCTGTTCTGCAGTTAATCTGCAGCTCACCTCATGTACCGGAGAGCTGATATTGATCTAGATTTATCCAGCATCAGCAGAGACGTGACAATTCCTGATTATCATCTTAATTTAGAAGTGAAAAATAATAGTTGAGGGTGAGGAATTTCAGTGAGCCAGCAAAATTATAATACAGGACACATGAACACAGACTACCCACTTTAAAAAGTTACCTGATAGCAACTCTTAGCTGTGTCATATGGCCCTGTGATGAACTGCGGCCCACTTTTCTTCTTAAGGATCCCAACACAACCTGAAAAGAGAAAAACATCCATGACTCATCTCAGTCTGCTTCTGCAATAGTTTCCTGTATAAGATGCTGAATACATCATATATTGTGAATACATATTTGTGTATTCTGTATTCGTTATGGATAATGTACTGGTGTTCTCGCTACTGTAGTGTTGTAAAGTAGTGGGCTTTCAATTTATGTATGTATTTTATGTTATTCACCTCAATACAAATGGAAAATGTACAATAAAAAAGGAAGATCTTGCCGCATGTTAAAAGAATCCTATACTGGCAGAGGCTAGTGGTAAAATTCGGTTCAATTTTTAACACCTTAACACCTGCAAACCTTTCAAAAGTCCCAACAACCAGACTCTACTGTGCTATTTAGAGAATTAGAGGATTAGCTTCTGATATGTCCAAACACTTGAAAAACATTGGGTAAATATCAGGCCAAAAACACAAACTTGCAGTAACTTTTGTAATTTATAAAGCCACTCTATTATTAAAGATAAGCCAGATCTGTTGAGAGAAACACAGGAAAACTGTTGAAAAGTTGTAATAAGGGGAGGGATTACATAGTTGATATGAAGTTAAGATACATTAAACTGACGTGTAAAATGAAAGGCCAGCTAGAACTGATTTCTTTGGCCATTTGAGAGCAGAGAGAACAAGTTGTGAACACAACAGACATATCATCACCTTTTCAGCTGATATGCTTTTTTCAAACAGTTGCTTATTAACACATCCAGCAATTACAGAGCAACATCATCATTTATTTGGAGATGTTTCTATCTGCACAGCATTAAATAAATATCTTATTAATGGCACATAAACCCAGTTTGTTCCACTCTAACTTATATATATAATACTCAGGCTCTGTCCTTTCCTTTGACCTGTTTGGCCTTGGTCAACTATAGTGCATTCGCTGAACTGGTTATGCAGAGACACTCAGACTGTGTAGAATACAAAGAAAACTATAAAAAAAAGAGTGTGGAAGTTTGGTTCAGATTAAATACCATCCCAACATGGATACAGCCATCAATCACATGTGCACTGAAGCAATTTTGGCCACATAGCAAATCAAAGACAGATGTGACTCCACAGAAAACCACTTTTCACTATAAGTGCCTGCTCAGGAGCTTGTATTCAGACACTATAGAATGATTCCAGTGCTGAAAATGCACTGACACTGCTTAGTACCGCAGCAAAAGCACATTTTGATTGTTTTAAGGCATAGTTTAGCATTAAGCCATTAATTCTCTATACTGTGACTAGATTCCTTTTTCATGATTTGTTTCCAGTATAATATACAAGTATTAATACTAGTATGTTAAATAAATATGCACACATATTTAAACACAAAAAACGTGTAGACCATCAGGTGCTATATTTGAGCTCATTCTAACCTTTCATGGCGAGCACACCGCGGCAGAAGTCTTTGAAGTTGATCCTCCCATGAGAGTCGGGGTCCAGACATTTGGCCAATCTCTTCACCTGTGGAAAAGTATGGAGAAAACATAAAGATTATTCTGCTCCCTATGTCTGTTGTCTGATGTCATGCAAATTAATCTTTTAGTATCCATTATGCCAAAACTGCATGTGGTCCAAAATAATCAGTATTATACAGCACAAGTGATACAAAAAGAATTGTTTTCTGTGCAAGCTGGAGAAAAGGAGGTTTTGAATATAAGCACATATGCCACAACAGGAAAAGCACAGGTGTGATTAACAACATGGAGCTGTCGTTAAGTGTTATTAGTTACACCTGTGCTTCTCTTCCCATGGCAACTCTTTCTGTGCTGTGAAAAACTGACTACAATAAGTACTAAAACCCCGGTATCTAACTGATGTCAGTAGACGGCTGAAAAATAACCTATCAAGTCTATTCAAACCAACCGTGAGCCATTTGAACATGTATTTACACGTGGATGTGTTTTGTGTGTTTATCTTAATGCAGATCTGCAGCTCCCACATCTTGCACCATTTGGTTTCCCAGACAGAGAGTTGGCTGATAAGTACAAACCAGTTATCAATACATGACTCCACACTTTCAATATTGCCCAAAGGCTTTCATCTACAGAAATGCTGGTGATCATGCTGCATCTATCCTCTCTTTTCATTAGTCGTGCATCAAACACTGTAATGTCTTTCAAAAAACATAGCTAAGTATGTATTCCATGATCACAGAGGAAAATAATTTATGTTGTAGTGATGGTATGACACACAAAGGATCACGAGATACCAAAATGTTATAATCCCAACAATAAATATCTAAATGACAATAGTTTATCTTCTTCATCTTCAAAATAAGACAAAGTTGATGCAATGTTTATTATATGACACAATGCTATCAAAATCAATATGGTTGATTTTAATGACTACATTCATTTGTGCCCAGGAAATTCATGGCAATCTGCTTATAACATTAAGCAATATCAAATCTGCAAAATTTATATTCTGGTCTGATGTTGCTGCACAGACGTCCAGAATGGACAGATAATCTTCTGGGGGCTCATTACATTTTGAAAACTTTTATTTGCTTCACGCGCATGTGAACGCGTGTTCATGCGCGACGAGGTTATCGTTCGCACCTGCTGTTTTTAAATACCGTTTCCTGTTGGCGTATATCAGACCTAATATATGGTTGTTTCACTCTAACTTCACTCTAAGTCTTGTTTAGCGGGAAAGACGGACTAGAGAGGGATGCACAACAAGCTAGCACCTTAACGTTACAGTTATTTGCTGACTTTACCTGATTGCTGTTCCTGCAATTCACTCAAGATGCTTTTTTCTCTTTTCGTTACCAGAAGGATAGTTCCGCCTAATCCTCTCCTCAAAGTTGTAAACATTGGCACCCACTGTAATACGAGGGGGATTCGGGGACCTTGCGTAATTTGCGGAAGTCTACGCAACATTTGCGTCGGCGGCGTATAGGCCTGCCCGGCTCCGAAAAACTTGCAGGCCTCAATAAAAGGAATTGATAAGCTCGAAGGCATACGATTCCGATGGTCCAGACAATTTGAAACCGGTTTTAAACTGGATCCGTTTCTCGATTCCCATCACTACCTGTCGCAGCTGGTAACTATATAAAAATAACTTTCAACTTGAACCAAGACTGAAGTCACAGGGACATCACACTTTTGTACAGCCTAATGAAGGTAGCCAAAGCATGGATAAGGATAACCCATCCCTCATGATCCTTTCAGATCCACTTCACTGAGGAGGGGTGCAGCTGTTAAGCACTCTGTACCATAGCTGCATAATGCATTTTACTTTTTGCAAGCTACCCACAGCTGTTTCAATTTTAACAACCCTAATTTTAGCTAAAGTTTGAGGCTGAAATGAAAACAACTTCTGTTTTCCCAGGTTAAAAAAAAGCTACTTTGGTCAGATCCTGATGCTTCAACTTCGAGAGGTAGATGTAGAACTAGAAAAACAACCAGGATAAGATGAAAGAGAAATGTGTTACTACAGAAAACCTTTATCAGGAATAATTTTTATTGTACACACTCTGTCATCTCATACCTTAGCAACCATTGCCCTGGTAACTGAGAAACATGTATAGTAGTACTCTTGAAGCATTTTAAGGTGTTTTGAAATGAGGTCACTGGACGACTTAAATCAAGGTAATCTATTTGGATCAAACCCAATTTTAAAAGATTTGTGTAATTCAGCTAGTCCTGTTCAAAACCGTTGACAGCCTAGATAATTGCCTCTGATTTATCCTTGTAGGTTTCAAGGACAAAGTGAAGGGGAAAGAAAAGAGGTCAGAGGAGAAAACTGAAGGATTATGGGAGTGTGTGCAGGTTTGCATGTGACTACAGTTGGGAGAGTGTCACCCAGTGTATACATTAGTAGGTCAGGTTGTCACTAAGCAGCCTGTGGGATTTGCTCATACAGGACAATGACATGAAAGGGCAACATATGCAGTTGAGCTTAATTTGAAAATAAAAACTGAACAAAATAGATGTAGTGTTTGATTTTCTGTACACAATCTTATGTGGGTCATGTGTTCATCATAAAACAGATGTTTTTTTGTGTGTGCATTATACAATACAAAGTTACCTTATTTTATACTGATTACAAATAAATAAGAAGCTATACCTGGTAATTCACTGAACTGTAGAGTGTAAAATGTATTGTTCTGTACAGGATCTACATGTAGGTCCTTGAGTTATAAATTACATCCACTTCATCCAATGAACCGATCTCCCAGGCCAATGAAAAGCTTCCCCCAGGAGCTAATCAGTGCCTCCACAATGTTCCCGCTGATGAGCAACGCAACACTGGGGAGCCAATCAATGACAACTACCCTGACATGCAGCGAGACCCAGAGGTCTGAGGGACATCCAGTGGGACATGTAATGAAGGAAAAAAAACATCTAAAATGCAACCAATAACATTCCTTATTCATCACACACTAAACTCTTTGAATCAAATAGTTTTTCTTCTTTGTTTTGTGGGCATGTCTTTCATGATGAAACTGAAATTCAAATGCAAAATATCCCCAATCAAATAAAAACAGCATCTTAATAAAGGCCTCTCAGAAAAAGTCAAGTGAAATATGACAGATTTTTTAAACTCATTACCCAGCACTAACAGATTGTAGGCCTCCTTTTGTGTTCTTAAGTATCATACTCGTTTGGTTACTAATAATGACAGCATCCAAATACTACCACAACTGTACCAGAGATTTACAAAGTTGCTCACGGGCTCCTCAACAACAGTTGCTGAAAAAGAAATCTTTCCTTTCTTGGCCACAACCTCCAAGCAAGGATTTGACAAAGACATAAAGTTTGTGTGACCACTTTGGTGATAGACCCACCTATGGATGTCATTATATAATTAAAAAGTGCACCATCTGTCCACTAAACCTTTTCTAAATGCTTGTCCTGTGTATGGAAACAAGAGGCTGGAGCTGTGTCATGAAATTGTCAGTGTTCTCTGGTGGAAAAACCATATAATGAAGACATACATTACCTTAAATGTCCCATATTTTACACTTTTCCAATGTTTTATTTGATATCCATTAGAGGATATATTTGTAAACAAAAAAAAAACAATCTCAGTGTAGTTTTACATCTCTCTTGGACCTCTCTCTGGAGCTCTAGCAACAACAGGTGGGTGTCTGTTTTCTGAGAGACCGTATAAAATTATAGCAGATTTCAGGTAAACACAACAAAACCAAATCCTTCAAGGTTGGATTGTGGGTGCAGGTGGCCAGTTGGCACAATTTACATTTCAATATGCTGAATACTAATTTTCTTATTGCTCTAGTGTATTATAGGATTCTGTCAATCAAATCGAATAGATAATGATTTGTAACCGACTTACCACATCAGTTAAGTAATGCAAATTCTCTGATTTTCAGCATTTTTAATTAAAATGTTTGGAAAAATGTTAAAAGTGAATATTTCCACGAGACAGTTGCCAGTGAACATCACTTTCCTGCACTGCTCCAGTAAAACTTACCTATCTTCTTCCACATCTAAATTCCTGGTCAGACAGGTAAGACTGTTTTGCTGGATTGTCTTACATACTTCCAGTGTTCCCACTGCTGGTTACATTGCTAAAGGAGCAAAAACTATTTTCTGCTTTGGCTGGAAAACTTTAATTAGGAACCTCCACTGCAACAGTATGGACCAGCTGAGCTCTACCCAATTAGCCTCTCGTGTGTCAAAAAATAAAAAGTGGAACTTCGCATACGTTTTTTTTAATCGCATAACAACGTGAAAGCTTGTAATTATCTTTTCACGAGGCAAGATACAGTATAGGAGCCTATTAGGATGAGTCTGAAAATAATGAGGGTGTCTGGTAATGTCTGTTTTCCAGTGTTACTCGGTTGCCAATAGCACCTTAATCCACGAAGGGAGAAGGTATAGTTCTAGTTCTAGTAAAAGTCAGACGAGCGAGTCATGAACAGCAAAATATACATTTTTTGGAAAGGTCCAACTTCATGTATTCTCACCTGCTTTCTTTGCCCAAACTGAGACCCCAGCTGCACCAAGTGTTCAGGGCGAATAAAACCGTCTGAGTCCTCATCACAAACGTCAAACACCGCTTTCATTCTCCTCACAAATGTCAGCAAATATTCCGACTCAGGTATAAAGTCTTCATCCATCCCTTTATTGACTCACTATTTTTTTTTTTTATATATCAGGCTCTTTTACCCCGACGTGACCCACGGTAGCACCGTATTTTATGGAAACCGCTCGGAGTGTGCGCGTGACACAAGAGCTCGTGGATGCTGCTGCGCGCGAGAGGAGAAGTGATGCTGAGGACAAACGAAAGGCTGGAGTAAAAACACAGAGCAGTGCTCTGCATTACATCAACTTTTCCTTCACCTCCTACTCAGTTTGTCATCACTTTTTCCATCTTCTGTGAAGTGTTTGCAGTGCTGCCATAGCAACCAACGCTGCTAGAAAATTGCTACAGTGAGTTTAGGGTGGACAAGTCAGGAATTAGAGCTAAACATATTTTACTACATTGCTATTTGTTTTTTGGAAGTGAGCATGCATAAAAAGAGGCTTGGGTAAGTTAATGTTATGCAGCACAGATTTTATTCCATGCACTGATGTTTCCATATATAAGTGTGACTTCTTCAGAGCTGGGGTAAAGCTCCTACAGAAAAACAATATGCACAATATGGTTGGTTGAAGGACATATGAACTGTGTTTTCTACATGTGTGTATAGAGTCCTAAGATTTTATTCATTGTAATTGTCATTTTTAAATAGCCTTTCTTGCACATCCCTGGAAGCTTTATATAGGATGTGATTTGTTTTAGTTTTTAAGCTCTGAAGAAAACACTTGTGCCAAAAAAACAAAAAAACAACCATCTCATAGAATAAAGTTTGCGGTGCATAACTGTCAAATGTGCTCCTGCCTCTTTCCAAGTTGTTTAAGCTTGTTCATTGCCTGCAGTCATTAAGACCTTTTGTGCAGATGAGCACACCTCCCTACAGCTTTGAATGCATTAGCTACACAGTGGATTGCTGTGTGTTTAGTTGACCTCAATTCAAGTCTAAGGAGCAAATTTTATGTAGTTTTCCTATTTTTGTATTTCGTGAATTATTTTACTTTAATTCCAACTTTAAATGTAAATAAATTGTTTTTTTCTTTTCCGCTCTTGGTGTCCTTCAGCCTTACTGCTTTGTCCCAGTTTGGCTTTAGTGGATACAGTGCAGTAAAACCACCAATGAATTACCACCTGGTGAACCCACTCTGTAACAGTCAGAAGAAAAGTGTGACAGTGCCTCCTTACCCACACCGATTTATTTTTGACTGAGCTATACAGTGTTGGTGACGATATGCTTCTTACTGGGGCAATACTTATGCATTTCGTACTAAATCTCACTCTTTGGATTATGAAAATGGTTTGTGTAAAAGATGCTTGACATTAAGCTGACTTCCAGGTAATATGTTGAACACTGGGTGTGCAGTCAGGCACAATGAGACACCAGGAGAACTCCAATACAATCCAATTGTAGTCTATTGCATTCTTTCAGGTTAATACAAGTGGTAGCGAGTCTAGGCAATGAAGGTGGACAACAATCGATTACTTTAAAAATAAAAATCTAAACAGAAAATATAAATCATCAAGGAAAATATGTAAGATTATCAAGTGTCACACAATTTATAACAACTAGAACATGCTATCTTTAACATATCATCTCAGGCAAAATACTGCAAGGCCTTAAGAACAAAGGAACTCACATTTGTACTCAGGCAAACATTTGTTGCAAGGAGAGAGCCCAGGTTTCTGCTGCACAACAGCTCGCACCTGAACTCAATCCTCTTTATAGCCTGTGATAAGCTCCTCCTCCAGACCTGCTCTTAACAACAGTTTGACACAATTAATCCTGTCCTAACAAATATCCTATACTACCTCTTTAGTTGTTTCAGTTGAAGTTGTTTTGATGTCAAGAGAGAAAAACAACAGCTGCATGTGACGGGGATTTATGTGTAAAAACCAGTGAACTTTTTTTCTGGAAAATGAAAGAGGACATGCATGCATTTTACAGAACTAACCTTAGAGTGTTTTTGAATTCTTCCTCCTCTGGCTGCACGTTTTAGCCATTTGTGCATACATGGCAGTATTTCTCAACCTGGCCCCATGACACTTTAATTTTAGCATCTTATCAGAGACAGTTTTACACCCAGGATGGAAGGTGAATGTTGTTAATTAGCTGGAGGAATAGAAACCCGCAGTTTCTGGATCACATGAAAAGTACAGGAGGGAGAGAAACTCATCTCTTCATTTACAGCCTCGTGGAAACTTCATGGTTAAAATGGGGGAATTTTGCATTTTGCTAAGGAAAATGACTCAGAGGTTGGATTTTTAGACCAGGATAACGCTTCCTCTTTCTCAGAAAAACACTATCATATTTTTAATGTCGTCCTGCTAACCCCCCGTTCCTTAAAGGCTGAAATGCAGGTGATGTGTTTTTAATGGTTTTAAATGGTTTTAAAATGTTGTTGCAGTTGAGTTGTTGTTGAGTTTCCTCTGAGCTCTTTTTTTTTTTTTTTTTATAAACAGTGGCTCTTAAAGAAAAAGTGTCAGGGTACGATCAAGAACCTGCACCTCGGAAGGTTTTTTATGACTTACCCCGACTTAGTCTTCCATTAGATGAATGATAATGAAACATGAGTCTTTCCAGAGTAATATGGAAAGAAGGATTTACAATTTTGAGATTAATTTAAAATTAAATGTATAACATGCCCTTTAATTGTCCCTTGGGCTAGAGTGTCAGTCCCTCGGTTAGAAAAACTAAACTTCTTCTGCTTCACGGAGATTTAAGCTTGGAGTTTGGAGTTGTTGATACAGTTTATAAACATCTTGTTCTATCTTACAGTGACCTAATTCTTGGTCACTATTATCAAATCTCTCTTTTTTGCCATCATCTCCAGATGTGTCTGCTACAAACTTTTCCCACACTTTAATGCCCACTTATTTTTTGCATAATGAAAATGAGGCTTTTGCCCAGACTCGATCAAACTTTTCTTTGAAATGCATAAAATGTACCAAAAAATATCCATGTATTGTGTTTAGGGGAGATGCAGGCCATCTCTGTGAATACAAAATGAGATCAGGATTTTTATAAAATTCCCAATAGAACTGTATTTATAAGTTTGTTGAACATGTGGTATTCTGCATTAAGTATTTAGTCTTTATTTGCACAAGCAACAAACAATAAAATTACAATATTAGCACTATGACAGTATTTCTAATACAATATGTATGATAATCTTATAGACTCTATGCTACAAGCACTTCATCATAATAGCATTCTTGACTCAAACAGTTGAAAACAAACTAACACTTCCTCCATTTTTATTGTATCATAGAAAGACGAATCCTAGAATTGAACATCATATATTAATTTCAAGAAATGAATGTACTAATGTGATGGGTAACATCATTCTGATGTTGAATTACAACATAACTTTAATTCAATAAAGATGACAACAGACATATTTGACCCTAAAAAAAAACTGTTTATTGTCAAGCACAACTATAACGTCTTAACGGCAGCAGATGACATGGTGTGGAATACTGGTTATTCTAAGTCTCCATTAATGTGCTGATGCTGTAACATTTTCATATGTGGGTTAGTGACACTTAGGCCTCCTATTTATATTCATCATACCGTTCACATCCGAGCAGTTCCAAAAAAGGAAATGTGTTTACAGGTTTGACTACCCCCATCGTTTTCTTTAAGAGGATGTCGTATGTATTAAGAAAACAGAGAGAGAGAGGGAGAGGAAGAGAGTGAGAGAGAGGAGAGAGAGAGAGAGGGAGAGAGAGAGAGAGGAGCAGCTTGTGCTTGTAAGTGCTTTCATACTTCAGCCAGTCTGATTCTTGTGTCAAAGATGCAGGTTGTCAGTGGTGGACGATCACTTTGGATATATACTCTGATATTTACTCCTCTACAACTTTGGGGTAAGTATAAACATTATTCTAAATACAATCTTGTCATCATTATTTCCTTTGTTTTGTCCAAAAACAAAACAAAAAAAAAAGAATACATTTCAGGAGAACTATGAATTTGCTGATTTTTTTTAATCGATTTCTTTTGGCATGTAGAAGAAGCAAACAATAGTTCAATTCTGTCTGTTTATGTTAAATTTACTTAATATCTGATTTACAGGCTCTATTTCTAATTTCCTGCCCCAATTTTAATTCCTCAGCAGCTGCAATCATCAGTTTGGTACAAAGTGAGCATCACCACATGTAGCAGCTGCAGTAGCGTTTTGACACATCTGCTGCGCTGTTGCTCATCTCGTGAGAAATTTGTGAAACTCAACTGATTCCTGCTGTATGTCACACCTTTCTCTCTCGTGTCCAGGAAGACTTTCTGCTTCCACTTCCTCTCCCACTCTTCCGGCACCTACCCTGAACATCTCCTTAAGGTCAAAGGACTCAGTGACCCTGATCTGCAAGGTCCCAGAGGGTCATCATGGGGTTCTCTTCATGTTGTACAAGATCAGAGAGAACGTAATTTTTCTTTTCTTTTTTTAAGAATGTGTGTTTGGTTTTTTGAGTGTTTTGGGCTACCACTTGGTTCCTATGATTTTATTTTTTTCCTGTACTTTTTTTCATTCATGTAGGTGGACTCCCAGGAGCTGCAGTCTGGTACTGAGGAGGTTAAATTCACCTTCAGGGTACCTGAAATGGACTCAGGTGAACTGTTCTGCTGCCTGTACAAGGACCAGGGAGGCCGCTACAGTGCATTCAGTCCCTATTTGAGACTGGAGCAGCAAAGAGGTTTGTATGTTTTTTGTCAGAGATGTGTATCTTGACTATCTTGGTCTGTGGTCTTCTCATATCACCCAAATCATCATTTTAGTAAATGGAAAGAAGCAAGACACTGGTCCATATAGGGGACAAAGCAGATAGATGATGAGGTCAAGGCTGTAGCTTTACATTTAAACAAGGAACAAAGGAATTTAAGTTTGAGTTGATCTGTTCAATCTGTGCCAGGGGTTAATTCTACACGTGGTATAGAATAATAAACACTCACATCCGCTCCTCTCTAACTCTTAAAGCACACTGCTGCATGCAGGTGCTCTCTGTGATCTTTTATTGTTTTCTGTTCTGTGGGTGTGTAGCTGTAGTTACATCCTGCATTTCATATAGAAACCACACACACACACACACACACACACCCACCCAAAAAACATCAAACGCAATGTGCACTGGCTTGCACTGTTGACGGTTACAGAGGGAAGTCTGGCTACCGACAGCGACAAACCAAGGTTCACAGCATCATTTTAGGTTTTACATGATTTATGTGCCAATGGATGATCTGTAAAAATAATGAGAAAGAATATGTAGATAACTGTCTCCTTCTCCTCTCCTTATTTGTACTTCCCCAGAAACTGCCCCAACTCGCCCCATACCCTCTTTCCCTTCTCCAGTCTTGTCCATGGAGCCGTCTACTGGTGTGGTAAAACGTGGGGACATGCTGACCTTCAGCTGCTCAGTCCCTGATCTTTCATCTCAGACTCAGTCCCAGTCTGACTACAACAACAAACCAGACACCTTCCTTTTGCTGAAGACTGCTGAGCTCACAGGTACCACATCTATTATACCCCAGCCTCAGGCCAGTCAGGTATCAAGACCTGAACTTCAGCCAGGAGTCTTTACTGTGGGGCCAGTGAGGGGAGAAGAGGAGGGAGAGTATACCTGCATCTACCAGATCACCAAAAAAAGGCGACTGGTTAATTCAACTGTTAGCAACGTGGTTCAAGTCACAGTCACAGGTGAGGATGTCCCAGATAACTTTTCAATTCACTTCCAACAGCATCCCGGTTGAACTTTCTTCTGTTAATTCACTGACTAAATGTTTTAGTAAAGATTTATTCTATTATTTTATTCTTCTATTACTTTATTGATTAAAAAAATGACATTGTCTCGCTATAGTGTGTAAGGCAGTGTTTTTACTGCTATTATAATGACTGTAAAAAAAAACAAGCAAAAACAATCCAGCAACTGGATTAATCACTGTATGCATGGACAATTTGCAAAAAAAGGTGATTGTTGGCTTTTGTCATCAGAATTTGATGGAAATTATTACAGTGTTTACCAAAAATTTGGAAAATGTACTCGGGCATCAAATAAAGATTATATTTTGATTATTTTCTTCATTAATCAATAAATCATTTGGTCTAGAAAATGTCAAACAATACTGAAAACCGCCCTCCATCAGTTTCACTAAGGCCAAGTTGAATGATTTGAGAAGCTTTAACTGGCGAATATTCTTGTATCATTACTTTAAAAATGACTTAAATGATTAATCGATTATTATGATTATTGCAGATTCTTTTTCTGCCCATTAACTTAATGATTCATTGAACAATTGTTTCAGCTCTAGTTGAAGCAACTTATTTATGTTACCTAGGAACATTTTTTTTTTTTCATGGCTGTACTTTTCACGTTTCCTCTGGTTTTATCTGTTGCCAGATTTGCTCCCACTGCCCACTCTTGTTCTCCAACAGCAGACAGACGTTTGGCATTTGATCTGCACAGGGTCTCCTGCATACCCTGCTGCTGTGTTCTACCTCTACCTGGCAGATAATGAAGATCCCATTGCCACTCACCATGCCAAAGTGATCCACCATCAGGCCACTTTCCCAGTGCCTGTCCAGGAAACTCTTGTGGTTTCATACGAATGCCGGTACAGGGTTCTTCTGGGAAAGAAATGGAGCGATTCTGAGCTCAGCCACCCTCTGGCTGTAACCGGAGGTACAGATCTAGGCTCATACAGTATGTGTTTGGTGTGGTCAGAAGTTTTTGCAAAAATGTGGCTGATTGCTTCTTTTCTCGTCTTTCAGGAATTTCCCTTCCCTCATCATTAGGTAGGCCTAATATATCATGTCATTATTTCATTAGGGGTTTTCTTTCATGGGGATTTTAAGTTTCAGGAAGTAAAAGCCAAAAGATTAAGCAGACTTTATTAAAATATATCACGACTGTCTGAGGTGCAAGGGAATTCATTACTGAACACTTTAAGTACAACTACTGAACTACTACAGTGGTCCTGAACAAAACAAAAAAAAGTTTTATATCTTACAATCCTTTTTGTACCTGACAATAATGCCTATGTGATGTCTGCAGATTTGTCAGGTGTGGACTGGCCTCTTGTACTGGGCTCTTTCGCTGCTGTGTTATTATTCCTCTGTTTAGTGTTACTCGTGGTTCTGTTGGCGCTCAGGAAAGGTATTTCACACATGAATCTCTGCTTTTTGCACTAATACATCTACACCACTACGAAAGCCTTCCTTTGTGAAACATATTATTTCCCCACTCACTTCTTTTTTCACTCTCCTTCAAACAGAAAACGCAGCAGCTGAGAAAAAGAACAAAAGGTATTGTAAAAGCAATTTCGACAATCAGATGATAAATATATTTATCAATACAGAATAATTTTTTCTCTTAAGTTTGATTTATTAGACTGTAAGAATGTTTTACAGGCCTTCATTTATAATCGCTGAGAATTAAATATGTTATAGTTTTAAAATCTATAATGTCTTGCAGAGATGATTGATATATCTTTATTAATCATACGAATACCCAGCATTTAACAGTATAAGCTTGCCTTTACATTGTTATCAAGCTGATTTTCTTATAACTTGGTACATGAAATGCATTACTGCAGTGCAGCATAGGTATATGATCGTCTGCTGTGTTGAACTGTCTCAGACTGGATACACCATTGTGGGCTCAAGGCAATGCTATGGACCCTGATGGTGGTGAGTTCTTCTCTTCAGAAGTACACCTCCTCCTCTGGATTTGTAGCTACTTTAATTCTTTAAAAAAAAACAAAACAAAAAAAAAAAAACAGATTCCTCTTATTTCCTCCAGGATATTTTAATAGTTGTGCAAAATTCCAAGTAAAGAGAAACAGATATACAAATGACTGATTGTTATTGCACCTACTTGTTGTTTTTACAGAACTTTCACATGGGTGTTCAAGCTTCACCTCTCAGGTAAATATGAATCAAAACCCTGATTGCCAATGGCTACTAAAAATACTTGGATGATTTATCGGTTATGAGTAAGCTTGCAATAGCTTCCTTTTACTTTTGTGCCTCATATTTAACTTTACATACCAGTATTTTGAGATTTACGTCTTAAGCAAACTTCATAGGAGACTTGATTCAGTCTTCATCTCTCTGACATTAGTCTGCCTCTTTCTTTTGGTATTTCTGGTATTTCAGCTGCCTCTATGTTTCTGCTGTAAGTTCACCGTCAGACACAGTTGTGAACTTCCCTGATCCCTTTGCTGTAAGCACACACTCATACACATATATACACACTCATACACATATACACACACACTGCCAATCACCAAACACACGATCAGTTCAAGCCCACACATATTCCTCATTAGTAGTAGTGTGCAGTGTTTGGGTCCGCCTCTCATTAGTTGTAATCACTTTCATTAATTAGCCTGATGATGGGCTCTCATTAGACTAGAGGCTCTCTGCAGGCTCGCTCTTTCTCTCTGTGCATTCTTACTGAGCTTCCACCTCAGGAGGGCAGGACGCCGTCATCACCGGCTTACACAAAAACTAACCGGCCGTCATCAACCAGCCACAACAGAAAATGAATAATTGATATCAGATGTGTCGTGCTTAGCAGTGAGAGTGATCGTCTCATATTTTCTACTTAAAGAACATTAATTTCATCAAGAATTACCTCTATTCTTTAAAGTATAATCGTGCCTCATTTTACTGCATATAAAAATATCTATTGAGGTGAGCAACACAGAAAGATGTTTGTGATAGATCTGAAAGGCAGATGACAGAATTACACATATGTCAAAAAGAACAACTTCCAAGGACTGATGAAGGCTGGTGGAGCATGGACAGAAAGATCAGACATGGTGATGTCTGAAATAGTGCATGTAGGAACTCTGACAGTGTGGGAGAGCAGAAGTGAAAGCAGACAGCTACAGCAGGAAATCACCCTTAGAGAAATTAGGGGAGAATGCAAGACAAAAGATTCCTCCTTATTCAACTTTTCCTACAGCTTCATTTAAATAATAGTTAGTAGATTCTTTACTGTTATTTATTACTAATATTAAAAGATTATCATTTACAAAACGATCATGCTTGAGACTGATGTGCTGTATTTAGGAACGGTGTGACAGGAAAACATATTTAACAGTGAAAGCAGTGGTAGGATATAGACTATGCCACAGGAAATGACAAGCTGAGGTCTTTAATAGCTTATCTGTGTGTGTTTGTGTTTGTGTTTGTGTTTACTTATGTGCAGGACTGGGCCAATGGGGACACCGAGACAGCCTCCAGATCTCCATTATCGAACTCTTTCTCCACGTTCCATTAGAAATGTTTGTTCTTTTGTTGTCTCTCTCTCTCTCTCTCCCCCTACTTCGTGTGAGTGTTTATACTAAATCACAGCTTATCCGGGTAGCATCAGTTGGAGTTGCACAGCTGGACAGGAAGAAGCTGTTTCCTAAGTTCCTATTCCATGCGCAGCAGTAAAATTGAACAGTTCGACGGGATGTGATGTTTGATGTCTGATCTTTCATGTAACTGAAAAAGATCATTTAGATACAGATTTTACTAGGATTATTATTATGAATAATTATTCTTGACCTTGGAAAAAGCAGGTGACAAAAACATCTCTCCTCGAGGTCCATTTAGCAGCTGCTCTGGGGCTTTCAGCTACACCAGAGGATCTTCATCGGCAGATGGAGTTTGCCCACATGTCATGGAATTTTATATTAGCTGCTGAATTAACTTTGTCATGTGAAGTCAAATAATCAACCCGTCTAACAGTTATGGCTTAACTAATATTTCAAATTATTTCACAGTGCTATTTGTACGTTTGCAGGTCATTCCAGCGCCATCAACATTATGTAAAGTATGTACATTTACACGTGGCTTGATCATTGTTTTTTTTTTCTTGAAGTTATTAAAGTTTTTTTAAAATTTATATAGCACTTACTGTTTCAAAACCAGAGGAAAAAATGAACAAAAAAACAAACAGACAAAAAACATACAAAGTCAAATATATGTAAAACAGCAGAATAGTGATATAAACATACATGTTACAGATCTGTTGCATACATACCAACTTACATACACACATAAATACACACATGCAAACTAATTACTAAATAACAATTACATGTTGTTGTTGCTGGCCTGAAAAACTTTATTGTCAAAATTTGAAGTAAAAAATTGATTTGTACCAAACAAATCAAATTCTCTTGTTTCAAGGAAAGTGATATAATTTATAATCTCAATCTGAGACTGCGATTTGTGATGGTGTGTGACGTGATTCATTTCAAAGTGAGAAAGTTCTTTTGTTTTGTTTGTAGGAAACCCTTTTTTCACTCTGCGTTTACATTATCCTTTGCAGTGTAAAATCATTGTATTTTATATTAAATAAACTTTTTTTAACAAACTGAGTGTAATTAGATACGTTTGCCAGCTTCAAGTTGAAGTTGTTTAATTAGCTATCACTGTCAGAGCTTAAAATCATGAGTTCAGTTGACTGAATGGCTAAAGGATCATTCAATTAACTCATCAGTTTAAGTCCTTTAAAAGCTTTGGCAGCTTATTTGCATGTACCTCCCAGCATGCATTGCATAAATGTTACAAAAATAAGTTACATGATGGAGGTTGTAATGTGTCTTTTTATACACGTCTCAGGGGGTCAGATGGTCAAAATCAAAGCAATGCAAACCATGATGAAGACAGGCACTGTGTGTACTTTCGACAATTCCTGAACCCTTCTGATGAAACACACTTGAGTCACAGAGTCATAATGAGAAGCAAGCTTCTTGGGCTGTCTGTGACGGATGAGGCTTGATAAGGTAAAATAGATGACAAAGAAAATTGAGTAACAGACATAAAATCCTACATTGGATAAACTCAAACCCTACATCGAAAAGATTAAAATCATCATACTCAAAATCTTACTCAATGTTGCTGCATTGGATTTTTGAGTTTTCCCAATTTTCTGTTTTTTTTCAGTTGAATTAAATAAGGTTATAAATAACCTTCTGATAAAAAATGATAATTTTGCAATTCAGACTGAGGTTCCCCAACTGCAAAATCTCTGTTCTTCTTTAGTCTTGTATCTTAGTTTGTGCACAGCACACACATACACTGTGTATAGCGACTGTGAGGGAAAAGGCAACAAGCAACACTTACTGAAAATGGACTGCTGTAGTTTTGCTAAATGTTCTGCAGAGGGCACCGTTTATGTATAATCTGAAAGTCAAGAACACACCTGCAACACCAAGAGTGTGATTTACCAAGCCGGTCTCCTATATAATGACAAAACAGGTGCAGTGTTCAGTGGAACAATGTGACTCTGATGGTGCATAAAGTCAATGATGTACCCGCAGTAATACAACAGCAGCTGAAAAGTACTGCAGCTGACTTTTGTGCCATGTGATGTTGGGACAAGCATCAACCCTGAGGACATTGTGTTTGAGCCCTCATATCTGTATTTGTTTTGTTTTTTTTCTTCTTTTATTATTGTAAGTAATTGTGCTGAGACTTCAGTTCTATGTGAAAGTAAGAAAGTAAATGGACTCATAAGAGAGATACACCTCCCACCTGTTTATGTGTGTGTTTTTTTTTTTATTTTTATGGTGGGCAATAACTCAGCAGAGAAGGGTTGTCACTGTATTCCAGGAAGCAGCAGAAAGCTAACTCTGTATTTAGTACAAGGTTTTATTACATTTTACTGGCCTCCGCAGCAGCAGCAGCAGCAGCAGCAGCACTGAGCTTTCTATCAGTGGCTGACAGGGGAAGTATTTATTCCTTTCTTGTTCCTGCAAAAAGAGAAAAAGAAGTGGGATGAGATGCGGGGACAGACTTCGATGAATATGAGGGTTGCAACGTCTGCTTGATTTGTCGAACTTATATTCATGTCTGAGTCATAGTTTACTCTCCTCGTGTGGTCACACACAAGCACATGCACACACAGTGAAGATATTCAGCCCCAGATTATAGCATTAGGCAGATCTGTTTGAATAAGATGCAGAATAACGATAAGAGCCCTCAGTCATGTGAGCTCAACATGCTGATGAACTTAAGTGGTGTCATCATTTCCACCCGCAGCACACCGGCCTCTAACAGACTGCCTGTGTGTTTCTGAGTGTGCATGTGTGACGCGCTGAATCATGAGTCAGGTCGATATCAAATGACTTATGAAATCTCGAAACTCAAGTTAATTGCCCTTTTTTATGCCACCCAGTGCTGCGTCTCCAATGTATTAGCTAAAGGAGTGTGTGCAGAAACTAAACGTGAAGGTGTGTTCCGAAATCAGAGACTGTGGCAGGTGTGAGCATTTCATATACAGTTTGGCAGCTCGTTTGATTTTAATTTAATTTAATCTGATGCAATGAACCTCATTAATTTAGTAAGTCAGCACTAAAGCAAGGATTTATATTGAGTGGCAATAGAAAGAAATATGCTATTACTTTGTTTTCTGAACATTTCAGAGAAATTAGCTCAGGGGCCAGCGGTTGGCCAGTTCAGTGACTTCATGTGAACACTCAGACATTCTTGTGAAATAATTCATGTTTCAAGGGCAAGAGCAAATGTGAATTATTGAGTGTAATGTTTTTCAGGCAAATATACAAAGCATGAAAAGTGAGCACAGAATTTAAAGGTACTTTGAACCTTTTTGCACTCTTCACCTACTGACTGCAGAGCAAACACTATACTGTATATGGCAAAACACTGTGGCGACAGCTTAAAACAAAGCCGATATACATCACAGTAAAAACAGTCTTGTTTTTGATCAGTGTTTCCAGAGTCCCTTTTTAAAACAGGCAGATAAACGGAGGGTAGAGCTTTCCCAACCAAAGACCATGTATTATTCAGTTTAATTTAAAACATGAAATTCACCAAAACTGGAATTACAGGTTCCGACAGTGTCAGTTTCAGCAAGCTGGTTAAACAATGACAGCCTGAAAGTACCTCCGGTTTTAATCACTGACAGTCTGAGAAGTGCTGTACAGGTCAGATGCCTCCTTGCTGCTGCGCAGGGAAATATCTTGTTATGAATATTGCCACAATCTCTATAATAGGAAGTTGTTTTTGTTTTAATTTGTCTAATAGAAAAGGAGTCTTAGTTTAAAAAGATCTTATTTTGTTAGAACAACTAAAAAATAATACCAAGTGATTTGGAACAGAGATATAAGTTTATGTCACTTGTTATGAGAAAACAAAATAATTAAGACACAGTAATTGACAAAATAACATAATCACAGACAATTTCATGTTAAGATGGAGATATGTGTTTGCAGCAAAAGAACACACGGGTCTTCTCCTCCCCACCATACAATAAAAAACAGACTGCATGAAATTCTCTGTCATGGCTTTATGTTAATTCTCTGTGACTCAGCTTTGCCATTTTATTCCCCCCTCCTCTTTCCAACATCAAAGTAGCAGAACACACCCCCACACCAAGCATTATGATGTGCAAAAGGCCCATATGTGAGGAAAGAAAATGACTAATCTCTGAATCTCTTTTATTTTCTGTTGACAGAACACACACACAAAAACACACACACACACACACACACACACACACACACACAACACACACACACACACACACACACACACACACACACACACTGATTGGAGACTGGAGGGGGGCCTGTGTGTATAACTTCAAACACATACAGCACATAGTGGCTGCATGAGTTGTGACTGTGTAGACAGATGAAACTGGCCTACTGGCCCATGCATAAGGGTATGTTTTCCATGGCTGCAGTGCTATGGTAATATGACTATAGTGGTGGAAGGGGTATTAGATTCTTATGTAAAAGTAGCAATATCAAAATAAAAATACTAATTTACAAGTAAAATTCCTGCTTTTAACAATGTTGCTTTACCGGTATGGAGCTAATTTGAGCTATTTTAATACTACTGGGCTGTTTAATTTATAGCAAATTAACATATTTTATAAGATCATGAATAATATTTTTAGAAGATTACTTATACCGTGTTTTGTATGAAAACTATAACCTGCAAAGTATTTAGTAACTATAGCTGTCAAATAAATATAGTGGAGTAAAACAGTTAAATGTGAAATAAATTGTTTCAAATCAATTCCTATTGTAACCTAAAAAGTCTTTTAGTTAATGCACAGCTGATCAGTTGAACATGCAAAGATGAGACATTTGTCAACTACAAATATGGAAAGTAAGTCTTATAATAATTACTGAATATTTTCTTGGGTTTAAATTGAGATTTCTGTCAAGGAAATTTATATTTTTCCAAATAATTAGCCCCAAAGTATACAGTATATAGTTCTTTCCAGCAAACCTTCTTGGAAATTCCAAGGAAATTAAGGGCCTGTATTATAAAGTGAAATTATCATTTTCTATGAAATGTAGTGAAGCAGAAGTGGCATAAATTGGCAGTACTCAAATATTTACAAGTGCCTTAAAATGATATGTAATTAAAGTGCTTGAGTGAATATATTCAGTTACATTCCACCACTGCAAGGGAGAGTTTATTTCTACACAAACACACAGACATTTGAGTACAAACAGAACTTGTTCCTGCACTCACATATCAAATCCAAATACCACACAAATACTCATCCCCTCCACTTCTCCACATACTTTTGTCCTCTTGACAAAGAGGCATTAGAAGAGCAGCAGCTAATCCTCTAAACGCTGGCCGTCTCTTACAATGCTGCTTCGATGACTTCCTGCAAGCAGGACTTTGGAAGACAGTTATAATGAAATATCATGGAAATGAGTCTGGAGCTGAACAGGTGATAGACAGGTATGCAGGTTTATTATTGGGTCATCACATCTGAGTGCCAGCCAGATTAGATATCAGAGTGAGAGATAACCTGGAAAGTGCACTTTGCTTGCCTTGTTAGGTTGCCATGTTTGATAGTGTGAGCACAAAAAATTAATGCTTGATCTCTATCTTAGGTCACAGAAAAGAAACAAGTATGTTTTACAATTCGTATACTCTCAGTGTCAAGCTTTGGTCTTGTAGGGAGTGTGTATGATTTGCTACATTTGTTTTATACATCAGTTTAATCCCAAGATGATGTGGCATCAAGCCTGGCAACATAATACAACATGAAAGATGTTTCCTAGTGAGGAATGAAGTTTATTAATAATTGTGAAGTTGATGCAGCTCCACCCTAATGATGTTCTTGCAATGTCACTGGGCTGCGTCCAGTCAGAATGAGGTGATGAATTATTCACAGGAGATTGGGAGGTCACTAAAGCGTGATCTCACACACACACACACACACACTCACACACACACACACACACACACACACACACACACACACACACACACACACACACACACACACACACACACACACAAAGCCCACTGGGGCATTTATGCTGCTTAATTCTGGCAAAGAACATCTTCCAAAGCTGTATCCATGGTGACACATTTCTCTTTGACCGCTGACAGTGCGAGGAACCCAAATAAAGACAGCACATAAGGCGGATAATTGGATCTGTTACATTTATGTTGTGGCGAAAACATACATAGTGCCATTCCTATCAGGTCAGGGAGATATGCATTGTAACACTCATGTTCTGTTGGCGTCCTGGGGACCCTGAACCCGCTTTAAAAGCTCAAACAACATGATAAATGTTTTCTCAGCATGGAATTTCATGACCTAAATTTAATGAGAATTGCTTCTAAACACAAATTTGAACTGATGACATGTTTCAGAAATCTGCCACAGAAAATGGCACATTACCTTTATTGGGGTGTCAGAGACCTCAGCAGTAAAACATGAATAAATATGCGGAGGCTTTGATATGCTTTATATGTGAGAATGGTTCGAGTATTACATAAATACCAGTTGCTGTTTTTTTGTTTAGTTTTTTTCACTTTTATAACAGTTTGTTCAGAAGAGGTCTAATGGGGAGTTATATCATCACTATATAAGATTATGTACATTTCTTCGCATATGAGTGACTTTTTGACAATCAATAGCCGTGTATTTGTTCCTTTTGTTCATAAGTAGCCCATATAACATATAAAACATGAACTATTTCCTCATTTGGTGTAATCACAACGCATTATTTACCATAAAGCGTTGTGACCCCAAACACTGATGAAGCCAGTGTCAAAAAAACAAAACAAAAAAAACCTTGACCACCAAAATCTAATCACTTCATCATTGAATCCCAATGGACATTTGTGGCAAATGTGAAGGGATTCCTTTGAAGAGTTCTTGAGATATCGCGTTGACAATGCCAAAACCACGTTTTGTTCGTCACCACGACCTTTGACCTTTGTCAAAACCTTGGCGAGTCTGCATTAGCACAGCCACGAACACCATGTCAGCCACTGCCAGTTATAAGCTAACAAACAACATAAAGAAATAACTACGCTTACCGTTCTGATACGCTTCTAGTCGCCAATTTCGTTGCACAATAAACTCCACAGAAGCTGCTGAGTCTGGGTTTGACTGAGGCTCAATCATGTGGCTGAGACTCCCCAATGTTTCCGCTACCCATTGATACTCTGCAGTTTCACCTGTCAGCCTAGCGTCAGCAGCGGTGGTGGGCGGGGGACAAGGCCTGATCAAGATTTCTCAATTAGGAAGTAAATGTATATGTGCTTCTAGCCTCCATTTTTTTTTTTCGCCACACTTTATGAGGGGAAACCATGTTAAACAAAATATTAATCATACAAGGGTGTTTTTACATAGTTTAACACATCTGGAGAGGAACTTTAAGGTTATATCTGACTTAGTCCGACACAAATGTAAAGCAATTAAGGAAAGAAACCTTTGTTTTTGTATCAAATTTCATTCCAAAGTACATCACTTATTGCATCGTGTTACAAACCTTACAACAGAGCAGCTATTATTCAAGCATTAGGTTTGTATTGTGTAGCATCATTCAGCTCTGCAATTCAGATCAACTTTGTACTTTGTTAAGAAGGTGCCTTATTACACTATAATCCAGCTTTCAGTATAGTGACGCATGGAAGTACCAAAAGGAGTAGCTCCTCATGGATTAAGACCCGTGCAATAACTTGTATATATATATATACACTGATGAAAACACCTACAGTGTGATCAAATTAAATAACCCTTCAGTTAATTGTTTTTGTGAAGTAGCATTTTCAGGGTTGTAGTTGCTGTTGAAGTTGCACTGTTCTACATTACTGAGAGTTATTACGTTCTGCCTCTTCATGTATATAAATATATTGGAAAAAGATCTAGTTAATGCAGCTGAACACAACCCCGCCACTTACACAGCCCCCGGAAATTACCTCAAAGTTGAATCAACAACTCTCAGTTGTTGACAGTATGAATAAAAAAATGAACAAACTGAGCTACACAAAGTTAGGATTTATTGCAATGCTATTGTATTGGATTGCATTAGTTTGTACAGGTGTTATAATCTGATAACTCAGTGTAAGACATCATTAAAGCATAAAACTGGTGATGACACTTTGTTTTTCAAGCTTTCTTTAGTATCAGACACTGTGCTATTCTATTTTCATCAACAAATAATAACTCATTATCATAAAAAAAAAATCCATTGGTAAAGAAATTCATTAAGGTTTTAAAATCCTGTTCTCACTAAATTTACATTTTTCTTTTCTCCAGTGCAGTATCATTGTTATTATTTGCCATTTTATGTTCATTAGTCTCAGAGTTTCCAGCAGCAGAAGCAGGCCAAGTGCTTATCCACTAATAGGTGGCTCTCCTCCTCCTTTTTCTCTCCTCCTCACTGAAGGACTCTTCAGGGTTTTCCAGTCCACCACCAATCCTTTTCCCTGCTCCCAATCCTCCTGACCCCCTTTCTAGCCTAAATCCCTGACCTCTTTCTCACTTCACATTCTCTCTCTTTTTCCTCCTCTTCATCATTGCTCCCTCCTCTCGTCTGTTCCCACTTTCCGTACAACGGTCTCCTCTTTTATCTCACAGTCTTTCAGCCCTCCACTTCAAAAACTACATGTCCCTGTTTCGCTGTCAGCGTCTCCTCAGTTGTCATCCTCGTTGTGTCCATTGAGCAGGCCTGACTCCCAGCGCTGTACTAGAGGGGTCTTCTGCCTGGGGGTCCGCGGACTCAGGAGGACCTGGTTGTAGAGGGAATAGAGGACAGCAGGAGTAGGTGGTGACTGCAAGGTAAAAGTGGAGGTAGACAGAAAGTTGTATGTGATCGTGGGAGTAGAAAAAGAAAGAGAATTGAAGAGTAGAAACATCAGATGTGTGGGAGCAGGAGATGAGACCAATAAGCCAAAACAGGAAAAAAAAAAAAGGAGCAAAAAGATAAAAAGAGAAGCATGAATTTATTTCCTCCAGAGGACATCCCTTTGGATGAGCATCATTAGCTCTGGAAGTCAAAGGGAGGTTAATGCGACTATGATCCAAGGCCATGTTCAGGATGACTAAGTCAACAACTGAGGCCAATTTCTCCTGCAATCCTCCGTTTGTTCCTCAACTGTAATCGGAACCAGGTCTGTGCCGAAAGCAGATAACCAACCAGCTGAGAGAAAGAAGGAGGGAGGGAGTGAGAGAGAGAGAGAGAGAGAGAGGGAGAATCGCATGTGACAGTGAGAGGAAAGGGAGCAAAATGTTGCTAATGCTAATGTCAAACTGAACCGTGCAGCTGAAACCCGGCATATCAAAGCCAAACTGAATTAAACAGCTAAAACCATGGAGCAGCACTCAACTCTAATCAGAGATAGCACACTTTCAAAGAGATGCGAGACCCACAAGGCAGGTAACACAAATCAGTGGGATTGTCAATTGACTTTCCTCTTTCTCTGCTATTGGCTGCCAACACACACACACACACACACACACACACACACACACAAATACCCACTCTGCAGACTCTGACTTCCCCTCCCTCCCTCAGTCTCAGGGCTGTTTGCCTTCTTGTCTTATCTATAAAGATAAGCTCCTTACTGTGTGTTCCGCATGTTATCAGATGTTTGTGGCCCATATTTGGTGCGGAAGAGATGCCTGACATCCTCCTTAGAGCCTTTCCTCATTGGACCATTGGCTGCTGAGAGACTCATTCAACCCCCAAAGCTACACTGCAGTTCATATACTGAGTGAACTCTTAGCTAAAGACACTTCCTGATTGTGGAACCTGATATCTCCTTAGCTGAATTCGAGGGAGACTCAGGAAGGTGATTTGCCTACATTTTCATGTCCTATACCAAGTGTGCCAGATAGGTATGGTTGATGTGTTAATCTATAGAGCAAGAAATACTTAACAGATGTCATTGTGAAGCCTGATGTTTTTCCACATGGTCAAATTTTCAGAGTCTCATAGGAAATAGTTGCATAAAAGAAAGTGAACTGTCTAAATGTCATTGCAACGGGAAGATTGGCTTTACTGACTCACCTCTGACCTTCCCTCTTCAGCCTGGGGCGGCGGCCACACGGCAAACTTGCCAACAGATTGGTGTGCTGCAAGAGAGAGGGAATAAAAAGTGGGTGAGGGCAGGAATAGCAAGGCAAAGGTGTTCCTATGATTTTGTTTGTGCTCCACACAGAGAGCAATAAAGCCTCCTTGAATCAAATTATGAGTGAAGGAGCAAAGAGAAATGAGAGGAGACAGAAACGAATGCAGAGGGAATTAAGGGAAAGAATTGTTTTGTTGAACATGAACATGGTGAAATGAAAACAGAAGGCAGGCACCAGAAATGAAAGGATATAAAAAGGCTTTTACAACTCATTGTATATAAAACAATATACAATTGTTCCTTTCCCAGCAGTGAGTCATGGTCATTCACATTCTGTAGTGGCACACCCTGGTCAGTTTGTCAAACAGTTGTTAAACTATGACGTTCGGTGACGCTTTCATTCATATAGTCACAAAGCAAGAAAGAAAAAAATATATTGGCAACCTTTCCTGCCAACAAAACACACACAGTCAAACATACTCGGTCATTAGTCATCAACCTTTTTAGTTTGATTTACCCATCATGCTCCAAATAGTTGACCTTTTGAAATACTTTAAAAATAGATGTAATGTAACACTAATATTATATACATGTGCATATTGTTAGAATAAGTTTGCTCTAAACCTGAAGTAGAAGCTAAACATTTATTTAGTCTTTGGTTATAGCTTTTTTAACCGCTTTACTTTTTGCTATATTTCAACTTTTTTTTTTATCCGTAGCAAACTATTCCAACTCTTCAATAGTTCCTTCAGATGTTTCTCACCATTTATCCAACTGTCTTAGCTCAATATTTCAACTGTTTATCCTTTACCTTTAGCAATTTCCAAATGTATCCCTTACCTTCGGCTAGGTCAGTCATTTATCCATCCGTTTAAGCTGACTTGTTGAACTGTTAATGCGTTACTTTTAGCTAACTTCTCTGCTTGCTGATTAACTGGTTTTCATGCTATCAGTTGTCCCAGGTGTTAACGCTGACTCAATATGTGAATATATTTGTTTAATCAAATCGTAATATATTTTGTTTCAGATAGACTTCACAAACTTTCCACGTACCCCCTGGCAACAGGAGAATTATCAAGTACCCCTGGTTGTGAGTCACTGCTGTACAAGACACGGTGGCAGCAAAGTTGAAATCACACAGAGATACACATAAATAACCCGTCCTTACAGAAGGCTCTATAGGCAGCACTGTATATGACATTTACTCATGTTGTCCAAAGGCTCTACACTAATCATATATCACCATGACAACCAAAAACAAGTTGTATGCACTTTTTGAATGCTGGATTTAGACTTCATCCCAAAATTGGACTCTTCCACTGTGTTCCTTTCTTGCTGACACAATAGTGTCAAGATATGACTCAGGACTTTTCCTCACCTCAGCTTCAATTAATATGACAGACTAGATGCTACATTTATTGTGGAGTTACAGAACTTTATTTTCTTGTCGGCCACCTTATGGTCGCTGCTGCAAAGTTATTATTAGTGACAGCAAACACTGGTTTTGAAAGTTGTTTTCCACTGACCATGAGAAAAATGAAATAATGTGCTCACTGGGCCGTTTCAGGGGGTTTTCATCATCTCACCGCAGATATAAAGATTACACACATATCGACACTCACAAGCTTCCACATACACACACACACACACACACACACACACACACAACACACACACACACACACACACACACATACACACTAACACAAACACTCTAACACACACACACAAACACATTGACTGTATGAGCTTGTGGGCACAAGCAGAATCAGTTTCACCCTTTCCAAACACGCTTTGACCCTTAAACTTAAGGCTCAGTGCTACACTTACCTGCTGAGGGTCCAGTTGCCCACCTGGGTGATGAGCCAGGTAAGTCAGGAACAGCCAGTCCATTCAGTGAGGAGGGAGACAATGCGGGACTCTGTCCTTCAATGCTGGCTGACCTCCTTCCTCCTCCTCTTTCTCCTCCAGTTGCACCCCCTGTTCCCCCATACAGGCTGATCCTCTGCTTGCGAAGCTCCTTCTCCCTCTCTTGAGCCTCCCGGATATCCTGCTCCACTTTAACTAAATTTGTTGAGGAGCGCAGCTTGTAAAAGGGATTCTCCTTAGGTGCTTCCTCCTCCTCCTCTTCCTCCTTTTCCTGCTTTCTCTCGTTAATCGCTCCATGTCCTCCTGTCATGGATGATGAGATGTTTGGACTTCCAGAGTCGACGGTGGTGACAGGCTGTGCCTCTTGTCTGGCATGGTAGAGCTTCTGTGCTGAGACACTCAGGTTATCCTCTAGGATGGTGACCTGGCGACCAGTCCCCTCAGAGACGCCCGGTCCTCGGGGAGTTGAGCTGGTGGAACCCCCTCCTTTGGCTAAGATGGGGCTCTCTGTGGGATTTAGCAGGTCTAGGCTCCGTCTCCTCTCCACATACGAGCGTCCTGCAGTGGATATCTGTGATGAGATATCCTCCTCTAGGGTTGAAATGTCACTGGCTGAGGACCAGGATGTGGTTTTACACCTGGTTGAGACAGTCAAAGTTGAGTCACTGGGCTTCTGAAAGGCCTCAAAAAGCTGCTTCCTCTCCTTCAGTTGGCGAACTGTGCCTTTGTCATAGAAACCTGGAACTTTCCCAAGCTTGACCAGATCCTGTTCCCTCCGGGCCTCTTCATGGATCTCATGCTCCATTTTTTTGCCTGCAAATTGCCTGTCTTTGCCTTGACACCTCTCAGTGGTGAGAGACTGGCAGAGAACAGTTTTTCTTAGAGGAATCTCCACATACTCTGGGGAGGTGGGTAGATTTGGAAGCCCTCTGGACCTTCTCAGGCTGTGTTCACGCTCCACAGCCCGTCGGATCTCCCTCTCGATGGGAGTCTCTTTGGGGACAGTTCCTGGATTGCCTGTAGACATGGTGGTGTTGCCCTCCAAAGTGCTGCATGGAGAGAAGTCTGCTGACACTCCACTGTCACTCTGGCTGTCATCACACGAGTCACTCTCCATTCTGACGTGTTTGCTGTGTTTAAAAGACACACCACAGCTATATTTTTCTGTCCTAAGCTCTTGTACTTGGACTGTTTTTGAATATCTTAACAGTCCTCTGCCATGTTGCTGCCTGGCCGCCTTGCTCCTTTCAAGTCCTCTCTCTTTCTGCCTTTCCACTCCACCTGTTTGCTCGCTTTCTCCCACTGTCCTTTCCCCCACCCTACTGTGCCTTTCTCTCACAGCTACAACACAACCAAAGCCTTGGGAAGTTGTCCCGCCCTGATTGGACAGCTCCATGGCAACAGTCGACAAAGGTGGAGAGCCTTGGCCCTGCACCTGTTGTGCAGCTTCCTGGTTTGCTCCCCTGGGGGTAAGTCCACATTGGCTTTGGGGCAACAGCTCACCCTGCTGTTTGGCTGAGGGAACTGCAGGCAGGGCTGAGGCCGGGGCTTGTTCAGTGGAAAGGGGGATATTGGCAGTTTGGAAAGGCTTGCTTCTGATTTCTAGTGTACCACACTGCTGCTGGCAACATGTAATATCCACCTTCATTTCCTCTTCTTCCTCACTCTCATCAGCAAAAGGAGGGGAACACACAGTGTATGCATCACCTGAGTTGTTAATGTCAGAGGGAGAATGGTGAACATCCCCTGATGTGTTATTTTCACTTTCACTGTAGCCTAAACCATCTGGTAAGAAGTGCAGCTGTGTGTCCATCTCATCTGCTGTCCCATTTTCCTCAGATGCTGAATCTACCTCTTGATCAACTAGTTCAATGAGCTCCTTATCAGGAGACAGAAGATCTTCTGCAGGGTCTGAGAAGATCTCAACATCACTGAGGCATTCGGCCGCCTCGCCCTCCAGGCTGGAAAAGGCCTCTTTCTCACGGCATTCTTCTGTTGATAAGGCACTGAGTGGGGGAGGTGGTGGTGGTGGGAAAGCATCCTCATATTCATCAGCAAGGTTTTCAGATGCCTCCTGAGCCTGTGATGTTTCCAATTGTTTTTTGGGAACTTGTTCTAATTCTGTCACAACTTCTTGTGTCTCCCTGGGGGTTGTTGATTCTTGATTCTTTTCCAATTTGGTTGCAACAGCTATTGTGGTTCTTGAGAGTGTTTGGTTCCCCTGCAGAGTTTCGTCTTGAGCTCCGGGCTCCAGGACATCTATGTCTTCCTCAGGTTCTGCCCTGGGAGCCTTTTTGTCTTGCATAGGAGAGCTGTGGCTTATGGCTGCATCCACTTCACCCTGTGCCCAGGACTCATTGACTGACCTGTCTAGTGAGCTGACAGGACCCTGTTCCTCCCAGGCCACGGGCTTTGTTGCCATGGTAACAAGTCTGCTAATGTAAAACCGTTTGGAGCAGTCAGGATGTTTGGCCTCCAGCCAGTCAGTCTGAGTGAAAGCAGAGGAACACAGAGGAGAGAGGGGAATAACAGAGTGATTATCAGGGTTCAGCAACAAACATGGCCACCCATTTTATATCGCATTATTTCAGCAGCTATTTATTACAGCCAGGAGAAAGGAACATTTTAAAAGAAAAATTATTATGAAAAGACAAATTAAATAAAAACATAAACTTCTTTCTCTAAGCAAATGGCATTTGCATTCACATGGCAGGGCTTTTTTGTCTGCTTTATGAGTCAAATATCAACTTTTGTTTAAGCCATCAGAGGTTGCAATAACTGTGTGCTACAGCAACATGTAATCCAAATACAGATGGGGAACACTTAATGGAAGATCTGATTAAATGAGTGGATAAACAAAACAAAAGCAGATAAACAGGTCACAGGAAGTCAAAGAATTGTTTAGTAAGTATGAAAATGAGGATGAATCAGATGCTATTGCCTCCACAGTCCTCACATCTCAACATAATTCACCACATCCGTGGGGTTTTGGATTTGTCAGACTGGGCTCTCCACCACCATCATCAAAACACCAAATGAGGGAATATGTTTCAGACGCATGGTTAATACCTCCAGTAGAGACATGGTGAATCTATGCCAAGGAGCATTGAAGCTTTTCTAGAGGATTACTATGACACTTTATGTTGTTTTTTCTTTGAATTTTGTCACCCATTTGTGTGTTTGTGCAAAGAAATTGTGCATGCTAGCTTGTGCAGGATTAGAGCAACAAAGATTCAGCTAGCATGAAGTGCATTCATCTTTTTAATGGCATACTGGGTGCTCTAGTTGTTATATAGACAGGCAGTCTGTTTATAATGCTGTGCTTGGCTTTGGCTGCAAGGTAGTAGCTGCTGTGCTCCACTCCCTCCACAACGTATAAAGTTTTCTGCTGAACACACCTTCCTTTAATCAGCTTACAGGCTGGGGAGTAGCTCAGTACCACACACACACACACGCAAACACACACATATAATCTGAAGTAACAATAGGATTGGCTGCAGGGTATCCTGACTATAGGGAGGTCCAGGTCCTCCAATATATATTTTTCTTCAACACACACACTTTTCTATTTCAAACATGCTTATTATCAATATTACTGCCCTCCATACATCTCTCTTATACACACACACACACACACACACGCAAAGACACACACAGACACACACACACACACACACACACACACACACACACACACACACACACACACACACACACACACACACACACACACACACACACACAAACACAGACAAACTCCCATCCCCATCCACTGTGATCCTTGCCAAGCCTCTCCAGGCTGCGCTCCAGCACTGTGACTGATCATTGAGGCAGTGGTTCTCAAAGTTCGGTAAAAAAGGATAATAATTTTTTTTCACTGTAATTCAATCCATAAGTAGCACAATGACAGAATGTTTGACTATTTTGGTCATGGGTTTCAAAGACTTTCTGTAATAAAACATCTTAAAGAAAAAGTCTGGGACAAAATCTTATCAAATGGTCAGTTGGGGTCCTTGACGTGAAAAGGTTTCAGAAGCACTGCATTAAGGGGAATGTAGATCCCATCACTGGGGATGACTGGTCTCTGATGAACTGGGATGGATAGATAGATAGGTAAATAATCAGTTACAGCACATCTCCCACTTGATGTAAAGATAATAGGGACTGACAGCATGACATGGCAGGAAGAATGGGGAGCACTGTGGTAATAATAATAATGGCAGAGCATGTAGATACCACGGCAGAAGAATGTGGCTCAATGAGGGTGAATTAGGATAAGAATGGTTCGGGAACAATGAGTCATGAGCACTATGACAGGCACTGTTTACAATCAACAACGGTTTGTCTGGGGAACTGCTAGTCACTATATTTAGTAAAATTGTGAATGGACACAATGGATTCAATGCCCAGTTTTATGAAATGTACTCTGGCCGCTATCAGACTGGCTGTTTTCCCGTGGGGCACGAGTGGGAGAGAAGGTGGGGGGTTCGGGTAGTTGGCATTCCCACAATGTTATCACTGTGTCTGAGTGAGACAAAGCCCCAGCTCATTAACTGAGCTTTATAGATCCCAAACACAAAAAACAATCGGAGAACACTATATATGTTCGGGTATTACCTGGGTAAAGTACTCCCAGCCTTGTTGTGGAGTAGTTCAGACCTATATGTATATATATATATATATATATATATATATATATATATATATATATATATATATATATATATATACACTGGCAGAGAATTTACAACATGAAGTTTTATTGTGAAATAAAGCATGAAAACAAGCATTTCACAGTGAGCAATTTAGCGCAAATCTCTGGTTAAACAGTCTTATTCATACACACCTGCTAACTCTGCTGAAAATCCTGCTGAAAACAAACAAGCTTAAATCAATTAATACAATGATCCTGCAATGCTAGAGCAGTGAAACAAAGTCCTCATTTATACTGAGGCAATGGTAATGTAATATACTTTGAGTGTAAACTCTTGCATGCCCTAATGAGATATTTCCCTTATGAACATTTGCTTTAACAAACTAAAGACATTATATATCTAATATGACAGGCTGTTTTTTCTTATTTTCTAAGATGCACTGAACAAGTGTAACCAAAGATTCTATCCATCTCTCTCATTTGGTTAAGTAAGGTTGCAAGAGATTGCGGATTAAAACATTACATAACAGGCTTATGTTTTGCTCATTATCTACAAAGGGGCTCACTTTATCAAAAGAACAGCAAAATCATGATCATCATTAAAAATACATCTGCGGCGGGCCTTACAAATAAACTTGCCCTCCTTTTTGGGGTCAGCAGTGTCCTGAGGTAGTTTAAGATCTAAGGGCATTTGACAAAAATTCTAATGAATTTAAATAAATGCAGCCAACTTCATCTCTAATTAGAATTAGTTCTGCTGCGATCTAATGGTTGCTGACATAGTTCTTTGCACATTTTACAGTCACTTACTTCGATATGATTTAGTCAATGTGGCCAGAAGTGATGCATGTAAAAGCTGGTCTCTGCAGGTTTGGCTGAATAATTTCTCTAACATTTTTGCTTTCTATTGTGCCTATTATTTACCAGATTGGTTTCACATATGTGTACAAGGATTTCAAGTTCAAGAAAAGAAGAGCAATTCACAGAATACTTGAATATACAGCTGCACATACCTGTTAACAGAATGCTTTGAGGATGCTCTCCGAGTGACAGACACACATTTCTAAAAAATACACGTTTCTTGTTTCAGGCCACCATTGTTTAATCAACACAAAAGGAAGCTCTCTTTCCTCACAGCCCTAGTGCCTTGCTGCCTGTATCTCCTCCCTGGTGCACATTAACACCCTCTGAACATCATTTGTGCACGCCCACATTTGCATGCCATGCTCACACGAGTAAACATTCACTAATACGTACACAGGAATGAGCATGTGTGCATGCACAAAGACGTGTGCTTGAGGCTTACCCTATTGTTGTGGATTTGAAAATGTATAGTACTAATCCAATTAGTGAGCAGCACGTTAATTATTACACCGTGCAAGTGAATGAAAGAATGTACCAGAGGGATGAGAGGGATGATGTGATTATATCGCTGCACACTTTAATTCTGTCCACTTATATCTGAGATTACATGCTTTAATATTTTCTGTTACACTTACAGTAGGTATAATTACAAACATCTATGTGTTCAAAGAATGTTTTCAATAACAATCCAAGGTGTAAACTACATTAGAGTAGAATAAACATTAGTGGACTAGTCGAATAGTCTATTTACTTTTTAAGTTTTCAAGTTTTTTTCATATAGGTCAAAATTACAATTCACAAATTCGCCCTTAAAGTGAGCCTATGTAGCTTTTGCCAAACATTGGCCACAAGAGGCACCAATGGGAAAATGTTAAATGTGTGACAGCAGCTCAGGTGGAGTCAGAAAGTCAGAAATCTTGCTAACATTAGCCACCAGAAGCTACAGGTCATACCAGACCAAGTTGGGCTGTCGAAACAAAACTCCTGAGGCTATTGAATTAAACAAAGGTACATATTATTGTTTATGAATTCAGCTTTTCCACATATTGGAGAAAAACAAAGAACAAAAAAATACTGATTGCTCAAACTGTCAGGTGCATTACATCAGGGATATATCTGCAAAATGACAACACAGAAACAGATCATAAATAGACATTCTACCAAAATAAATCCCAGCATGCCATGCTGTATTGCCAGTTTATTATCCAAGGGTCTTGATGTTTAGATGAATGTAAAGGATCGGAAAATATCCAGCCTATACAAAGCACCCAGTGACATTGTTTTTGTCATCAAAAGGGTGACATCAATCAAAAGCGCCAAAATCCCTTTTTTCTTCCACTGTTGTCTCCTCGATCTGAGCTGCTGCTGCTGCTGCTGCTGCTGCTGCTGCTGCTGCTGCCGTTGGTTGGATCTCAGGTTGTTCTGTACAAAGCTCCTTAGTGGGATCCATCACAACAGGTTCAGGCAGCTGATAACACTTCAGCTGAGCCCTAAACTCCTCCATCTCCTTCTGCTCCACCTCCCTCCTCCTGCTCAGCAGGTACAAGTCCGTAGATAGCCTCCTCGTTGATTTCACATTCCACCGCATCACCGCACAGTCTGGACAGGATGTGTAGAGGAAAGACCCCATGAGCTCAAAGCGATTCCCCACATCAAAGGAGAAGCTGCTACCTTGCATTGAAATGTTGTAGTGCAGGTACTGGCACTGATCACCGAAGCGGTTGACTTGAGTATAAGAGATGGTGGAAGCTTCACTGGAGTTGGAGAAGTACATAGTGATGCTGTCTCTTAGTCTCAGGGCCTCCACAGATGCCAGATGGTCGAGACTGCCTGCAACTAAAGCCCATTTACCCTCGAAATGACGAGGTTCTTGCTGATTCAAAGGATGGACCAATTCTTCACAGACCATAGGAGCTGAACGGCTCACAGACATCAAGCACAGAAGAGTGACGGCACACACTGCAAACATGTCTCTGTATGTTGAGATTTTCTGTGCTGATATTGAGTCTTTGCCCTTCAATCAGTGTTCTCAGTTATAATTTCTCTCTGGATTGGATCACCTGCCCAGTTATATAGGAGAAATACACATTCCACTATTGCAACACAGGACAGGTCCATCATCCCTTATCTCACTGTGGATTCCATTGTTGTGCAATGAAAGAAAGTTTCGACATTGGTTGTTGTTATGTGGCAGTTCTCTCATCCTGTTCCTGTTGATGTTGTTGTGGGTAATTTATTTAAATATTTTATGGGAATAAATAGTGCTTGTATATATAATACAATAATATCAAACTGGTAATCTCCAACCTTGCCTTGGCTTAAAGTTATCAGATACAGACATCAACAATGTATACACTATTATTATTGTTATTATAATCGTTCATAATCAAGAACATTTTTTTTTTCAAATTTTACAAATGTAGCAATAAAAAAGAGCACATACAGTCCAGACCACAAGCAGTTGGAGAGTCACACATTTTTTATTCTTCAGGCTCTGTGCTCTTCAGCACATTCAATTTGAAATAAAATAATTGGTGCTACATTAAAATGCCAAGTCTGCCAATCTTTGAGTAGGGTTACGTCAATATTGAAAGAACTGCGTGTGAAATATCGACCTTTTAATACACAATACCCTAATTGCAAGGTTTCAAAGTAAGTGGACACTGAGTTACTAAATATTTCTTGGGCAGCCGTGTGTTTTGTTTCAATTGTAGTTAATTAAGAATTAGATATTTAAATAATTAAGAGCTAACGCGTGTCTCAGACCTGACTGACAGTTACCTTTTAGATTTGGTTGGAGTTATCGGTCAATATGAGGAGAAAAGAGGTGACCACGCAACTGCAAAAGATAATAATGGCACTCAATAAAAAGTAAAAATCCATCAGAGAGATATCGAAGAGTTTTGGTTTCCCAAAATCAATAGTTCTGCACAGGAAAGCTCCAACTGGGTAGACCAATGAGCAAGAGTTTTGTGGATGAGTGGAAAATAACTCACATGGTGAAGATGGTTCAGTTCGTGAAAGCATGCAGAAAGAAAACAGTACAGTCGTAGATCCAAATTTTATGGACTGATGAAACAAGAATCAACCTATATCAAAATGACGGAAGGAACAGCTCATGACCCAAATCCACCACCTCATCTGCCAAACATGGTGGTGGTTCTGTTATTGCTCGGGCTTGTATGGCTGCCAATGGAGCTGGCACACTGGCATTTATGGATAATTTCACTGCTGAGGAAGCAGCAGGATGAATGCAGAGGTATACAGGAGCAGTCTGTGCGCTCGGATTCAACCAAATGCATCAAAACTCATTGGACGACATTTCATCATTCAGCTGTTCAGCGATCCAAAACATACAGTGAAAGCAAACAAAGAGCTTTTCAGAGTGAAGAGGTGGAATATGCTCAGACTGACATCACCTGGTGTCAGTTCAACTGGTCATGCATTACACCTGTACACCTCTCTGGACTGTACATGTCGCTCTAAGCAATGAGCTAGCTGGGTTTCTGTTAATAACATGAGACGAGATGAAGACTTTGGAGAGGAATTCATTAAAGATCTGTGCATAAACATTTAAAACACTTTATTAAAAACTGAAAAAATATTGATGAGGGTGGATGTGTGTAATCAAATGTGTAAACATTTACTGCAAGTGGATGAAGGAATGTACCAGAGGGAGAGGAAATCTGTGTGGTTATATCACTGTATGCTTTCATGTTGACCTCTGTGAAATAAACTGCGATGTTGTATTGCTTCGATTACATGTTTTAAGATATGTAGCTGGAGCTAGTATTCGGTTAGCACAGGTTAGCATGAAGACTGGAAAAAAGGAAACAGCCTGAATTGTTGTTTTGTACAGATCAAACAGTAGGCTATTTCTTTAAGATATTAAACAATAATATTGTAGCAAACAACTATTTTCTATGTAAAGAGTTTCTCTGGTCTCATAGATTTTGAATTGCCGTGTGTAACTGGAAATGATGCTGCTAAAGAAGCTGGGTTTATAGTTAACCTGCACTTTCATAATACTGAAAACACCAGAGAGCAGAGTCCGTTTTCCACCTGTGGATTCTAAGATTGTGAAATAAGCACTTGGACTCTTTATTTGCTTTGAGGTTTATTTGTTTTTCTTACTCACTTTGTTCAGTCAACTAATGTCACATTGCACAAAGATGATCCACCAACTATTTTTGTGTTTTTCTTTTATTTGGTGTGTGAGTGAAACGTCAAAACCAAAGCATGTGATTGTAATATAAACAGCCAACTTTATGAATGTTGCTAAATTCTTCATAATATACATTATAAAAAAAAAAAGGGTACAAAAATAGACAACAAATATACAAAATCACCATCACCCTGTCAAGACTGTTTCATCAGAATAATACAGACTTCGTCAGTTGTCATTTATAATCTGCTGCTCAAGTAACACATAAAATACATGGCAAAGCATGATCATAAGCTCTAAGTCTGCCAACTGACAGCTGAATGTTATCACTGTGTTGTTAGCAAACTTGGATTGTGAAAAGATAAATATTTTAAAAACCTTTGGCAGGTACATTTAGCAGAATATTGGTTTGTTTTTCTTAAAAGTTGCATTTTAATGTTATTGAGTGAATAACTTTAATAGAGACTGTCCTGCTTTATGAGGAAGAAATGGCAGAATTACAGAAAATATAAATAATGACTCTAAAAAACTAAATTGGAATATTTCCAAATCCAACCAAACATGCACTAATTTATTATTAATTTAAAAAAAAGTTTTTTAAGGTATTGGTGTAATTTCAAACTGTAACTTAATAAAGCACACATTTTTAATTAAATAAACTTATTTCTTTATCATTAAATGGTGGCATGCCATGTTCACACTTGTGGTCTGAAGTGACATGAATTTTTAATCACATATAGTTTCAATCATGTTTCCATTCAGGTTTCACATTTTCTCTAGGGAGTGAAAAAAGTCTGACACCATATCTAAAACATGAATAAGAAGAATCAGTGACTGAGAAAATATGTTTTATTATTTGATAAAAAAATGTATTGGGTTCCAATAAACATATTTCTTATATTTATATATAAAATATATATATAAAAGCACTAAATCCAGTCAAGTTTGGGCAGCGTCTGAAAGCCAATTTAAAGACAGCATACTTTATTAACAAGTTACTAAGGATCAGCACAATTCAGGAAGCACCCACTCACAGTGACCATACAGTATATCATCAGAGTGTCTTAAGTCTTTTATGCCTCTGTTTCCTCCTCCCTTCTGGAGATCTGGTCTGGACAGAGCTCCTTGGTAGGATCCTTCACAGCCGGTGGAAGCATGTTCAGACACTTCGCCTGAGCGCTGAACTCCTCGATCTCCTTCTGCTCCAGCTCCCTCCTCCTGCTGAACAGGTACATACGCAGCGGCTTCTTTGACTCGTCATCGAAGCGCATCAACAAACAGTCTGGACAGGACGTGTAGAGGAAGGTCACAGTGATGTTGTACTGATGGAAGATGAAGCCGCTGCCTTCTAGTGTGATATTGGATTGCAGATGTTGACAGCTGTCGTTAAAGTTGAAGCTGCGTGTGAAGGAGGTTATGGGGGTTTCACTGGCATTGGGATAGTTAATGGCGGCACTGTCTCTGGTCTTGAATTTCTCCAGGTATGCAGCATCAGTCATACCGCCTGCAACTAAGGCCCATCTTCCCGCCAAATGAAGAGGATCCAGTTGATCCAAAGGCCGGGCCACGTCTTCACAGGCCAGAGGAGCTGAATGGCTCACAGACACCAAGCAGAGGAGAGCAACGGCACACACAGCAAACATCTTCCTGTATTTTAAAATACTGTATGCTGTCTATTGTATAATCTACAAGGAATATTTATATCAACTCTCAGTCATGAGGTAGTGTTTGACTGAAATTAGACTCACAAAGACGTCTGTCCAGTTTTATAGTTGTTTTAGGAACCTCCAGTTTCACAATACTGCCAATGCCAAAGAGCAGAGTCCCATGTTCCAGCTGTGGATTTAGAGATTGTGAAATGAGTACTGTGAATGGTTAATATTAACACAGTTTAGCTCTCTTTTATACTTAACCATTATCCAGATTAACGTTTTATGGTAAAGTTAAGTGTTAATAATTGTATAAAATGCAACAACACATGCTGTCAACTGAGTTGCACACATTTTTTTTTTTATTTACCCAGGGCTGATAATTGACATAGTAAAACAAAGTGCTTTTACTTAGTAGCCTTGGAGTGAAAGTCAAATACAATAAAATTAATTTTCTCATAGTATTTTCGGGAGTTTATGAAAACATCGAAGCCGGATCTCATCTACTTTTTTGCATACTGTTGACTGTATCTTGCTGTCAACCTGCACAAACAATCACATGCAAGTATGGAGCAAACTCTGTCAACATACAAAAAGACATATAGATAAAACTGTTGAATATATATTTAGATACTGTGTGAACTGACAAGTCTGTGTGTACAGATCTGTTTAGTTATTAAAATGATTGAAGTTGCTTCAGATTAAATGATGGTAAATGAAGCTATAGGTAGCCTGAAGCCTGGTGAAAACCTCACACTGTTGGCAGCAAATTTTGTGTTCATGTAGGAGCCTGTTGCTTCACATAAAAAGCTGATACGGAAAATGTCTATACAAATATGTTTGAAAAATGGAGCTTCCAAAACCATCCAGTCATCATCATTGCAGTAATTAAGTTAAATTAATTGGGTTTTTTAAAAATATAAAATTTTATTATTCATGCCATGCCATGCTGTAAGACGTGCTTTTTTAACACAATGTACCATGCACATACTGCATATGTTCAGTGGTGTGTCCAGTAAAGTTTGAACCCACTCTCAAAAGGTTGCACTGTAAATATAAAGTTAATTCTAGTTACACATTAGTTAGAAAGTTACAAATTCAGATGCAATGATTTCAAAATCATAACCGCTATCATAAAACATATCACAATTCATCAAAACTGTGTGTCAAGTTATCTTCTCGTTGTATTTCAGTCTTTCTTTCCCCCCGTTTTCTCTTCAGTTTGAGCTGCTGGATCACTTGTGGTGGTCTGTTCTGGACAAAGCTCCTTGCTAGGATCCATCACAACAGGCGGAGGCATGTTCAGACACTCCACCTGAGCTCTGAACTCATCGATCTCCTTCTGCTCCAGCTGTCTCCTCCTGCTGAACAGGTAAAAATGCTGCCGCTTCCCTGATTCTACATCAAAGCTCAGCAGTATGCAGTCATGGCAGGACGTGCGGATGAAGGTCGTGTTGACGGCGCCGTTGTCAAAGGTGAAGCTGCTGCCTTCCAGGGAGATGTTGTAGGATGCATAGTGGCACTTGTTGTCTAGAAGCATGCTGCGTCTGAAGTTGGTGTTGGCTGTACTGCCGTTGCTGGAGAAGCTGGCGGTGGCGCTGTCTCTTCGTCTTAATCGATCGATGAGTGTTAGGTTGCTCAGACTTCCTCCAACTAGAACTCGTCTGCCCTCTAAATGATTGAGATCGAGATGACCCAAAGGCTGGAGCAAGTTCTCACAGGCCAGAGGAGCTGAATGGCTCAGAGACACCGAGCCGAGGAGAACGACGAGCCACACAGCAAACATGACTCTATACTTTGAAATCATAATCTGCTGTGTACTGTATTGTTTTCAGGCTGTTGCTGGAATAATTATATCACGTCTCTTATAGCGGCACTGACATTTCTAAAAAAAAAAAAACGATTGATTTCTGAGATTTATAGTTGTTTAAGAAACCTTCATTTTCACAATACTGAAAATACCAGAGAGCAAAGTCTCCTTTTCACCTGTGGTTTTTGTGATTGTGAAATGAATGAGTGTTTTGAGTAATGTGACTTTTGATTATTTACACTGGAGGTTATTCAAGAAACATCTCCGGGATGCACTCTGGGACGCATCATCAGTGTTGTGAACCCGAGGTCATCAGGCGTTTCGGGTCTTACAACATACGCCCTCGCCCAGGCGACCCAGCCGGGGCTGATCAGACCCCAACTTGCGTCCCAGCAGCTACCCACGGATCAGCCCTTTTCAACCAAAGCCACCTAGTGGCTTTCTATGCGGCTTCGCTGGCGGATTTTATAGCCCTCTTCTTTTCTGCTCCTGTGATGCCTAGCTGAGTGAGCATCACAGGAGCTCACTTGTTGGCTCTTATACCTGTGGTAACCTTGTTTGTTACTTTTCGGAATTGGATTGAAGTTCTCAAAATATCAATATTTGTACTGGAAAACTGTTAGTTTAATAAAATGCAGACTTAAACTACTGTCAACTACTGTTGACTGATTTTAAGAATCAGAGCTCTATGCACATAATTATGTCTTAAGATTCATTTACCATTAATATATTAAAAGAAAACAAGTAAAAATAAGTGTGATCTGTGAATAAAGATTGCACATTGCAAACTTATTCTTTTTAGTCTTGACAATTTAGTTTAGTGAAATGTCAAATAAAGGCCAAAATACAAACACAATAAAATCCCTTATCCTCTCACCATATTGACAATACTATAACTTGTAAAGTTACCCAAATTATGGTTTATTCAACAGTTAGATAGAAATTTATATTTTGAAGTTATTTGTAGAGTCAGGGAAATTAAGTGTGTTCATTGTCTGAAGACCTGAGCAGGGTCAACTACCACTTATATCTGATTGGCTAGATGAAGACTCTGGTGCCACTGGTGGCAGCCAGTAGATGGTTTGCTAAAGCCGTCCCTGAACAGCAATTGTTCAAAGCTTGGCAACTGCAGCCAGGCACGGTACGTCAAGTTTGGGATTTCCCCATTGCTTTGTAACTTTGTGCACAGAGCCATACTCAGTGTCTGAGGAGAAGAGAGAGCAATAGAGAGCAATGTGTGAAGAGATAGGGGCACGACACACAACGAAGGCCTCCAGCCTAAAAAGCAGTTTAGAAAATGCGGTGCCGTTGCTCAATGTAACCAAATCCAACAATGAAAAGTGAACTGATGTAAACTGCACAGTATAAAATCAGTTTTCTCAACAGCACCTGTTGTTTGTGCTAGATGTTAGCTCAGTAATTGGATGTTTCTTGTCAAAATGCACCTTGAGAGTTGCAGTTAACTTCTCCCCCCATTTTTCTTTATGTACACAAGCTTGATAAGAGCCGTATTTTTTAATGAGTTGTTGATATTTTATGGGCGAGTTTCTGGCTGATCTAAGCTTTGGAAGTGCTCCAACTGAGAGACATTGTGTATAGGAAAAATGATTGGAACTTATATCTCCTCTCACTACAGCTCTATTGGAGAATGTGGTGCCTTCTAGTTTACACTCAGGTATAAAAAGGCCCTCTTTCACTAGTGCCAGAATTGCAAGGTTTGTTTTAAAATTGAGGCCTGTCAGCTCTGTTTTAGTTTGTTCCTCGCAGCTCAACAGTTGTCCCCGGGTTTTCCTAAAATTACTCTGTCACCTGCTCATCAGCTGCCTGCTCATCTGCCCTTCATTCCTCTAAACAGACTTCTAGTATAGCCTATACATTATACAGGTCCACCAGTCTTCCCCTTTGCCAGATTGTGTGCTCCATAGACATAGCATTCAGTCTTGTTTTACCTGTTTGTCTGCCTGCTCATGATCCTGTCTAGTTTTTCTTTTTCTGAACCAATACAGAGTAAATTTGCTTTTTACCTTAACTCTTTTTCCCCTTTGTGCCGCTTTTCATTCCACACCTTTACCAGATTTCCTATAAGTTCAGTGCAATCAACGTGGAAATAGATTGTCTGTCAACTCTGTCTGACAAATGAGTAAATGTAAAAGTAAATGTAAGTGAATGAGTTAAAACTTTTGAGGGAAGAATAAGCTCAGTGGTTAACATAATACATCAGGTGAAATTACACTGGATATGATATGACAGAGAAAATTAATCAAATCAAGTCTTTCAGAGTTCTTTGATATCAGCGTGTTAATGTTGTGCATGAATGTTCAGAAAAGCAGAACAGAAAAAGGCAGTTTAATGTTTCCACAAAACACCCACTGATACTGATGTTAAATTTATCAACACTTTGAAGATAATTGTCTTTTTACGGCCTCGGTTCTTTTGTCCCGTTGTTCTCTTGTCAGTTTGATGTCGTCCCCTCTGGACAAAGCTCCTTGGTAGGGTCCATCACAACAGGTGCAGGCATATTCAGACACTCCACCTGAGCTCTGAACTCTTCCATCTCCTTCTGATTCACATCTCTCTGAACAGGTAAGAATGACTGCAAGTTCATACACATCAGCAGGTAGTCATGACAGGACGTGTGGACGAAGTTTGCAGAGAGGTTGCTATGAGGTGTCCCATCGTGGGTGAAGCTGTTGCCTTCCAGGGAGATGTTGTCGGAATTAAACGTGCGCTTGTTATCTAAACGGAGGCTGCAAGTGTAGGAAATGGTGCTGTCACTGGTGTTGCTAGAGAATTTTAAAATGACACCATCTCTTCGTTTGAATCGCTCCAGGTTTGGCAGATGGCTCAGACTGCCTGCAACTAAAACATTCCATCCAAATGATGAAGGTCGAGTTCCTCACAGGCCAGAGGAGCTGAACGGCTCACAGACGCCAAGGAGAGGAGAGCGATGACACACACAGCAGAAAACATTTTGTATTGTTTGAAGGCGGTCGCCGGGGAGAATGTGGCCAGTGAAGCGGTCTGTATGGTTTTTATTAGTTGTTTCAGAAGCCCCCAGTTTCACATTACAGAAAATACCAGAGAGCAGGGTAATCTTTTCACCTGTGGATTCCATGATTGTGAAATGAAATAATATTTCGAGTACTGTCTGTGACTATTAATTGTTTATAGTAGAGGTTTTCTTGCTCTCTTACTGAACAAAATGATCATTGATTTTCCTCTTCAACCTGTCACACACAAGCAAAAATACTGTATATCTACATACTAATAATGTATAAATGATGCATTGTACCTGCACAACATTACTCTCTGCTGCACTGTGTGCCCAATGATTAGTTGGATCAGAAACCTCCAGTTTTTTAACACTGCCAGTGCTTGATGCCAAAGGGCAAAGTCCCTTCTCTACCTGTCAGTTCTGTGATTGTGAAATGACTTGATTTATATATTTTAAATACCTTAACAAAGTCTGATTTAACTATAGATTAAAGATGTGCACATAATTTGAAATTCTGGTTACTGATAATCACAACGTATATTATGGCAAATAAGAATAAGATCTGTATACTATATTTTATCAGGGTGTATTTGTTAATTCAGACATAAACACATAAAACAAATAATTTAAAAATATTCATAAAGACAGATAGAAGACAAGATCTCTTCAGCTAGACAGGGGCTGCCTCTGTCAGTTTTCTTGCTCGCCTTTTTTGTTCCGAATGAATAATATCCAGCCATGAGTAAAGCCAGTGTCTTTGGGACAACATATGAGGGCTGTTCCTGCTAACAGCAAACTGCTGCTCTCGCTGCTGTCAGACCTGTGGACAGTCGTGGAAGAAGCTTTCAAATCCTTTATTTATGTAAGGTACTGCAATGAAAAAATGGTCTATTACAAGTAAAAGACTTTCTTTCAAAATCCTGTTCAGTGCTTGTTCTGCAGAAAAAAATCTGTTAATACTGATGAATTAATGTATTAGAAGCATTTACTGTTGCACAGTAGCTGCTTAAGGTGGAACTAGTTTTAACCACTTTATATACACTTAACTAGTTTAGTCCAGTGGTTCCTAAATCAGGGGTTGCCCCCCTCCATGGGGTCACATGATAAATCTTAGGGGTTGTGAGATTATTAATTTTGCACGAAAAGAAATAAGCAAAGTCCTACACAAATTTGCATTCATTTTTTAAAACCTAATCTTAAATATCAGATAATTTGACCTTTTTGAGCACTGAGCAGTTATTAAAATAAAACCTTCTTAAAAGTTTAGACTGGAAATGTTGCTTTGGTGGAACTGCTAATAACTCTGAGACATCTGAAATGTGACAATGTCACAACCACTCACTGCTTTTTCATAAAGGGTCACAAGTCAAATAGGTTTGGAACAACTGGTTCAATCTTTTGTGAACTCTTAATCTAAAATGTAACTAGTAAGATAAATGTATGTTTATATTGCTTTAATGTCAATTTCCCAAGACAACAGGAAGGCTGTGATGCATTCAAAACATTTAATGTTTTATAAAATTATTAATTTCTTTCTGATGAAATGAAATTGGAAAGAAACTGGCATGAATCAATGTTTATTCACACAATGTGAACAGATGACATGTACCAAAGTCTCTTAAGCCTTGTTTTCTTCTGTTCCAGCCTGTTCTGGACAAAGCTCCTTGGTAGGATCCATCACAACAGGTGCAGGCATGTTCAGACACTCCACCTGAGCTCTGAAGTCCTCCATCTCCTTCGGCTTCACCTCTCTCCTCCTGCTGAACAGGTATAAGTCCACCGACTTAAAACTTTGGGACTTCACGTCCAAGCTCAGCACTGCACAGTCTGGACAGGATGTTTGGAAGAAGGTCCCGGTGAAGTTATAGTTCCTCGTCTGTAAGCTCATGATGTGGCCTTCAAATGTGATGTTGAGCAAGTCGTAGTCGCATTTGTCACCAACACGGTTGACCTGGGTGTATGTGGAGTTGTTGAAATCAATGGTTACACTGTCCCTTCCTTTCAGGGTGGCCGCATCTGCAGAATCATTCAGACTGCCTGCAACTAAAGTCCATCTTCCCTCCAAATGAAGAGGATCCAATCGCTCCGAAGGCCGCACCAAGTTTTCACAGGCCAGAGGAGCTGAACGGCTCACAGACACCAAGCAGAGAACCGTGGCAAATACAGCAAACATGTCTCTGAATGTCTGTTGTCTTGTTACGATATTTGTATCACTTCTTGCTTGCCTGGTGGAGTCCCACTGACAGTGTTTCAGGTAAAGAGGTTTTCTGATTTTATACTTGGTTCAAAACCTTCAGTTTCGCAATATCTCTCCTATCCAAATGTGGATTTTGTGATTACGAAATGAAATTACATTTTAAGTAATGGGCTACTTGTTGTTTACACTGGTGTTCTTCAACCTGTGATCATGATGTAGGTTCATGGTAAGTCACATATTGTCACAGTCAAAACAAACAAACAAAAAACAAAAAAAACAAATACATTTACATTTGTCCTTGTTCTGTAAATATTTCGTGTTTTTACTGGAATACTGGTTCATGAGACGGCAGATTGTGACAGTAACTGGTCTGTGAAAATGGAGGTGTTTATACTTAATTTTCTTTATGGTATTTTAGATAATTTGTTGTTACGGTGAAGTGACTTAATCAAGTTCATTTTTCATCTTTTTATCCCCTACAATCTTTCATTTGGTGACATCTGAGCCCTATCACGTTTCCCCTTCATCCTGCACTGTCTTCAAGGACAGGGTGGTGGTGAGGGACACAATAGAGCCACAATAGAGCCAAAGTTTAGAGACAACATACATGCTAAAGTTACTAGAGTAACAAACTGGTGAGTGCCACTGTTATAACTTCAAACACAATTCAGACTGCTTTTTAATTGTTACTATATTAGGTTATCTTGATTACCAGGAACCGGCAGGAAAGACAAGACTCAAAACATCTCATGTTTCAGTATCAACATATATTTTATTCACACTGAACAGATATCATGTACCACAGTCTAATCCTTTGTTCTGTTCTCCCCCTGAGCTGCTGCAGCTGCCTGATCTGGACAAAGCTCCTTGGTAGGATCCAGCACAGAATGTTTAGGCATGTTCAGACACTCCACCTGAGAGCCGAACTCCTCCAACTCCTTCTGGTCCACCTCCCTCCTTTTGCTGAAGAGGTACAACTCCATTGATTTATATGTTGGTGCGTCCACGTTGAAGCTCAAAACCACACAATCTACACAGGACGTTTCATATAGGGTCCCATTGAAGGTCGCTGACTGTCCAACCTTAAAGTTATAGTTGTGGCCTTCTATCAAGATGTTCGAAGAAAAATAGCGGCACTGGCCATCAAAAAGATTGGCTTGGGTGTATGTTGAGTTGTAAAAATCAACTCTTACGCTGTCACTTAATTCAATAGGACTTCGACTTTCGATGATTTTCAAACTGCCTGCAACTAAAGCCCAAGTTCCCTCTAACTGAGGAGGATCCAGGTTTCGCATAGGCTGGACCAAGTCTTTGCAGGCCAGAGGAGCCGAATCGCTCACACACACCAAGCAGAGGAGAGCGATGGCACACACAGCAAACATCTCTCTGTTTCTTGAAACCATATGACTGAATATGTAGACTCAGATGCACTGCAGGGTCTGTCGCAAAGTGGTACCGGTATAGAGACTCTTCTGGTTTTATAGTTTCATCAGAGGAGCCCAATGTCACAACATTGAGAGAGAGCAGTTCTTAGTATTGATTTTGCATTTCATTTGATTAGAAAGTTCCAGTTTCGCAATATGTGACACAGTTTTTGCAATGTTGAAAAAGCAAAGGGCAATTTCTGGGAATGGGCAGTTTTTATTGGAATAATTTATGGATTTTGGAATTAAACCAGTGTTTATCTCCAGCTTTTGCCAACAGTCAAAGAACCAGTGTCACTGTTGCAACCGTACACACAATCTTCTCCTTTAGATTCATGTGCTTGTAATTAGACACACTTTAGAAACCTACAGATAAAAAGTTAAACTGGTAGTCAGTATAGAAATTGTTTTGTATTTCTCTGCTGGGTTGATTATTGAATAGGTATGACCTTTATGATTGTTTCTGGCAGCTTTTTGCAGAAATGCTATAATCAGCTGATATGCACATAACGGTTTTGAAAAAGTCTTAAATTACTGATAATTGAAACATTAAATACAGAATATTTGTGCAAATCTGTCATCTGCAAGTACTGTAAAAGCTGTCAAATCTGCATTCTCATAGTCTGTTAGAAATTGTAATTGAAATAAATTGTAATTGAAATAAAGAATTTAAAACACTCATTAACTTTAGTAGCAGCTTTATTAATGAAGAACTTGCACCAAGGAAAGTATCAGTGATTTTCAAAACCTACTCATAAGACAAAAACTACTAAACCTAGATATCGAGCTCAAGTTTTCTAAAGTATGAAGATAACCTGTACACCCAGTGACATGTTTCATATTTAGTGGGGAGATGGGTGATAGTGGATAGTTCATTTAAGATAAATAAACTAAGTGGCGGCTCTGCACAGAACACTCTAATATGCAACTATGCATCTGATCATCTTCCTTTTACATGAGCAGTTTGATGACTATCCACCTCCTCTGAGAGGTACTGGTTTCGCATGTGATGATTCTCTGAAATCCCATTGTTGTTGGACATGACCCTCCTGGGAGTTCTCAGCTCAGCAGGACTTATTTTCACAGTTACAGGACACAAATGCTGCATCCCATTCCCCAAGGATGGTGAGAGGACTGTGCTGTTAGCCATGGAACTAGCAAAGGAGGTGATAGAGACACTGCTTGGACCTAAGGCAGCTCTGACAAGCTCCATATACTTGCATAAGTGGAGCATTTTTGAGACATACATTCCTCCAGATCCTGCTCTGTCTGCACAATATCTCATGGATCCTTGTTAATTCCTTTCTTTCCCTCAGGTAGAAAATTTACCACAATTAAAGCGTTATGTGCATAAATCTGCACAAATACTGCTGTAATGTATACATGTGGTTCACTTTTGAAAGCTTTGACACAGCTTGTTCTGAACAGTTTGCGCAGAGTACACATGCTGTCAGTTTTATGTGTGGAACACTGATCATTTCATTCACTAAATCTTCAGCTTAGATTGTTGAAGAACAACACTGCTGTCTCATTGTGGTGTCTTACATGCTCCACGTAGATAATAAACCATGAAGAACTGAGAACGTAGTAACCAGTGAGGGTTAGAAGCAGGTGCTTTATACTAAGTGAGTTCCATTTAATTTATATTTTATTACATAAAACTGAATTGAAATTTGGTACCTTATAAAGGATTCATAAATTGGTTATAATCAGGTTATTAATTTGGTTGTTAACACTTTATAAATCAGAAACAAACTATTAGAGGACCCAAGTCATAACAGTTTTCATACATGGATGCAGGTACACTATTTGGCAAGATCAAGTTAATGCTTACTAATTAATCTTACTAATGACTTACTACCATTTCTAACTGGTAAAAGGGAGCTTTATTGTGAAGTGTAAAACACATCATAATTTATTAATGAGTTACTATAAGGCTCCCTTTTGCCAGTTATAAATACTAGTAACTCATTAGTAAGATTAATGAGTAGTAAGCAGCATTAATCTAATCTTGCCAAATAGTGAGTCTTCATCAATGTGTGGGAACTGTTATAACTTGTTTATTTATAACTGTTTATTTATGATTTATAAAGTGTTAACAACTGAAATTTTACCCTGGAGACTATAATTGAGATAGATCTTCTGTTAGGCTCTCATACCCCTGGACTAAGAAAGAAATAGCATTACTAAACAAATGGTTAAACATTACCCAGTGTGTTTCTTTTGCATGAAGCAATGTTGTGGTTTTGGGACAGATCCACTGTTTGAGAAAAACAAATGCTAGACGAACATCCAGTACAGCATTGTATGACAAATATCAGTTTAATCATTAAACCATTAACTAAACCATTAAACCATCAATCAATTCAAAACTGACATCTCAGACACTCTCAATTCCACATGCTCTCTGTATACAGTATATACAACCGTGGACAGAGCTGTGGCAGCTCTGGACACCCTATTCAAAAGCTTTTGGTAAAAATAAAAAAATTCATACTTTCAGGTATTTTAAAATAATGTCTCTTTTAAAACTGACAGTGGCTCACAAAATATTCAGTGTTACACGCTGTTGCTTATAAACTTGACCATTTCATTCTATTATTCTGTATATTGTCAGAACTTGTATCACAAAGTGAATAAAAATGTTCAGGTCCTATACTTGGATTAAAATATATCTAATAAAAGATCACAATCAATACAAGAATTCAGAATTAAAAGTCATTAAATTAGAACAATATCTTCTCTGAACCTCTCCAGATGAATAATACCAGATGAGTTATACATGTAGATACAACAATTTAAAATGATACATTTTAAGTCTGTTTTTTTTTTTTTTTTTGTTTATCTGCATCTAAATCTTGCGTTTTATAATCCTATGTATCTTGGCTGGCTCATCTGCCAACCAAGATTAAATCACACGCAAACTCTGTGATAGGGTAATTTAAAAGTGTAGCAAACTCCTCAAGGCACTTAAACACAGACAAGTCCAGGCCATACCTTCCCTCTCTTCATGTTGGAGAGAGCGTACTTCCTCTGAAGGCTCAAGAGTGAGATGAAGAAGACTCAAGACAAATATGTGGAATGTTGGCAGAGGGTAGTGGAGGGAAGGGAAGTCGGTTGTGGACATGCTGATGCAAACAAGGGTGGATGCATAAAACAAAGAGAATGGGGGTAGGAGTGTGTTATGAATTGAACAGCAGAGACATAGACTGAGGGGATACAGCCAGACTGAAGAGGGAGAGAGGAAATTAGTGTACAGAGAGGGCATTTACATGACAGAGCAGCACTTGCACTTGGATGAATCAGGCGGGGGGCCTGATCCCCCGTTATCCCTGGTTGGGCTTTGTGTCTCTGTGTTGGCTGGGCTGTTAGCTGCTGCTGGCTCTGCTTCTGTGTTGAGGGCTTTGGCCTGTGACAGAAGAGGTTCCTGCTCCCCCGGCCCTGCCTCTGTCCTCCTCTCCTGTGAATCAGCCAGAGGCACCTCCTGAAACTGGCCAGGCATAGTGACAAGATCTTGGGTTTTTAATGCTCTCTCAGCTCCCTCTGGTGATGTTGCAGCCTCACCCTCAGCCTTGGGGGCGAGAATGGAGGGTTGTGTCTCAGAGTAGACTGGCAGTGAAGCCACTGTAGTGCCCTCTAGAGCGGTGGCTGGGGACTGCAGTTGCATAGATGTAGGATCTTCCGATTGTTTGCCCTGTTCGTCAGCTTTTGTCTCTCCATCTCCGTTTTCGTTTGTCTTAATATCACCCTCCACATCTCCATCTCCAGTTGCTGGTTGTGCCTCCGCAGTGGATTCAGTCGCCTCACTCTTCTCTGGTTGTGTGAAAGTTTCTTGAGCTGCTTCTGTTTTTATCACCTCCTCCTCAGCCTCCCCTTCCTCTTTGCCTGCTTCTTGATTTGGCAGCGGGGTTTCCCCTGACTGCATGTTCTCCTGCTGATCATCCTGGGGTGTAAGATCCTCAGGTGTGTCGTCCCCTTCATCTGTGATGATCACACGTTCTGCTCGTATCACCAGACTTCCTTCTTCCTCCTCCTTCTTCTTATCAGTGTTGACATCTGGAACATGACAATGCTCTGCTTCAGAAACACCAAGGTTCAACCCAGGTTCCAACTTCATGCTAACAACACCCTCAGTAGCACAGATGGGCCCATTGGTGGTGGACTGAATATTTGGCTGTGAAGCCTCGTGATTGGCTTCTACGTCTCCTCCACCATTGGTTAAGAAAACAGCAGTTTCTTCCAATTGTGGGCTTTTGTTTGTCTTCACTTCATCTTCAGTTGTTTCTGAAGAAAAAAAAACATGTAATAAATATTACTCAGTACAAAAAGAAATATCTGTGCAATTGCATTAATTAGAATAGAGATATTCATACATTTAAATGATGTTGAGTGAATGTGCAATCAATGTACCACACTCTTATTAACAGATCTTAGCTTTCATTTTGGTTGGTTTACAAGCACCTTTACTTGATTGTTGATGTCAGTGATATGTCAGTGCTCAATACAGCTAATTTATGTATCGTAATGCTGTTCAAACAAAAAGGTTCTGCCATCTATGAATCTCAACTCTTTGCTCTGATATAAAATGCAGAAGCTGATAAAGGACAACACTGTTTTAGCCACAGGCCATAAACTGTGTAGTAATGAATGAATGAAGGCTTCTGTTTGTTAGAGGAGAACATGACCACTGGTATTTAATGTACCATAGTGAGAAAAGACAAGCTGCAAAACACAAAAGTAAGACAGAGAGATGTAAAATATATATATATATAAATCATTTTTAAGCTAAATCATAGGAAAAAGAAGTTGGTGAAATAGTTAAGACACAAGAGGTTAAGGCCCTGTAACGATTAGAATAATGCAATTACTTCAGATTCTGCAGTCTGGACAAGAAAGTTATATACCCTGGATGATTTAAACTCAAATGGATGGCTCAATTTCATTTTCAGAACTTGCTTGTCTCCTTTAACAGCTTGAGCAGCATCCTCACTGACATGTCTATGTTCCTGCTGCCCTCTAAAAATGCATGTCGTGCACTTGAGTAGCCATTAGCATAAATATATATGCAAAACCTTATTCAACATGTGTAAATATTCATCACCGCATGTATGAACTTTTTGTGAAGTATAGGTATGCCCTTGACACGCCTTCCTTTATCATGCAAATTGCAGTATATACGATGCATACAGACGAATAAATCTATAGGGGATTGCATGGTTTTTAAGGGTGTGGCATAAGATGGTTATTAGCTAAGAATTAACAATAGGAAGACTGTAGAGGAAATAAAATTTTGACATCACAAACACATGCACGGTGTGTGTGTTATGACATGATTTGCCTCTCTCTATACACACCTGATGCTGACACATTATTTTCTCCGTTGTGCACAACATCATCTTGGGCCATTTCTGAGGAAGAAATAATTTGCATTTATGGCAACATCTGTGGATAAAATTCATTTTCAGAGTGTTTTAAGAAGAAATCATCAATTGCTACAGTCAACACCGAAGACAATGCAGCTTAATCAACACACCTGTGTGTCCTTGAATAGTATCCATAAACAAAATCCTATAAGAAGTGTATGTTTTTTTTTTTTTTTAATAGATAGTGTCCATTACAAGCTTGTTTCACTGAAAGCAAGGAGAGCTAAATGGGAAGGAGTCCAAACATTAAAGAAATTATATCTAATGAATATGAGCTGATGTAATTAAGTAGGAGTGGAATTAGAAGGGCAGCTGTTGTCTAACAGGTGGCTGCAGCCAGAAAAGCTGTACGTCTGCACACAGTAGTTTTAACGTGACATGTAACATGTATTGGACAGAATACAATGTGGGTGAGAGAGGCAGACTGGATGGAAGCAATGCTTTCCTCTGCACTCGGTTACATACTGTGGATGTTTGAGCTTGTCGAATTTCCTGAAAATACTAATGTTAACTCACAGTTCACTTTTATAGTGTGACATTTGCATCACTTTATCACTTTCTGTGGTAAAAAGCTAATGGAAATACAATTTTCTAAAAAGCCCACTGCAATTCTTTTCAATTATCTGTACCACAACGTTTATCTAATTCCACTTACCTGCTCCAGCCTCTGTCACTTTCAGTACCTCCTGCTGGGTAAAAGAGAAAGGAAAGGAATTACTCTTTGTGTTGTGTTGCCTGAACCTATGGTGCATTTTAAAGTGAATGTAAAAACAGAAGACAAAATATGAAGTGCAAATACTGGAACATCACACAAGCTTTGAGGGAACAGACACTATCCACAAAGCTGTATTGCTATAAAATACTTCTCCCCTGTTGTCTAAATAAGTTTCTATCCTACATTTTTAACAGAACCAGAAAAGCACAGATTAATGTGTCCACTATGGACACATTAATTTGTGCTTTTCTGGTTATGATGATTTTAGCTGAGAAAGGGTCAATTATTTTTGCCTGGTCACAAGGGGGAGTGATTGAGCTGGAAAGCCCGACCTAAGATGACCCCTTTTAACACCAACACAGTTTGATGTTAAATGTACTTAACTGCATCGAAGCTACATTGATGGACATGATGTACAGTAAGTGGGTGTTTATGCTGTCATTAAAATTAAATGCTGACTTTAAAGAACCTCAACACACATCACACTCTTTCATCAGAGAGCATTACTTAAAAAAAGTGATTTAAAAAATCTTCATGTGCATGTTTGATTTTACAGATATTGGCTCTCACTCACTTTCAGTCTCCTCAGTCATTCACACATCATACATTCAAAGTCTTCTCCATTAAAGCCAGCATGGCTAATCGCCTGTAACAGCTATTAAATAAGGAACCCTCTGTTTATGCCTTCAGTTGAACTCCAAAAGCCAAGATTAGGATGGATATATGATTACTTCAAAAAAACCTTACCAAAAAGACCCTGCACACAGCAGAACAGGAGGGACAACTCTTTTGTTTCATTATAAAGACCTTCAGCGAGTTGAAGTAAACATACTTGCACTTGGCTTGAGGTAAAACAATAATTCCAGAGTGGATCAAGTGCTGAATTGTTTATGTAACAGGGCTGCTTACATTCATACAGTTCCTGCTTTTGAACAAGAGGTGCTACATCAAAAGGTACATTAAGAGAAGAAATGCATTATTCATGGAAAAAAGCCAAAGACAGAAGTTGTGGGAAATTGACTGGCTAATGGAAGATGATGGAGCAAGCTTGTTTAACACATATTCCAGCCCCCTTTGTGTCCACAGAATGAGTGAGTGGGTGAGTGTGTGTGTGTGTGTCTGCAAAAGTTCCTTACCACTTGGCCATCCTCCATCTGTTCGTTCTCCTTCTCTTCTGCCAACCACTGACTCTCTGACTCCAACCTAAGATGGACAGTTATGTAGAACCTCACACACATAACACATAAAATCTGTAATGCACTTTTAGTTTACAATGCTTTTAAATGTCCAAATTTGTTGCTTAAATATGATTCTAGCCTTACTTTATGATCTTGATCTAAGTAACACTACTCTAGGCAATTGATTTTTCTAAAACAGTATGTTCAAGTTTCCCCAGAGTCCCCCATGTACAGTGAGCACAAGGAGTCTTGTTGGAAAGCGAGGCAGTGGACCTGTGGACCAATAATAAGATTGGGATCTGGGAGTGTAGTCTTCAGGGACTTGACAACATTGTCCACTGCAATAAAGGAAAGCCTAATCCTGTCTGGCAAGTGGGCAGGGTGGATCACGCTCTCACTCTCTGCCCCCAAGTTCAATACTGACAGAATTAAAACTCAACTTTGCCACACATACATAATGTACGACAACAGCAAAAATGACAAGAAAGCAAAAATAGAAGAGGGGGATGCCAGAGATATCAATTATACATGAAATTTCAACCACAAAAATGTGACAGTTCTCTTGTGCTGTCTGCTTTGCTAACTGTTTCAGATAGTCACAAACTGTCTGACAGTGTTTTAGCTCTAATTTGCACTTGCACACATACACACGACCTCACACACTGTGGCTGTACTTGTCAATGTGCTTTTCTGTCTCCTGGGCCTGGGAGCCCCACAGAGGGGAGCGAGGGTTCTGGGCATCCGGGGAGGCTGGGGACAAGGGAGCTCCTTCCATCAACCACTGGTCCCTTAGTGACTTCCTCTAGAGTGAGAAAGAGGAGGTGAGGAAGAGAAAGAGAAGAGAGTGAGTCCACTTTCAGTAGTATTGTATTGTGGTAATATGATTATGATGATATACACCTACAACACATCTTTAGCATTACTACAACTTCTTACTTCTTACTCATCTGTGACGTAAACAGATATAAATATACAGTATCTGTGATCTGTATCAGCCTGCTGACTTATTGGTCAGACTCTATTTACAAATCAGAAAAAAAGCAATACAGTAAACAATATCAGACCAACGGCATTAAAACACTGAATTAGTAACTAAATGTATAACTGTCAAATTATTTCAATATGTCTTAAGGATGCCAGAGAAACAAGATTTATCCTACTGATCAAATATAGTAAAAGTTCACAAGAGAAATAAAAAGCAACCCAACAGCAGTAGCCCAACAGAAAACTAACAGTAACCCACAATGCTGAGTTGGCAAACGACAGGTAATAGCTAATAGCTAGTAGGTATGACTAGCTTGGTTAGCAATTAGCTAATCAGACAAACTGGCTTAACATCTACAATTACACACACCTGTCACAAAATAGCTGTAATTCCATGGAGTACCTAAAGATAGTGGTCCGAGAACGGGTATTTTGAGAGAAGATATAGGATCAGTATTTACTGGGTCACAGATTGGTAGATGAAGCTAAAAATGTCAGTGTAACTCCAACTGGCGTTGTGTTGTTGCTAATACTGGTTGCTAATAGCAACAGAATGTTCAACTGAAACTAACTGCTAGTGGCAGAAAGGTGAGAGAATGACTGAAATCACTTCTGATGTGCACCCTAGTAAAAATACTGATATGGATATATTGGCCGATATATACAAACACTTATGAAAAAGATATGCAATGAAAGCAAGATATTTTACAGTTTAACAATAAACTTTATTGTCCAAAATGACATCAGTGAACTGAAACTGTAAACTTCACTGGGAATTAAATAACTATAAAAATAAATAACTATAAATAAAAAACATAAGAACATACACACACACAGACACACACACACACACACACACACATATATATATATATATATTTAACTTGAATGAAAACAAAGAAAAACTTTTGTTTTCATTCAAAGAAAAACAAATAAAATATACATAAAATGCTGCCTATATAACTTGACTTGACCCGAGCATTTCCACTGCATTATTGCTTCTTAATAAAAGTATTAATATCAGCGCATATCGGAGAATATATGCACCGATACTGATATATCTGTGATAGGCAAAAATCGGCTCTAGTTGAATGTGTTAAATATATGCGCTATACTGCTAAACTAAAATGCCCACAGTAAAATTAAAACAGTAGTGTCCATACAATGGACAATACCACTATGTCCAAAGTGTACAACATACTAACTATGTAGTATGCACTATAATAATCCTTACAGTACTGTTTTTACAGCTAGTCGCCTTTACAACAAATCAACATACATAACTGTTTGAATCAAACCATCACACAAATGCCATTGCCAATTAAACCAAAGCCACTCAAATTTAATTCCAAAAGTTATTGTTTGAGGTGTTTCTGGAGCTGGTTCACCAACATCCACAATGTGTCCAGCTGTGAGCAGGTCCTCCATTTCCTTTGTACAGTACTATGCAAAAGGTTTAATGCACCTTAAATTCTTATGCATCAACCAATAAGAATCTAAACCATCAGGGAAGCGTCTGATTGGTCCCAAATTCGTTCAGTAGTCATAATAATAATAAAAATAACCATCTTCAGCGACAAGAGGAACAAGTAGTCCTGCAACAGATGGTCTGACCCCCACAGAGCCATGATCTCCAACATCATGGAGTCAGTCTGCATGCCGAGTCTCTGGAAAAACTGTGCAGAGATGCGGATGCTACATACTGATTTGAGTATGTTTCTTTTCCGTTTACTGCAATTTGTGTGAAGTTAATTGATAAACAAAAAACTATTCATGGCATTATATTTGAAAGCATCCTCACTTTACGTTTAGTGCCTAAAACCTTTGCACAGCACTGTGGGAAAACCATGTACCTCAAAAACATGCTCAAAAATCAAATTTTGGTGTGTATACTGACTGTGTGGAGTATTTTCAATTTTGTCAATTTTCCAGCATGAACACAAAACCTGCTTGGAATTAGTATGTAGTCTGGAATTGGGACACAGCTTGACTCAAAAGTGCAATTACTCTCACAGAGATTAATAAATGAGTGAACAAGGTGGGTGATTTTGGGAAACAGCCAAAGCAAAAGAGTGCGCCTGAAGAGAGAGGAGAACTAAAATGTATAAAGCAGTGACATGGACAGAGAGAGAAAATGAGATGAGGAAAGTCAAGTGAAATGTGGTTATTTGAGGGAGGTGCAGGTGACAAAAAAGGTGAGACAAATAAAGAAAAGTCCATGTCAGCAGTCTTTATTTCAGCCATCCAACAGAGAGAATGTTGGCATGAATTAACAGCATGTGTGGGCACTTTTTGTTCTTAGTCCTACAACTCTCTCCAGGAAGTAGACATGACCCAGTGAATGAATGCTGCCTGAGGCTGCTTACCATTCCCTCCTGACAGAACACCAAACCAAGTGCTGTCAGGTTTTACAAAAGGAAGAGCACAATTCTCTGTAGTTTTTAGAGCTGACTACTCTCTGAACATCATCTTCTAAACAGACTGTTACAAGACACACAACATCAAAAGATTCCTTGCAGTCTAATACTGATTTAAACATGTCCAATTTTTTACAGCTTTGTTGTTTTCCACCTTACCTTGCATTCACATAGACCTTTATCAGTGTTCCAGATCCCCACTGGAGTTCAACACAAACCCTTTACAGGCTCTATGTATGTATTTGTATACAGGATGTGACAATGACAGACAGATCCAACACAGGTGTATACACTACATGTGTTTCCATTGCAAACCTGACAGTCCATCATAAACTACTTCCGATTTCATATTGTTTCATAGATTTCACAAAGTATATGCATTCATTTCACCTGCACTAATTAGTGCCATCATTTAATTATTGGTTATTTCCTTTTGGTCTGATGAATTCTGAGCTGCACAAATAAGCACAGTGCGTTCAGTACAATGACATGAAATCTTCACCTTTTCAAAGCATTAGCAGCTCTGTTCAGGACACTGTAAAGTATATTTTTTGCAAACACATTCAAGGAAAAAGTTGGAAGCTTAGTACTTTCAATGTCAACTGAAGTCGCCAAACAAACTTGGTAACATACTTGTGCACAATCAGATTGAGAACCCTGATGATCAATGTCACATGGAAATTATGATGATAGTGGTTACACTGCCATCAGTCAGGCTCATCAAACCAAGCCTGAATTTTATTCACTCCACAAATGTATTTGAGTTTGCTATTTATTGTAAAATGACTTCATGTACAAATTCCATTGGCTGTCTGGTTGTCAGAAATTAATGGAAACTCTTTAAGTGGAAGTACAATGTAGATTTTAAACAAATCACTGAGATAGTTGTAAGCAGGAAACTACTTAAGAGTTTCCTGCTTACAAGAAGGAGAAGCATTATTCATTCAAACATATAATAAACCAGTTGTGTTCCCCTGTACGTCAGCACTAATAACAGTGGCTGCAGGGTGACTTAGTTTGACAGCTGTGTTGCAACCAGTTGACCTTGGTTCAAATGCTTGTTTCAGCAAGCATGTGTGCCACTAAAGTGCCCTTGAGCCAGACAGTGAACTCTTGCCAGCTGTGGGAATGCTCGTCTGTAGCTGTCTCTGGCAAGCAGATGAAACGTTTACTAAATCTAATATAGTTAAATAGACAGAGGGTTTAGAGTTATCATTTTATGTCATAATTATGTGGATATGCATTAATCTTCATATATTGCAATTATTTTGACAGATAATGTGATTGTGATATGCGTCACGTTTTTGGTCGGAATGGAAATTTTTGCACTTAATTTCCACTGAAAAAAAAACAAAAAAAACAAAATACATAAAATATATCAAAATGATGGGGATGTGATTTGATGTCTTTACCAAACAGGCATGTTCCCTTACGTCTGGAGAATATGATTTCTAGGCCCGGGGGATCTCTGTAGCACCATGTTGGTTCATTGCTTCATTTATAATGGTTTGTTCTGACACATTTTGCTTCCTGTAATTTGGACATTGAACTTGGCCATACTTCTTCCATACTTGGATTTCGATAATATTTCACTGAACTGTTCAGCACTAATACAAAGCACTCACAGCAGCTACAAAAGCCACGTGATGTTTGCTAGCTTTTCACTTACTCCTGAGGTGAAAGCATCGGAAAACCCATACTCCCCTCCAGCCCATGGCCCCATGTTTCCAAAATCTGGTAACTGTTAGCCAGTCGCTACCTACTTAAATATAAACGTCACAAACCCATCTCTGTTTTTTTTCTCAGGCAGCACAGAACAAGCCCTACTCTGTCCCCTTCCCTGTGCCTTTGGCTAGCTTGACACAGCTCTCTCTAAACTTTACTGCAGGTCAGGAGCTATGTATAAGCTGCTGCTCTCTCCTATCACATCCTTACATCTACCCAGAGGCTACAGTCAATGTCAAAGCTAATGAATGTACTAAAACCTATGATGATATCAGCTCCTGTGAGAGAGCAAGGGTCGGGATAATCATTTTAAATTAATATTTGAAGCCTGTTGCAACTTGAATTTTGATCTCACAGATACAATACATTTATGAAGTGTTGTGCACAAACTCACAAGCATACACAAATATGCATATGCAAAACATTCTCTTGCATGACTGCACCGGTACACACATGCATACCTGCTTGCACACAAACACATGCTGCACAGATTTCACACAATTTGAGGAATGTGCCCCAGGGCAGTGTAACACAGTGGAGTAGGAAGTGGGAACGCCAGTCTGGAAATGGTGTGGAAACAATAGAGCAGCTCTGTGACTATGTGAGTGTGTAAACATTCACATAAAAACTGATTTCAGCAAAGGAAGGCTTGCCTCTAACCTTGCGAGGAACTGGCAGAACCAGGAAGTGTGGAAGGTTGTGTAGTTCATCTGTGCGTGTGTGTGTGTGTGTGTGTGTGTGTGTGTGTGTGTGTGTGTGTGTGTGTGTGTGTGTGTGTGTGTGTGTGTGTGTGTGTGTGTGTGTGTGTGTGTATGTGTGTGAGAGAGTTTGTCTGTGTGTGAAAAGGAAATAAATTTGGAGGTAATCTGCTTGCTAACAAGCTGGAATGAGTCTGCAGAGGATTTTAGCTGAGTGAAATTAAGGCTGCGTGTGTGTGTGTGTGTGTGAGTATGTGTGTGAATGAATGAGATGGGTTAGATCATCCTGAATGTGTGTGTCACACCTTGAGCTGCTGTAGTCTGAGCTTCTCATCCTCCATCTCTCTCCTGGCTCTGTCCTGCTCATCCTGCTGCCGGCGCTTCTCCTGCAAGAAGAGAAGTGGGAGGGAAGGAGAGAATTCGCAAAGGCTGAGAATGAATGTAGACATCCTGAGAGTTTGGTAAAGGGGGAGAAGGAGCAAGAGGCGACTTTATTCTTTATTCAAGTAAAGAGAAAGATGGGCTGAGGCACTCACATCATCAGCTAGACACATAAACAAGCTGATGTAAATGAGTAAACAGAAACAAAGACAGGGAAGAGACGGCTGTGACAAAAACATCACTGGGAAAGAGTAAAAAAGGGGACACCTGGTCAACCATCTGTCATAAGGACACTGTCACCATGGACATCAGGTATACTCTATATCCCATAATGCTCAGAGCCACTATCTCCATGGCAAACTGGTGTTGGTTTCGTGGGATGAGGGACACCCTGGCTCACCACATTGCACACTCAATAAATTATTCAGGAGTTACAGACAGCTCAGAGAGCACAGCTTAGTCCCTTTACCCTCTCTTTCTCCAGACAGACAAGTCTGGAGACAAGTCACCATTACTGCGGTGGCACCTCATTAGTAAACCTGCCTATAGCACTGATGTATGTAAACAATTTCACTTTTTAAGTGTCCAGGAGATCCTGTGGAACAGGTTATATATTTAAAATATAGCCACGAAAAAAGCCACTAAAATAAAGGTTATAATCGACATTTCAATGAAAGTTTATTCCAGACAACGAGATGTATGATGTATGAAGATGTATGAATTTTACTTTCATAAATTAGTATTAAATCCTAATGTTGAGGGGCTTGTCAACAAAGCAACATTCAAATTTGCTGAGGACCAAGCAATGGTGAACGGTCACTCTGCAAGCTTGGTACTATTTTTCCTGGCTGATATTTAACTTTACCAGACTCAAATGTTTCAGTTTTTTTAATGATGCATTTCTTCTGATTACAAAGCAAAGAGTCATGGAATTTGATGATTTAAATCATGAACTCGTAAGTAACTCCTGTTGGGGTTAATTACCTACTTAACACAGCACTTTCACATTCAGTTTCATTACATTCAGAGTTGAGCTTTGAGACTGAATAACTCTCCCATTCAGACGTCATCTGTCAGAGTGGGCGGCTGCTGACCGTGAACAACCCAAACTCTCTCTGCTTTTACTGTCAGTGTAAATGTGATCAGTTCAACTCTGCCACTGCTGTGATGGTGGCGGCGCCTCAGAGTGTAACAGTTAAATCGGTGGATGGATTCATCTATAAACAGATAAATGTACGTGTGTTTGTGCAAGAACTCACAGCAATGGCCTCCAGTCGCTGTTTGTACTTCTCCGTCTCATCCATTCTAGCGCCTGTGACACAATAAGACAGGGTTGAAGGTTAGAGACCAGAGGTTAAACAGAGGATCCATTTATTCCCAAAGATTACTGTGTTCACTGGTTTGAAAGAATAAAATCAGGCCATGATTTCAGATGAATCCTCTGAGATTTTCTTAAAATCCTAATTAGTATTTTCTCCAGTTGATATGTCCATTTTTTTGTGCTGTATGGTCTGTTTTTTTTTTTGTTCTTTTGGTCTTTGCCAATGTAAAACTTGTCTATGGTTTAAAGAGTGTTTGAAGAAGAGAATCACATAGCATTTCTGTGCTAGTCTCTAAACTCTTTCAGTCCCACCCTTGCAACATCAGAGGATATAGAGGCAGCAGATTGGTGGCAACACAAGATCAGAGGCAGGATTTCAGCCTTTGCTATTTGTGAAGCATGTAATTGGACAAGTATAGTAGTACACACCTTTGTCTGCAGAGCCATCATGACCCATAATCCTCCCCATCATTCCCACACTCCCACACCCCCATTAAGCCTTGTGTTTCTGTCATGACACAGCCTCAGGAATCTCAAAGAAAATGAGCATAGGCAATATTTGTTTTCCCCTGCAGCTGACACTAAATGGGACAATATTTGAGCTCCCCAAAACTCAGAGGTACATAAGAGAGCATAGACTAGAGACGTAAATGGCAACCAGCTCACAGCAGCTCAGTCATTAATGAGTTCCTGCCATCACAAACCATAACTCTGCTTTTTTTATTTATTTATTTATTTTTTATATATATATATATAAACAAACAGAAAAATCTTCTTCTCTGGGGAGAAATAACAGCTATTTTTGGCCCACATGTCAATCTGCACTGGGTGAGTTTCATTAAAAACTTTATATGATGAAAATAATTATAGTTAGACCATTGTTATAGTTTTTATTTTATTAGGGCTGAACAATTAATCAAAATATTATCAAAAATTGCAATATGGCCGAGCGCAACCTGCAAATTGCACGAGCTGCAATTTTTTGATTAAAGTAAAATGCGTCACAACATGTCATTATAAATTAAGCATTGTGGTGTTACAGAGATTCCACGCACTACGAATCATATTCTCCCGACCAAAGGAACATGCTTGTTCGGTAGAGACAACAGCAAAAAAAATGCACCATTATCCTTTTTATATTTATTTCAGGGAAACTTTAATACTAAAATTACCATTCCCACTGATATCATTACTCATATCGCAGTCACAATATCTGCAAAAAAACAAAACAAAAATAAAAAACAAAAAAACACAATATGATTTTTTTTGTGTATATCTGTCATAGTTTTTATGCAATGACAGCAATAATCTTCCCGTCACTGACAATCCCGTGTGCTTTGAAAAGAATTCTGTCCTACACCCAAAGAACACATTTAGCCATCACAGCAACCGAGCTCTCACACTGGGGGAGATCTGAGTAATACAGGGCCCTATTTCTGTAACAAATGCCAGTCTGTCACAACTAGTGTCGCTAATCGCCATCACAGAGCTTTGAAGCGCTTACCAATGCATGCACACACACGCAAAACACTTTCCAGATGCATAACTGGCAAAACCTCATCGACGAGCTCATTTCTGAGACATAGTGGAACGATCAAACTCAAACAGTGTCCTTAGTTTTTACATCAACATACAACTGCACACGGTTAAGTTCCATTAAAGAGAATAAAAATCTGAATTTTCTTCACCTTGTGTACACTGCCAAAATAAGTCACATTACTCATTTCTCCTGAAACCTGCCCTCCCCATCCAATGCTCTTAAACTCTAAAAATGTGGTTTCTCATTTTTCCCCCAGAAGGCAACTCGGTAGAGCTGATGCTATTGCTGCTCCTCTGATATAGTAGATCAGCTTTAGGAGGTGTTAGTTATCATAGTGAGAAACCTCTCGCTTCCAACACCAGAGGGATTCCTTCGGTGCCCTCCAGGTGTGGGGTGGGGTCACAGGGGAAAAGGGCCCACATAAAAGAGTCTGAAAATTTAGGTGAACTGTGTATGTAGGGGAAAACAGGAAGATGAAACAAGAAGAGGGCAGGGGGAAAATTTTGATGGGGAAACAACCTCTGGCATGCCTTTCATTACTCTGGAGTTCTCTCCAGCACTGAGGTGGCAAGACAGAGAGAAAGACATATGAGAATGTACATTCACAATATATATATATATATATATATATATATATATATATATATATATATATATATATATATATATATATATATATAGAGAGAGAGAGAAAGAGACAATGCACCCTTCAAGATCAGCAGAGGTAGAAAGAGACACATCCTCATTTTGGCAGTGTTTTGAATGACTGGAGGTGCAGTGACAGCTTACAGTATAAGCCTCCGTAGGGAGTGGAGGCTTGTGTCTCATCAGGGCTCCAGGAGAGCGCCTAGAATAGCAGCCAGAGATAAACAAGCAAACACAAACAGAGGCTTTGATGAGGAGGTATTGAGGAGCTCCCCGTAGACACACACTGACTTCGATAATTAGACATAATACAGGAGGGTAGAGAAGGGAAAGCTGACAAAGTCAAAAAGTTAAGAGACTGAGAAAGTCAAGATGGCTGGAAAGAAGAGCGGCAGAGACAAGGGGGGAATGAGGCGACAGGAAATGTAGCTGCTTTGGGATTCAGATCGACAAAATGAGACGACCAATGACATAGAAGTAAGAAAAAATCATTTACGAGGCAGACAAAAAAGAATGTTCAAGAACTAGAAGAACAGAGAAACTACAGATTAAATCTGCTCTGTTTCCCATGAGACCCTGATCATTATCAAGCAACCTCAGGTCAGTCTGCTCACAGCTAAACTGTATTCTTGGAATGTTGCATTTAAAAGGGCCGTCAGTGGCCCTGAGAAGTGGAAGTATGCAGAGAGTTACTTAGACAAACTAGAGAAGTCAGAAAAAAGAGTATAAATATTAAATATAAATAAATGTAATTCTATGAAATACGTTGTTTTTTTTTATTTTCTTATTCCTTTAATCATGTTAGACCTCTCAGATCTATCTCGGAACTAGGGGATAGCATTTAAAAGTTAATTTGTCAAGTGTAGTCAGTTTTATTTATAATCCAAAACCCCAAATTACAATTTTACCTTAAAAGGGCTTTACAATCTGTACAGCATGCGACAGCCCGTATCCTGACAGAAATCCCTCTTCCAGGACAGACATGACGGACATGCAATAGTTGTTATGCTTTGTTATAAATCATGTCTCTTCTTTGTTGTACAGTGTCCACATTATAAAACCAATTAAGAGTTTTATTAATGCAAAATTTTTACTTTAACCAAGAATCTTTGCACCTTAACTGTGAATTTTCACACAACTCCCACAATCCTCTTGTGGTATTCAGAAAGTACAGCAACCCACAAATGTGCTGTGGGACAGAACAAAAACTACACTTGTTCACTGTACCCCTTGCCTAGGTCCATTCACACTATATCCTGTACATCTTAGAGACTAATCAGCAGTAGTAAAACACCAATATGGCACATGGCCATCAACACAGCTTGGCTGCAACAGTATTTAATTACAGCTTCTGGTTCACCTGCAACACCTGTTACATGCCAGTGCAAATGATTAAAATGTCTCAGCTCCCTTAAAAAAGACACGTTTTTTGTTTCCAAGGCATTCATTTGTGTCCTGCCCAAATGAATGCTAGCTGAGCAAGCCATTGGCTGTCTGACCTCAGTGGTATGACATCCCACACACCAAGTATCCATCCCTTTACCCCACTCAGTTACACAATGGACTGTAGTAGCTATGGTCAAAGACAAAAGAGTAGAAGCAGGAGGGTGAGGGAAATAGCGAAGAGAAAGTACATTGTATTTTAGCACATTAGTTTATTTTTAGTGGTGATTAGAATTTTTTCACAGCAGACATTTTTACTTGTCATAATAGGAGAATTACAGGTGGTTTTGTTCAATTCAAGTGGTGCAGTCACGTGACTGACAGTGAAGCAACACGCACAATACCAGGACCCTGACGCTTAGGCAGCTAAATGGAACTCAGCCATCATTCATTTTATTAATTACACCTGTGTTTTTCCTACTGCAACATGTCAGAAGGCCTACTCTCAAAATATTAAGGGATGACAATGCTGACAATCATTGTTTTAGTCCTTTATTCAGAAAAAATGCCTGTTTCAGCTTCTAGATGTCACAATTTGGCACTTTATTCTGTTTCATATCACCTTCAGCGGAATACCTTTGGGTTTTGGACTGCTGGTCAGACAGAAGAAGTGACAAGACATCACTTTGGGCTGCAGGAATAGTGAGGAGTTAAGCATTTTCAGACATGATAAAGATTAAACAAGTAACTGATTTAGAGCTTCAACAATTATTTGCATTATTGACTAATCTACAGATTACTATCTTGATTATTCTATCACTCATTTGGTCTGTAAATGCCAGAACATAATAAAAAGAACAACAACAACAACAAAAATGTCCATCACAATTTCTGGAGGCCAAGTTGCCACCAGTAAGTTGCTTGTTTTATATGAGCAACACTTCAAAACCCAAAGAGATTTAGTTTACAATAAGACAAAGAAAGGCTAGAACTCTGGCATTCATGCATGGCCCAATCAATTATCAAAATAATTGCCAATCAATTTCCTGTCATCATCTAATTGTTTCAGCTCTAAAACTGAACGGAAAACAATCGTATCTTGCAGCCCTATTGTAAATTGAGAGCTTCATCACGTGTGCATGGGAAGGCACAGAAACTCTCCTCCAAGTACAGCTGCCCCAGTCATTCAGTCTTACTCCAAACTGTCCGCATGGTTTCTTTGCAAACATTCCTCCAGGCCTCGTGCAAAAGAATGTATATTTGCCTTCAGCGTATGAGTGCATGTTTATATAGCAATGTATATTTGCCCAGTGGGGTGCCATGAAGTCTATATGCTGTGTGCTGGTGTAGTGACATTAGCTCTGTGGGAACAGATGGAAGAACATTAGGGTGTCTGGAATGAAAAACTTTAAGAATCATTTAGTATCACAGCTCAGTGCTCGTGACTTTCTCTGACACACAGTCAGCAGCTGAGAGTATATAAGATTGAGAATGTAAAATTTAAGCAGTGTCTCTAGTCCTACAAGTTAAAAGCCTGCGATCAAAAAAAGAAAAAAATACACCAGCAGTTTCTTCACAAACTATGTGGATGTTTAAATCCAGAACACAGTGCATGTAAAAAAAATCTCTTTTTTTTTTTTTTTTCCAAACTGAGCAAATACCTCAAAAGCCAAAGCATTAGCATTTCATTTTCTGAGGGCTTAAGAAGACGGTCTCTGAAAAGTCTGTAGAATAGGCAGTTGGTTCAGTCAGTGTTAGTTAGTAGGTAGTGCTTACATGCAAACCAATGCCTCGTGTTGCCCTTTGTTCACTGGCTCAGAGAATATATACCATCAGTGGCGGTGTGTAGTAGCTCCAACAGCTGTCTATGCAAAACGCATGCTTGAAGAATCTGAAGTATGTTTTTTTTTTCACTATACAGTATCTCCTATGGATTCAGGAAATAGTTTATTCAAATATAATACACCACTCCAGCAGGGATGTGAGACCAGATAGGTCAGAGTACATGGTTATTGACTTTGACCTCACAGGGACAGACACCGGCTCCACTGGAGCATGAAAACCATGAACTTTCAGTCATGAGACTCTAACAAGACTGCGACAAACAGCCATCTCTACACTCGGATAAATTATTGACAAAGTCTGTCTGACAGAGAATAGTGTGTATACTGTAAATATACAGCAATAGTCAAGGGTCAAGGAAGTAAAGGACAGTATTGTTATCATGTAGCATCAATTTGGCAAAAAATTAAGATGTTCTTTATGTAAGGAAGGCATGTAGAAAGATCAAACAGCAACAGTGAATCGGCTGATTCTGTAAATACTAGCCACTGAACACACAACATACACTGAATTGCTGAAATAGCTTCAGGTCTGTAGGGGTGGGGGGACCATTATAAGGCCACCCAGTGACATTTTGTTTTTGTGTGATGATGCAATTATGCTGCCGTTAGTCCGCTGGCCCCCCTGCTTCTCTGCACTTTGAAGTTTCTGCTCCATTTCTTGGAGAGATGGGGGTGAGGGGGAGAGGGATGGTTATAGTAAAGAAAGAAGAGAGACAGAAAGAGAGAGAGAGCAAAGGCACGAGTGGGGTGTGAGACTGTGTGCCCTCAATTACATACTGTAAACACATTTGAGTACTAACATTAACTGTTTTAATGTCTAATACCTGTATAAGTGGCTCTATGCTGGAATCATCTTTGCTTAGGGGCGGCTTGAGGCTCATTTACAGCGCTGCTCCCATTTATCTGCTTCTCTTCACCTTTGCTGGATATTCAACACTTTTCGCACTTAGGGAATGGTGTACAGCACTAGATTGTAGCATGTAAACTCCAGAGAAAAAAAAAAGAGAAGAACTGGAGAAGATAAGAGTAGAGAGGCAGAAGGCAATGCTATTTTTACTGGGACTTAAGGTTTAAAATTTTCGATTTAGACGGATCCACAGATCCGAAGAGAGACAGTATTCCAAGGTCGCTGTAAGTTGAAAACATCCTTCCATGTGTTTGGGAACAGGAAGAGCACAAACATCACTTGTCCTCCAGGAGATTAGAGACAGAATATGCAATCGCAACGACCCTGATCTCTGAACATGTGCATCCTCTAGCTGTCGTCAGTGGCCATCGCTCAGGAAGAGCCTGACTTAGACAGACAGCCAACTAACTGTAAAAAATTCCTAGATAGAACTTCAGTTGGAGACGGGGCAATCAAAGAGGCAATCACTCTCTAGCTTGAAGGATGGACAGAGTGAATTGTTGTAAAGTGCTTTTTCATCAGCTATTGATTTTCAGTTGCTTTACAGACTCTGCAGCAGAAATTACATTATTGGAGATGGATATCCTGCTTATCTCGATAGAAATAAATCTGACACAGTGGAGGGTATGTGTGCGTGTGTGTTTGTGCACATATAATATATATATATCATGTGTGTGTGTGTGTGTGTAATGTACGTGTGTGTGTGTGCGTTTATGTGTGTGGGTGGGTGGTATGGGTGGAATTTTTGTAGCTTGGATGGTGCTGCTGCAAGAGCACACAGCCAAGTTCCTCTGATTGACAGTCCAGGTTGGGGGAATGAAAACACTGCATTCCACTTCTGTGTGTGTGTGTGTGTGTGTGTGTGTGTGTGTGTGTGTGTGTGTCATACGTCACAGAGCAAACAGTGTAGCAGACTTTGGAGCATGTTGGGAATTATCATATATAGTCAACACCATACATCACAGGTTTACTCCAAGTCATTTATCACTGCTACACTTCACAGGCATGACAGTCGTACTGCTGCCTAACCTCTCAAGTAACATAGAAGCTTGAATAATGTGTGCACTTCAAAGCATCAAAGATGTAATCAACCTACCAGTCCAATTTTTTATCAGCGTATTAACTTTGGAAATACGTATAGTAAGCTTGCACAAATGATCACAACGGAATACGCGCTTGAGAGAATCAAAGGCATCACTGCGAGGGAATATCAAAAGAAATCCTCCTACAGGTCCTGCTGTTCTGTGGTTAGACTAAAGCAAGTTTAATGCACTGACAATTTGACTAAATCGTGTTGAGAGAGAAGACTATGATGATGAAACAATAGAGCCTCAAAGGAGCAAATTCCTTTGCTCTCATTTTGTCTCCACCTTATACAGCCATAAAAAAGGATTGAGGGGGGATCAATGGTGTTCTGTAAGGTACCACACACACACACACACACACACACACACACACACACACACACACACACACACACACACACACACACACACACACACACACACACACACACACACACAATAGAGTCTCTGTTCAGCAGGAAGCTGGATTTAGCCTTCTCTTGACTCTGCCCACAGGATCCTCGTATGGTAAAGGAAAACTTATATACACAAGACACACCTGCAGCATTTGATCTCTGTTTGGTCAGATCCAGAAAGTAATAGGACATGGATGTTTCTTGGTTTTAGCTCCACATAGCTCCATGGGCCTATCAGGTCACTTTCATGCCTATAGTTAATGCTAATGTTAAGGTTAATGTCATCTGGATCAAGGAAGAAAAAAAAAACAAAAAAACACTGTCACCTGTTATATATGGTCCATCTTGTGTTCACCCTGACTTTAAAAACCAAGAGGTGTAAACATGAAGTCACATGGTAACTGGTAACTGCAACTGACTCTTTCCCACTGTCGCACTGCATCATCATCAGAGCTACACTGATCCACAAGCACTTTACCGGCCCTATGTGTTAATTCATTACCTCTCGTGTCACAAAAAGTTCACCAAGTACACAAGTAACTGATTAGGAACATTTGTAGTCAACAATGCAACTGCACCTCGTAACTTGGAAACACATCACAACCCTCATTTTAAGACAGGGAATGACGGCTAATTTTCACCCTTCAGGAGTTTCCTGATTACCTTCATCTACCAGGTTTGTCTTATTGTACCTGCTGACATAGTCTAGCCGCATAGCTATCAGAACACAGTTTGTGCAGCCATTATCTCTTTAGCCAAAAAAACACATGGTTGATATAAACCTAAGTTCTATATGGCTGCATACTGCTTGATATTGCCCTGTTAGTGGTTCCCAATACGGGCTAGCTTCTGATCAGTAGCCATCTGCTGCACAAGTTTAAAATATTAAGTCTGGAAGGATTCTGGGTGAGAGAATCAGCTCCACAGCCATTATGCTGAGCAGCAGATCTAAACTGACAGCATGGTGACACCTTTGTAAAAACCTTGTCATCCACTCATCAAGTCAGCAGAGGGACCGTAAAGATTAAAACGGTCATCTGGAACATACATATGCATGGTGAAGATGAAGAATAATGTGCTATGCAGCATGGATGAGTCATCCTGTCTCCCTCATTATGATTAACATGCAGGATTATCTATATAATCTGACTGTGAAGAAATCACAGTTGCATTAGTGTAACTGTACGTAATTTCTGGAATGGCTCCGTTTTGGAAGTGTCAGTCAGTTAAAACAACAGCTTTGCAATTAGGGAAGTTGCTCCACTCCTGTTACATGTAGTAAAATCAACACAAGGTTATATGTGTTGACACAGATTATAGCCTACTTATGTGTTCATAAATATGTTTACACAGTAACTAGATTAAGGTAACTGTTTTTAAACCAGTTTAAACACCAGAGATGAGGACTTTCTCATGCATATGAAGGTTCATTCAAAAAAGCAGTTTTCATTTGAATAATTTGTCATGTAATATTTTTCAGAATTTCTTATTCTGCACATTCATACAAAAGTTGTCTCAGCACACCTGACATTAAAAGAGAAACATGTGAACAAAATGTTGCATTTGGGTTTCAATGTGTACTTCTTAACCAAATGGAGGGTCTGAGGATAAAGCGTTTTATATGTTGCACACATTGTAAAGATCTCTTAGAAAAATTTGATTTCAGGCTGTTAAAAACAATGACTATGCAATATAACAATAAGTTTTTATGATGATAATCTTACGTATCAAATCTTAGAAATTATCTGTTTAAGGTTATTTTACAAAGTTAAGTGTAATCAAGTGCTGTTGAGTGGAAAACTACTTGCTTTGTGCACAATATCGATTCAGATTGTAGCTGCAATTATTATTACTGACCGACTTCTTCATAAAAAACATCTTGAGTTAGTTTGGCTGCACTGTAAACACATAGAGCAGTTGCTTTTATGTCCAACAAAGTAGATGATCAAGGAGTGTTTGATGGCCCTGTAACTCTGGGACCTATTTAACTGCACTTGCTGTTACCGTGGTAACTACAAATGTCGGCAAATTAAGCAGATCTGAATAGAAGTATAGGTAAAAACTTTGACTATGATTAAGATGTAATCAAAAACTTAAACAATACGAGTTATGAAACATTTCATTTTTAGCCTGTAATGCATAACAATGTAACAGTTCACTGCTTGAACATTACTTTTAATATTTTCTATGTTAATTAACATTTGTAATATCATTATAAATTCCCTAACTGGCCTAGGGGAAACCCATTGAAAGTACTTGGAAGATTTTTGTGCAGTTCCAAACATACAAACATGACAGCACTGGCAAATTGTTGGTTTACTGCCCAGCTTTTAATGTACATACACTTGAGTCAGTCATGACCTTGTAAGACTTCAAAGCAGGAGACAGTTGGTTATCAACTGCCGCCCTTGCGCTTTAAGACAGACTAACTTAATCACTGTTGTTTCAGTGTTTTGGCATTCATGACCTCTTCTATCTGCAGCTCTATCTCCTCAAATACTGTGCATAGACGGTTGAGGCACGTATTTGTGTTCATGGTGAGAGGGAAAACACTGTTTTTTGACCCTGATGTGGAATGCAGTGTGTGTGTCTTGGTTTACGCTTTGCAGACGAGTGAAGATAACAGGCAAGCTAAAGCTTCATGGGAGAGAGACATAGTGTACCTAAGGGCAAAGTTGCCCTGAGCCATTAACGAACAGTACATGCATCTGCAATTTAAAAAAACTTTGAAATAAGTCAAGTCACGGTGTGATGGCATCAAATGACAATGAAATTGGGGGGGGAAGATAAACAGAAAAGGAAGCAAAAGGTCTACTCTGTGGACTTTTTCATACAGTCTCTGTTCAAACAAAGCCTGGTGCAAGAACCTGGACTAACAAAAGATTAAGTCCTCATGATCTGCCTCACAGCTCTGTCGAGTCATGAAGAGCAGGGGGCAAACTTTTGAAACGAGAAAATTTAAGGAGAGAATAGAAAAAAAAGAACAAGAGACAGACAAGACACAGAGACATCTGTAAACGGCAAATCTTGCATGGAACCAGAGGGGTTAAAACGAATGACAGAAGGTGAACTTGAGGAAGTGATGTGAAGAGGGGGGTCAGAGTTTGAGACACCTGTTCTGACAAGTCCTGACAAGACACTTGAGGCTGTGACACAACATAAACATTCTGCCAGCATCTCCACCAAACTGAAGCTCAACGACACACATTAAGTTCACACCTAACTAGGAGACACCTAACAATATGTGCCAGTCTCCATTTTGACGAATCTCACATGCAGACACATGCACACAGGTTTCACAAGAATCCCAGTGTGACAGTATAACTTTAACCACAATGGTGTGCCTACAGTTACAACCTTGTCACTGCCATTTCGCAATCATTAATTATTGAATATCTGCTGATAACTTGTCTCTGTCAAATACAGTGAATACTGTACAACATAATGGCTGCGCTGCTATTTTAAAATAGAGGTACCTTAGAGATCTGTAAAATTAGTACATTTAGATATGCTGGATGACTAAATAGCTCTGCAAAAAGAGTATATGACCAGAATAACTACTTTAGTAGGGTTTAGTGTTGTGTTTTTGGTGCTGAAAAGTGAATTCATGAATCAATTATGTAGTCAACAGAATATTAAGTATTGTAATTTTGCTAATCTGTTAATAATTTAAGTAATTTTTCAAGTAAAAATGTTCTGACAAAACAAGCAATTTTGAAAACATCACCATGGGAACAGAGACAATGTGTTTTTCACTGACATTTTACATACTAAACAATTCACAGATTAATTATAAAAACAACTCAGATTAAACAATAATGAAAATAATTTGGCATATGTTTGATGGAGATAAGAGTCACCATGGAGCTGTTTGAAAGCTTTGACAAGATGACAGATGCAGCCCATCCCTTTCATGAAAAAAATATGGAAGTTCAAATATGGTTTTCAGGCAACAGTAGCACTTTAGAGGCCTAATGCACCCACAAAATGGCAGTGAGATAAGGTCAATGTGACCATTTTTTTTCAACCCAAACTGGCTTAAAAAACTGCCTCTTCTGCTCACTGACACACACTGCCAGAGTGGATCTTTATTAAAACTGTTGGCTGCAGGTTATTTGTTTGTGCTGCTTTGTGGTTTAATCACTCACCACGCTGTGCATTAGGAAGAAGTTCAGCTGTGTTAATGGAGAACAAGTTTTGACAGGTGGCGTTCCCACTGTGCAATGGATTACAATAAACAAAGGGTATGAACTGTATCTGGCTTTAATACCGATCAATTGAAAATGCCTTGTTTGGTTATACTGTTAATGCAGAATGGCTCAGGACTTTTAGTTAGCACACAATTATGCCTGCACGATAGGAAAATTTGCAATGTGCGATGATGACACTGTTCAATTTTGCGATGACAATATTATTTGCGATAGATAAAGAGATATTGAAGTGTGCATACACAGTTTTGACGAGTGAAGCTGAATGAAGAACACAGACAAAGGTCACTATCGGCCATCTCCTCCGTCCTCCTCCCTCTGCTGCAGGTAGTGTTGCTGAGAGGGGGGGCTGCTGTCTCAGACTGTAGCTATAAGTTTACAAAAGTTTGCGGTAAATGAAGCTGCAGTCTACACACAGAAAGTTTCCCTTTCAGCTTGTTTATAACAGTTCACTATCAGGTTAACGTTAGCTTGCTGCGCTCGTGTAAAACAAACGGCGGTGGATGGAGAAGTTGAAAATTGAGCTTTTCTTCGTGTTTAAATCTTGTCGAACAGGCTGGGTGATGAAGGACGCTAATTGCTTTTTACTCGCAAAGGTTGTGATGACACTAACGGAGATATGACTGTAGTTGTTGTCAGCTCCAGTAAAAAGTTCACTCCTCACTGGTCTACACTGCATGGCGTGTGTAAATAAAATGATTTTTTCTAATTCGTTTTTCAGTCAGTCAGTCTTTTGCGATATGTTTATTGCACATGTTCATATGCGATGATGATTAAAATAAGCTGAATTGGTCGGCACTAGTATTAACATGCGGCTTCAGTGATCCGATCACAAGTGGACAGCTCTACGTCAGTTCACACCTGACTTTAAAATGCGTCTCCACATGCATCTTGATTGACCACTTGTGATTGGATTGCTTAATATGCAAATAACCCCTCTGTGCCCCACTCGCTCTCTCTCTCATTTGCTCGCTCTAACAGACTGTAAATAAAGATGGACGTGGCCTCCGTGACGTCACCATTAGGTTTCTGAAGAGTGGTTTTGAAGCTCAGAGTGGGCCATTCTGTTATCGCCATCTTGCCAGAACCTGACTCGCCGAACTCCTGGCTAATCCAAAAATGGGCAAAGAGGAGGGGCACATGTCGAGCCCAGACTTCGGTGCATGCCGGCTTGTGGCAGGCATACGCCCATATGCTAAACTTTAAGCCTTAATAAAATTTAAACGAGTTAGTTGTATAATAATTCACCCCTGTAGATTTGTCATGAAGGAAGAAATAAGCTATAAAGACCAAAAGTGCTTTTTGTACCTGTAAACATGTTTATTTCTTCTGTAAAGTTTTTAACATGGGAGTCTATGGGGATTGACTCACTGTTGGAACCAGCCTCAATTGGCCATTCGAAGAACTGCAGTTTTTGGTACTTTCGTGTTGGCTTCATTTTTCACCCTCGGAGGTCGCCACTTGACACACACACACACACACACACACTAACAACAGACCCATCTGACGTGTCTAAAAACAACTAAAAACAACGCATACCTCACCGCATATAAAGCGGTGAGATCCGATCACAACTGGTCAATCAAGACGCACGTGGAGACGCATTTTAAAGCCAGGTGTGAACTGACGAACTGAGAGCCGTCCACTTGTGATCGGATCACCCAAGATAGATGTTAATACCAGGTCTGAACAGGGCCTATGAAACTGTGGCGGGACTAATCAGACTGTGTCAGAGGACGTCAGTCAGTAGAGTAGGTTCACTGTGGCCCAGGACACATTTGCGTTCACACTGCCAAAAGAATGTGGACACATGTGGCCCAGACCATCTCTAAATGTGGTCTGCGTGATCAGATCTCAAATGCGTCCTCAAAGCATCTTGGGTGTGCTCAAATGAAGCTACAGTCTACACACAGAAAGTTTTCCTTTTAGCGTGGTCATATTAGCTTAACGTTAGTGTTGCACTTGTGTTAAACAAACCGCGGTGGATGGAGAAGTTGAAAATGAAGCTTTTATACAGGTTTAAATATTGTTGAACAGGTGGAGTGATGAGGGACGCTAAAATTCCTTTATTTACTTGCAAAGGTTGTGATGACACTCACGGAGACGTGACTATAATTGTTGTCAGCTCCGGTAAAAAGTTCACTCCTCACTGGTCTACACTGCCGCCTCCGTGCTGTCTGTTTCTAATTCAACGCGTTTCAGTCTTTTGCGATGTGTTTCATGCACATGTTCATAGCGTGAAGAGGATCAAACTAAGATGAATCGGTCAGCACTACACACAATAGTGCTGGAGCAGCACTGATAAACCACAGGAACATGTCCTCATGGTGATACTTTTCAAGGACTTGGCCTTTCTTTCTACTAATGAGTTTCTGACCATGTACATACATGTAGACAATATTCATGGTGGTAAGTTTTCTTTTTGCACTTCGACCAAGCTTGTGTAAGGCATGTATTGGCTTGCTTCCGTGATTTATCTGTCTGTGTGTGCAGGATTAGGGTGTGTGTGTCTGTCTGCGTGTATCTGTGTGTGTGTGTGTGTGTGTGTGTCTGTGTGTGTCTCAAACAGGTTTGGAGAGGAATGCAGGACTGGTGTAATCCAGTCTCGGTTCATTTTCGCTATTGTCACAGAGTCAAAAGCCTGTAGCCCTATGTGCCATGGGGCCTCGCAGCTCAGTCACGATTACATTCATCATCTCACATAACACATGGCAGTCAACTCCACATCAGGACAACACAGTACAACATTACAAAGACAATCACAAATAAATCTGTAGGTACATTAAAACCAACCATCTCTCAACAGAAATTATTTATCCTAAAAGTTCTTATTGTGAAATAACTTTGAGGAATAACAACTCCTTCACTTCCAGCTGATAAGACATTTCAATGTCGAGCCATAGAGTTTGCATAAATCTATTCTGCAAGGGTGTTGAGTCACCTTGTAAATGTCTAGTCAGGCAATATAATGTTTAACTTTCCTTCTTTCTCATTATCACTGAGGACAAACAAACTGAATTCCAGCCTACCATTAAAGAAATTACAGACAATACGCTGCTGATCCTTCAATATACAGCCTCCCATGATCTCTGAGATTATAACTGTGAAGAAAAATGAACGTGGAATTCACATCAAAATGATGATGATTTAGATAATTTATGAAACATACATGTAAGTAATGTTGATTGCAGCACGGACGGAAACTGAGGAGTATTGATTTAGGAAGCATGAGCAAATCAGCGTAACAGTATCAGACCCGATCTCAGCTGTGCAGTGATTTGACTTCACCTCTGCGATTAGCTCAATGTCAGTTGGGAAGAGGTATCTGTCCCTTAGGTAGCAATCCCAGACTTTTATTATTTTGTTTATACCTGATCTCACATGCCAGTGTCTGGGACATTTTACAAGGTTAGAAATAAACTATGTGAAGCATCTAATATTCACCTGATTTTTTCACCTCATTTTTCATTCATGTCTGGTTCCAAAGCCATTTGTACCAGGGTTAAAGGACTTGGATGGTTCCCAGGACCCAACACTGTGGGGTTTCAATAACAAACTCAGTCAACAGCTGAAACAGGGTCAACAGGCTGGTACCTAGAAATGTTTCCTCTTCCCATGGCAACATAATGTGTCCCACCAAGGTTATAAACACATTTAGGAGAGTCAAGTCACTTTCTCCTGACCTGGGCAGGCAATTAATGAGCGGTCCACCACAGTCCAGAGCTTCATGACTGCAAAAGGACAGAGGGCATTTTGCTAATCACAGATGACGGAATGCAAGACAAAGAGAAGGGACTGCAAACGGTACTCAGAGAACACTTTGAGATAACAGTAGGCAAGACAAACAGGTTTCTTAATCTACCCCAAAAATAGCAAATTCACAGTTAAAAACATTAGCCTATGTCGAAGATAATATTATACACTGAGAAATAGGTTACAGCAACTCAAAACATCACATTGTTCTGTAACTAGTGCAAAACAGTTCAATGAGGCCATAGTGTTGCGTGGGAAGTCTACTGCTCCGCCCTGCCTGTTGCCTTTAATGTGTGACTGACAAACTCATCAATTAGATCATCAAATTTGAGAAAATGGCAGCTTCTGCTGATAGCGATGCAGTGTTATGTTAAGCAGTTGGAATATTTTGTTTAATTGAATATGAGACAAAAAGCATGCCTGTAAGAGGCAAAAGACATTGTTATGAAATTCTAAGCCTTTAGTGATGATTAAAAGGGATGTTTATAGTGTATGTGTGGTGTGCATTTCCGCCACGACTCAGAATAAAACCACAGCCACAAAACCACATAAAAAAAATTGGCTTGGTAAATCAGCTAATTTCAGGGTGGGATGTAGATCTGTCGTTGGCATTTTGTACAAATCAGCTACAGGTGAATTTCTTCCAAGTTAGTTGTGAATTGGCAGTGATAAGACATTTTTTTTTACCATGTAATTGACGAGACAACAGCATCACACATTAGCTGCAGCATTGGAAGGATGTGTAACACTAGACAGCTTGCTGGCAGTGCTAAATTGTGACAATGCTTCAATCTCTCCCACCACAAAGATGTATACACACTAAAAAATGTGGGCCTAGTTCTGCCATCCATTAATGGTTCATTGTGTTCAATCAATTTTGTGCATGCAAGCTAAAACATATCCCATTTCTAATGTGCACTCATGCTCTGCCAGGATTTAAAATGCATAACAACACTTAGGTAAACAAACATCATTCAGGTAATTCTCTTGTTTCCTCTGTGCTGTGCATGATTAACTAACCAGACATTGTAACCCGATAACCACAGACATATATCTGTTTTTGTGTGACGTCTTGTGGTTGCATTATTTATGTGTCATATTTCTTCTTTCATTTGCTCATAAATAGGAACACCAAACCATAATAACATGTGGATGTCCATCAGAAAACTAGACAAAACTATATTGTGATTTTCTAACATTTGCTGTGATAGTACATTAGGGTTGCACAATCTTATCCATAGTCAGATTGTCCTATCATCACCCTGTGAAATTGCCAATATCTGATATGAATTGCGGGATGGGGGCTGTTAGACTTGAGTACTGCACGTGCACAATTGAACTAAGAGGTCTCACCAGCTTTTTGCGTAATTAAGAGCAACAAATTGTACCAGCATACTTTGATAACGAAATTCTGTCCAAGCTCTCGTGTTAAGTTCAGGACAAAAGTATCTTACACAAGCACTGCACATGAGATGAATTGCTCAGTAGCCTATAATTTATGTCATCTCGATCATTGTGGTGGCTTTCACAGTCTTTTAGTGTGCGTTTAACAAGAAAGCTGACAATTGCACTCTCAGTCTCCAGTGAGAGGAGCTCCATTGCTAAAAGCTACTGGTGCGATCAGTGACAATGGTGATTCAGCTCAGTTTGGTGTAAATATTAGTTAATAAAGATTCGTCATTACACCTAGCTAAAACTAATGCAGACCAACAGTCAAGCAATACATTCTTGAAGGTTATGATCATTATAATGTTCAATTTTCTACAGGCTTTGAAACTTGTTCATATTTACAAGCCACTGAAGAGCAGGGAAGAATTTTCCTTTAAAAGGCTTCAATCTGAGACTACACTTAAAAAATAAATTCACGAGAAAGACCCTAATTAATGCTGAGAAGCTAAGAAGCTAAAATATTATCCTGTCAAAGATGGCTGAAGCCTGTCTCGGAGTTATCTCCTCAAACCATTACCTTAACAAACATAACATTACTTTTCTGGCTAATCCTCATCTGCTTGATTAACACATTGTTGTTGGTGTCAAGAGAAGGGCACGTGTACTGTGTACAGCACAGACAGAGTAAACTGAAGAAGTTTTTTCTATCCTCTTCCCTCTCACCAACTGTCAGGCAGGATTTTTGAGGCTTTATGTCAGCGGATTATTGCAAATGAAAGGAATACCACACACAGATACACAAACAGAATGATTTAAAGAGCACCGTGTGAATACCGCCTTTTGTGTCTAAACACAACACAAGGAAAAGAGGACAGACAAAAGGACGGTTCTGTGCAATTTATACTACAGCTCACACTTAAATGTAAGAGCATGGCTGGCATCTCAGGTATGTTAGAGCTGACGTGGTGACATAATGCAGAAACACGCTGTAGGTCAGGTGAGCTCACTGAGGACTAATTTAGCATTCAGTATTTCTTAAACTCAGTATTTCTCAGAACTGAAAATGAACCCATCACACATTACGCTAACAGGGACTGTGATACTGACTACGCTGATTAGAGGGGCACTCCACTCATTTTACACACAAATATCAGTTAACTCGTCATGGGTAGAGAAAACAATTGAACGTCTTCAATGGTTCTTTGATTAAATGAGAAAATAACCCTGATGGCATCATAGTGACATCATCAGGGTTTTTTCAGCTTGAGCTTGGAGATGTTTGACAGAAAGCCTGCAGTACAAATGTTGAGTTTGAAAACACAGGTGTTTACCATACAGGAAGAGGCTATCGTGTTGTATTATGTTAAGAGCAGTACGTGCAGCATTTTTAAAGCCCGACCCATGCTAGTGACTAAAAGTTGAGACATCTCGGCCCCTGGTGCATTTTCATTTTTTTTCAATCTGTCTTTTCATGTGTTTCCCAATTGAACAGGAGCAAAATACAAATCTGTAGCATGTTCCATATGTACATCAGACTATGATGACTGGAGTTTTCACAGCACTCTGTGCCAAAGTTGTTCCCCTGGGAACAAACTATTATTGACTAAACTACTTCCATTGTTTTTTTTCACTTGAATGATAGAATCTCTCTGCCACTGAAAAAAAAAAAAAAACTTTCTACGTGATCTCTTGTTTCCAGGTGTAACATCTTTGTGCATGCCCTGCTGTCTGAGTCTAATCTTCTGCTTAGTCATAATAATCACAGCCGGAAGCGTGGCGTGTTTGTGCAATATGCACACAGACAGTCAGAGCAGTGGCAACATGGCATACAGAGAGGGAGCATGAGGTAGAGCTCTGACACTGACATTGTAACGTAATGAGGAGGAAGTTCCACAGTATTTATGTTCTGAAAATGCAAGTAAAGATCTAAGTTGAAATATATAAAATATACTAACAATCACAGAGGGATTAGTTTCTGATGGCAGTGCTACAGTACGAATGGGGCAGAGACACATGCTGAGAGATATGCTGGGGGCAATATGGCAGTGAGGAATTTCCCTCCTGCTGAAAATTCATCCATCACCCAGTTTGCCAAGCAAAGAAGTGCAGGATTTCATCACTCCCAGCTACTCTTTTGTCTCCTCCCCTTTATCTTTTGGTTTTTTAATCTCTCTCTGCCTTGTCAGAGTCTGACTCTCTCCTGCTCTCTTCAACACGATTTGAAAAGATAAAACTGTTGCTGATTGGTGGTGCTGACGACCACACAGTTTCTCCAGCTCTTTTATCTGTCTTTAACAGCTATCATGCTCACTCTACCCCTCTCGCTTCCGCTTTGTACATTTGGGTAGATATCTGCAGATTCATATCAAAAACAAACTGCTTTGCAAGTGACTAGCACATTCACCTGGGCTATATGCTATATTTTATATGCATCAAAGCTAAACTTTTCAACTGAATAGCAACAAACAGGCCAGTAGATAAGACAGAGGAATTACTCTTTTGTTACCTAGAATCTAGCTTTATTCCCTGCGCACAAAGCACTTTAGTTACACATGAAATATCTCATTTGATTCTTGCACAAGAGAGATATAACCTCAACAAGCTCTGGGTTTCACTGCATTCGACATACGTTTTAAAATAGAACTTCACACAAATACTAAAATACAACCACCAAAGGAGAGGAGGGCTTGTGTGAGTGTGAAACCAGCTAAGCTAATTTTACAATTTCCCAGGACAGTGATTGTCTAAATCAGGATTAGTGCTGATGTGTAATCAGCTGGCTTCTTTGGCTGCTGTGACACTTACATTTCCATGTGTCCTTTGGAGTGATCCTTTATGTGCAACTTCTCTTTGAAAGCCTATGACATATGCATACTTGTTGAAACAAACATTCAAGGAAGTTACTCTTTCCTGAGAGGTAAATTCAGTCAGAGGTGAGTAACGCCCCTTGGATATGGCCTCAAGGCCCCTTGTTCTTCAGCCTGACAGAAGAAGAGCCATGTCAGAAGCTCCTGCTGGGATCTCTGCTTGTAAAGCCTCAGCTGCACTAAGCAGCGTTTGTTTGATGTGTTCCAAGTTCAAAACTGGCTCTTTTAAAATCAAGCTGTGGTTAAAAAGCTGATGAAACAGCTGTGCGTTAAAGTTGATGAGTCATATATGAGAAACAGGAAATAAATGTATGGTTGATCTGATATAGAGAAAGTGAGATCTTGGCATCATGGTGTGTGTTTTGTATGCGTGTGTGTGCGTTTACTGTAGGGGGTGTGTTGGTGGTGAGATGCAGCTGCAACAGCAGCAAGAAAAGTGTCAGAAGACAGCCCCACTATCTTAACCACTGCATCATAAAACTCAGTGCCTTGCAGACTTAAGGCTTTTGCACTTAATTACACTCTATAAAAGACTTGCAGTGAAGAGATACAGAAGCACAGGTTACCATACATATTATGGCAAAGATTTTCTTTTTAGATAAAAACTAGAATAACTAATGTGGTCACTTGCAAATGTGCAGAATTTAACTTGTCTTAACTCTTGTCTGTATTCAAGTGCAAAACTGATTTCTAGTGTGGTTGGCTTTGGATTTAAGAAGTCAAAGAGTGTCAGAAAGTAGTGACTTTTGAACAGCCAAATGATATTTGAAAGGGTTTTTAATCTATAACGCTTTGGTTAACAATGCTTAACAGAGGTCAGACAAGTCAACAGCTGCTGGGGCTGTCCAACTCTGACTGGGCTCACTTCCACCACTTGGCCCAGATTCAAAAGGTGTCAACCGACCACGTACAGCAAACTTCTTGATAAAATTCAAGCAGAAAAATGTTGGTCGAAATGAGCCAAAATACACTTACCTGTTCAAACTTGGCCACTTGAGCTTTTTAGTCCAAAGAAACTGAAGAAGGAAAACGAAACCAAGTAAAAAAGTGGAGAAAGGCTCCTGCACACACGACAAAAAAAGCGAAAAAAGAGGGAGAATTCCTGCTACCAGCTCTGTGACTTATGTGACCAGAAGAGTAAAACACGACACAAACTTCCTCCTCGTGCAGTTGAACACCTGAGTAGCCTCTGCGCTGAGTGGGCTCCGAAATACCGAGCACCGTCACATGAACACCGATCGACACGTCGTTGAATTTACCAAACTTTTAAAAGTCTTTGAATGTTGTTTCAGACGGAGAGGCCCGCGGCATCGGTAAAGAAAAAAAAGACGAGGTGAAACCGTCCTCGGAGATCCGCTCTCAACGCCTCCCTTCGTGTCTAAGCCCGTAAGTGAGGAGGAAAAGAGTCGGTTTGTCCGGTTACCTGACTCCAGTCATTACCGTGAGGCCAGCCCTCCACACAGCACCAGCAGCAGCAGCCTCATGTTTCCTGTTGTCGCTCTGAATGAGCACAGAGCAGCTAAACAGCTTCCCTCAGCAGCAACAGGTTGAGATGCTTTCTTCTTTCGTTTGATTGAAACCAATGCCAGAGAGAAGGAGTTAAAACGTACTGTAGTGTTTGCTTTCATAAGCTTAAAGGTGTTAAACAAAGATCAAACTCAGTGTATTTGCGTTTAAAAAACAGATTTTGTAATGTCATTAATCTTGCTACTCCTAAACATCAGTGGCTTGTTTGTAGCAGGTGTTCAAGTCTGATATCAGAAGTGATTTTAATGAAAAGAGACATCTGTGGAAAAAGGTACTATCTGATGAATAAAAGTAGGAACCACGTTATGTGAAAAATTATGTAATGTAAAACTTTTCTCTGTATGAAAGCGGTAACATTTCATTCAAGTGTAACATTTCTTTCAGCTCACATAAGGGATTGCTAACCCTGCCTTTCAACATTCAGGGAATATTGCCTTACATTTCTAATAATATTGTCCTTTTGGGGATTGCTCTGTTCTGTATTTAGAGGTGGATTCCAAAAGAAATACAACAGCAATAACATTAAACACTGCTAGTTCAGCATCAATTTATTTTCAGGAAAAAGAAGGAATTTAAATAGTATGAAATCTGAAAAATAATGACTAAGACTTTAGGGGACAATAAAACTAGCTACACATTGGATACTAGACTTTTAGTGACTAGAGGAATATTAGTTGTTGATTGTGGCTCCTTAAAGTTGGATTAAGCCGCTTTTGACCACTGGGTGAATGTCAGCTAATTAAAATCTGTGTATTTTGCTGTAATTTGCCATATTTTGATGAAAATATGTGTGAAAAATACCAATGACATTAATGGGCAGAAGAGAAGTGGATTGGGGGGGGGGGGGGGGGGGATTTCCTTTCCTTTGGATGTCTTTTGATTCTTCTGTTTTTCCAATGTAAAACAGGATCACTGAAGGAATCCATTGTACCATTGTGAATCCAAGTTGGCCGCCGCTGCTGTCCTCTGTGAAGGAGCAAACTACAAACTTTTCAGTGCCATCTTTCAAGCTGCTGGGTAGGTGAATGTGGCATATTCTTAACACAGGTTTTTGACGAGTATCAATTTAATTTGAAAGATAAATTTAATGGAGCCATTGTAAGTTCTGCTATTGCTACAGAGCCAACATTAGCATCAACAGCTGTTTACACACCAGTCATGAAGAAATGTTCAACATCCAACTTAATCCCTTTACTTGTCACGAGCTGTCTCCAGCTGTGGAAACCAACCCTTTTGTTTTGATTCCATTTCTATCACATATTTTCTACTACTGAAGTTAGCATGGTAACAAGCTAGTCCTTGCCCGGTTCGCGCATCTGTCCAGTCTGCCTTGAAGAAGTAGCACTGGTCAAATGAATTATCATAACCTCTTGTCTTGTAAACAACGTTGACTGAAGCTCTTGCAAGACTGGTAAGTAAACAGCTTTTATTGCTAATATTGACAATAGAAAAACTTACAATTAGCTCCTTTAAGTACACTGTTTACACTAATTTGGGTATGCTGGGATTGATTTCCAACTGTGTTTTTTTCAGTATGCTAAATTGTATCAGAGGTGTTTTATTTCCACTTTTTGTTCTATTGGTAGACATTTCTTCATGATGTTTTGCCTGTAGTGTGCCCATACTCACTGAAATTTGCCTTGATACTTCATAACTAAATCTACTTGGAATTGACTAAAAATTACCTCATGCCACATAATGCCTACGTTGACCTTGGAGTGGGAAAGATAAAAAGTTTTGCTCACAAGTGACAGCAAGGGCAGACCAAAGGCACCATTCAACCACTCTATAGGTCCATGAAATAAAACTAGGCCAAGTTATTTTTATGTATATTTCATTATAGCTTACTCATATTTCATTTATACTACAATATACTCCAGGCTAATTTTCTGATTAATTGCTTTTTTCATTTGACCAAATTTAGGGTATAAATGCCTGTAGTACTAGTGTAACAGCATCTTTAGAGATGGCCAGTATTTTAGCCTCATAAATTACATCTTAGCTGACCTGTGCTGTATCTTTTTTATAATCCCATTTTGGTTAAAATCTGATTAATTCTTTATAGCTGAAATTCCCTAGCATGGCAATTTGAAGCAAGAAAGTCCTTGGCTGTGATCCACAGTGATAGTGTATGAAATGAGCACATCCACTGACTCGTCCTACTTCTTATTCCCCAAGACAAGAGAGATTCTTCACATGAACAGCCAGATAGTAGGAGCACACAAGCTCATATTGCATGGTTTTCCCTTAGCAACGTGGAAAATAGTCTGTCTGTCTTTTGTGTGAGTGTATTTTTGACGGGAGGTTTTGTTAGTGTAGCAACACTTCTTTAACAATACTGAGTGCATGTGCTTTTGTACCTGTGTGTTCATGCATACGAGTGCCAGCACCTTCTAAACACTGCTCTTTGTTTGATTGTGTGTGTGTGCTTGTATGTGCATGTGTAGCATACTGTAGAGAGAGCTGTAGAGAGAGCACAGAGATTTGTCTCTGTGCGTTTGTGCTCCAATGCATATGTGGAAAGGGGATGAGGTTTGTTTATAGTATGAGTGTTAATGGAATTGTATTAAGAGATAGTTAACAAACCATTAACTGGGCAGATGCTTGTCAACAAAAAAGGTTGTGTTGACGATCTGAACCGGAAAGGCTGGTGCCATATAACTGAGTATGAAAATACTTCATGTGAATACCATCCTGTATGGTTGTGTACATATGTGAAGGAGGGCTCCGTCCCTTTTGCAGACAAGAATGTCAACATTCAGTGATTCTACAAAACCTCAGATTGTTATCAGTGCCAATTTTTTATTTATTTTTTTTACACCCACTGACACTGTTCAATTTTGCAATGACGATATTGCTTGCGATAAATAAACATATATTGTTGTTTGCATATACAGTTTTGCTGAATGAAGCTGAATCAAGAACACAGACAAAGGTCACCATCGGTCATTTCGGTCAGTAATGTTGCTGAGAGGGGGTGGGGGTGGGGGTGGGGGGGTCGCTGTCTCAGGCAGTAGTTATAAGTTTACAAAAGTTTGTGGCAAATGAAGCTGCAGTCTACCCACAGAAAGTTTTCCTTTTAGCTCGGTCTGCGCTCATGTAAAACAAACCACGTTGGATAGAGAAGTTGAAAATGAAGCTTTTTTACATGTTTAAACTTTACGCTTTACACTCGCAGAGCTACGACTGTAATTGTTGTCAGCTGCGGTAAAAAGTTCACTCCTAACTGGTCTACCCTGCCGCCTCTGTGCTGTACGCTGTGTGTGTGTATGTGTCAGAGAGCAGCCCGGCACCAAATTGTATTTGAAGATCTCATCACTAAAGCATGTGTCATGTAGAGAGCTGATAAAAACAAATGAAATACTCAGTTGTCATATTGACATTTAAAGTGTATTGATTGATTTTGAGACGGCAATCATGCATTGACTAACACGCAAGAAAACATTCTGTATTCTACAATATCTGCTAACGTTGCTTACTTTGTCTGTGGTTTGGGGCTGAGCAGGTAACAGGTGGTGTCCTTCATGAAAGTGTACCACATGTCAATTCAAAAGCCCAACCACAAACACCCTTAGATTTTACAATGTTGGCATTGGGATGTAGATTGTGAGATGCAGCCCCAGCTCACTTTCTCCACCCAGAGTTCTCACTTATACCAAGAGCAGGCTGCAGGTGCTATAAGCATAAATTCTTGCCTATGTCCATTATGCTTCTTAACACTAACATGTAAGGTTACACACCATTGTTAGTAGGTGTGTATGTTTTATAACAAACTGTTGTATATGTGTATGTGTGGGGAAGCCATTTGTTGTTAAGTTTTTCTTATCTTATCTTATCTTATCTGTGTGCACGGTCATGGCTGTGTTTGTATGTGTCTGCTTGGAGGCTACACACACCCACCCCTGTGTACTTACTCTATTTACAGAGTCCTACAGTGTCTTATCTGTCTCTTCCCTGTTTTGCCCTTGACTTTGACAACTACTGTCTTTACATCTTAGAGTCTAATGTATAATGCTTCCTGAGTTATTTTATCCCCACGCATCACCCTTAAAGACTAGACAGGTATATCTAAAGACATCAACTGTCATGGAAGAGATGCTTTAGAAAAGTGCACACCAGCAGAGTACGAGTTAAAGTGATGGGGCGGATAATAAAGATGTCCTTTGGGAGACTGTAAAAGACAGATATTAATATAGTCACTGAAGTACAGTATAGTGCGGTGGTTTCCTTGTCCTTGCATCAACCAGGTGCTTTTGTGACATTAAAACCTTTTTACATTAAAACCTTTATCTGTGGAAAATGTCCAGCTGTTATGAGCTTCAAAGACGGCGCTTTTGCCTCTTATTCTGTCTAATTATTGAAACAACCATACATGGCTTTTATAAGTGTATTCAGGTAGCAATAATGATGCTAATGAAAAGAAAAAACAGTAGAGGAGGTAAATACGGCACCTAATTTGCTTGATGTATTGCTTTCTCATCAGTTTTTTGAGCTTTTGATCAGAATTTCTTGTCATTTAACGTCACGACATGAGTTTTGCTGTTTGAGCTTGTTTTCCTTTATGTCCTCCTCATCCACAATACTGAACTTTTTGTCATCTCAGAGAGCACTGGGTCAGACTAGTTGCATAAGGTATGTTTATTTGTCACAGTTTGTGAGAGGGGTGTCATTGAGACATTGTGAGCAAGGCCAATTTTAAGTGGCACTTGTTTCATGAACATTGTATATGTGCTTTTAAAAGTTGAAGTGTGTGTGTGTGTGTGTGTGTGTGTGTGTGTGTGTGTGTGCGTGTGCGTGTGCGTGTGCGTGTGTGTGTATTACCGCGTATGCGTATTTCCCCGCTCATCTTTTGACTCTATGATTGCAGAGCGTTACCATGGGAACTATGACATCTGTGACACCATGTGATTTCATCCATGGTTCTCAGAAAAAAAACAACACTTTTACCGTGAGTGGTCGGTAGTCCCTCTTTAGCTGTGAGTGATTTGTTTGAGTGCAGCGAGAGGGTGGGCAGCTTTTACAATGCTGTTTCTTATACATTTGACTTAAAGGATGTATTCAGAAATTTGTGTTGGCAGGAACAATACTGGAGGCTACCCCTTTCCTTATCCCCGTGATTCTCCTGAGATTTAATTTCTCTTAATGGCATACTCTGACTATATACTTTACCATAATTGTCCCACTCAAACTGGGTTTCAAGGGGAAAGGGATATCATGACCCTTGTTAATTTGTTATACATTTTTGGGTATAATATGAGAGGATATGATATTAACAATCCTAAAATGTTAAAGGAATAGTTTGGAATTTTGGGTAATATGCATATTTGTTACAAAAATACATGAAAGGATTGATACAACTCTTATGTCTGTATGGTAAATATGAAGATTGAAATAGGGGAAAACGGCTAGCCTGCAGGCTCTGTTCAAATGTAGCAAAATTCACCTCCCAGCACCCTCTAAAGCTCAATATATAACATGTCATATATCATCTGTTTAATCCTTACCAAAGCCAAAACATGTAAAAACAAAATGTCAGTGTTATATAGAGGATTTTATGCTACACTATTCTTGTCGTCCGTCTGAGACTGTGGGGAATGTCTGCCCAGCCAAGAACTAGAGTATGAATGAAACAAGATGCACTGAACGTGGGAATTAGTGAACTTTAGAGGTGTTGCGAGGTGGATTTTGTTACCTTTGGACAGAGTTGAGCTGTTTCCCACGTTTCCTGGTTTTGTGCTAAGCTAAGCAAGCATTTTTTTGGCTGTAGCTTCATATTTACTGACATGAAAGTGGTATTGATCTTCTCATCTAAGTTTTGACAAGAAAATAAATAAGGATATTTTAAATATTTCAATACATTTTGATAAAGTTCGCACATACAGTGAAAGAGCAAAGAGAAAAGAATTGATGTCCACACCAAAGTGTATACCCATGCACATACACACACACACACACACACACACACACACACACACACACACATAAGCACAGCCAAAAGCTGATGGTGAGCTTGCACCTGAGGGCCCCTGACCCACATAGGGCCATGTGCAGGATGCGTCCCACTTTTCCACTTGACGGTGCATCATTAACCCTACTGCCTGAAGTTGCAATCTCTGCTCACCTGTGCTCACATCATTATTCATGTTGAGTACAGAAAGACACTGCTCACAGGCTACACACACACACACACACACACACACACACACACACACACACAAACACGCACACAAAGACAAAACACTAATACTATGCCTTCAGATTACTCAGGGCTTTTTCTCTCCTGTTCTGATTTTCATTTTCCCATAATTAAACGCACACATACACACTTACACACACTATACACAATACCACAGAAACACACACACCTGTGCACTCACAGAGGCCATGGTGTTTGCCAGTATCAAAGTGGTTTCCTGGGGTACTAAAGTGCACAGTGTCTACCATTTTAGCCACTGTGTTGCCTCAGCCTCTGACACACACAGTCCCTCCTTTTCTCTCTCTCTTGCTCTCTCTACATCTCTCTCTCTCTCTCTTGCTCTGTCTATATCTCTCTCTCTCTCTTGCTCTCTCTACATCTCTCTCCCTCTCTTGCTCTCTCTACATCTCTCTCTCTCTCTCTCTTGCTCTCTCTGCATCTCCCTCTCTCTCTTTTTCTCTCTATCTCATACACATGCTGACTCTCTTCTGCTTTCAGTCTCCGCTCTAGCTGTCTCATTCTCTTATTCCCTCTTCCTAATCTCAGTTTTTCCCCTCCTCCTCTTAGCCTTTTCTTTCTTTTTTCTCTCACACACAGACATACAGATACACATACACACACGCACACACACACACACACACACACACACACACACACACACACACACACACACACACACACACATACACACATATACACACATGCACACACACACATACTCCCTCTCTCCTCTCTCTTCCTCTCCTCGTATCCACCGGCAACTGTGCTGTGCAGCCTCGCTCTCCAAGCCAGTGGATCTCTTCACTTGACTAATTAGCCTTGAAGTGCTGTTGAAGATCATCATATTTAGCTTAGCGACCTAGCGGCAGAGTGCAGACAGATATAGACTAGGCTGGCTGGAGGCTGGGTGCCTGGCAGTGGGCAAGCTCTCTATCTCTCTCTATTCACACTCAGTGCCGCTGGCTTCTCAGTGGCGGAGCGGCAGAAGTGAGAGGTGGTTTTGCTTTGAAAGAGACGATAAGGGGAAAAGAGAAAGAAGCTGAGCTAAGACCACAACGAAACCACAGAATGGGAGTCCGCTGCAGGAGCAAATCCTCCTAGAGACGGAGGCTCTGAGGAGGCAGTGGTCACTGTGCAGCAGCACTGCGTGCAACATACAAAGAATTAAGGTAAGAGTTTTTCAAGCCAGTTACTGCCATGATTTTGTGTGTGTGTGTGTGTGTGTGTGTGTGTGTGTGTGTGTGTGTGTGTGTGTGTGTGGTGTGTGTGTGTGTGTGTGTGTGTGTGTGTGTGTGTGTGTGTGTGTGTGTGTGTGTGTGAGAGAGTGATTGCACATCTCTATTGTGCATCTCTATGACCCACATTGTTGAACCCGAGGTGCACAGCAGGAATTCGGTGCAGGATATTCTCTCTCTCTCTGTCTCTCACACACACCCACACACACACACAGGCATCAGCTGTGTGGCACCACTTGTTGGTCTGACATTCAAGTTGACATCTAATGAATACTGCAATAATGGTCACTAGCATGTGTACTTGTGTGTGTGTGTGTGTATGTGAATGAGTCTGCACAGACAGGTGTGTAAACATCAGCAACAGTCTCTTTAAATGTGTGTGTGTGTGTGTGTGCCACAGAGATAGTGAGTGGGTCTTTTGTTTGTGCGGGTGCCAGTGCGAGCTTTAAGAATGCACATCATAGAGAGCGACATGGACAGCAACATAAGAGACAATCAGTCACGCTAGCCTCATGGCTGATTGCCTCCCGCTGCTTTGGAAGATGGGTGAATAAAAAACCCAAATACTGTAAATACAGCAGACAACCTTCTCTCCCTGTGTGTGTGTGTGTGTGTGTGTGTGTGTGTGTGTGTGTGTGTGTGTGTGTGTGTGTGTGTGTGTGTGTGTGTGTGTGTGTGTGTGTGTGTGTGTGTAGTGTGTGTGTGTGTGTGAGAGAGAAGACAATCCATTTATCTTCTGCTGCAACTTGTAAAACCTTCTCTCTCTATACTTAGGTTCAGTGAATGCTCTTACACCAGTCGAAGCCTTTAAAGCTGTTGCTGAGGCTCGCCTATAGTAGAAGCTTATATTAACATTGGTATAGTGGGATGATAGTGGGGTAGTGTTTCCCATGAGGCAGGCTGGCAGAAGTGGGGAAAGAGGGGTGAAAACAAGTATGAATAATTAACACACTTTAACACAGTGAATGTAGTACTGTACTGCTCTGTGTGTTTGTGTGTTTGTGTGTGTGTGTACGTCACTCATCTCAACATTGCACGGTGCATTCATAGAAATACACACGTGCAAATAGACATTGTGGCAAGATTTCTAAAAGAAATTCTTGGACATTTTTAACCATTTGTGGCCATAAACAAGTCGAATGCGAAGCTATAAATAGAGGTGTGTGATGATAAATCTGTGACGTGGAAGAGAAACTGCCAAGAGGGACGCCATTACCAGATAATGGAAGTTCAAGTTTATAGCACCTGGGGTGATTTTATAGAAATTATAATTCCTAATCTCCAAATCCTGGATTCAAGGGACCATTATTCTGTAGCTGTGCAACACAGGCAGCTGCATTCCTGGTGCGTAGGCTGCTTTAAAAATTGTACACACATTTTAAAAGGATTTGAACATTTGAGGATTGAGTCTCAGCTTGTTGCTGGTTCAGAAGTCTGGTGCACTTCGATAACATGCATGTATGAGCTAAAATTTCCTCTTAGATTAAACTGTACCAGATGAGAGAAGATCTAAGTGAATTCAAGTTTCTGGGGGTATTACATCTTTAATGCTTTAGTTATTAATGCATATACTGTGGCGCTCTTTAAAACATTTTCCAACAATAGTTAATAGAATCTTTTCCTGCTCTCCTCACATGCATATATACACTTCTTCATCATGAACGACAAGATGGTGATTTTTTTTTTGTGTGTGTTTGTATAAACAGGAATGAATTATTCAACTTTTCCTTACATACCTTCTTTATTCTAATCATTGTTTCATGATATTGTTGATAGGTATTCAGGTGTACTGTGAAGGCACGGACACATTCCAACCTTGTGAAGTGGCATCCTCCCTTCTCACCCTTAACGACCATTGATTGGGGAAAGGGCTGACAAGGCAGCAGAGATTTGCCCTCAGCCATAAAGTCAGTGAGATAATTGTTGTCGAGGAGATGGGGGGGTTAAGCTCGATATCTGAGAGGAAAACCGATTGCTGTTTGAGTGAATAAAATTATATTGAAGATTGCAGAAGGCTTTTGCTTGATGATTGATAACATCATGATTTCAAAGTTTGCATTTGCTGTTTGATTCAAAGAGTATCTGTACTTGAATGACTTTTTGAGGCACTCCAAAACTTAAAAAGGCAGACTCTGACTTTATTTAGCATGAGTGCAGTCATTTGCATGTCATAAATCCCCAAGCATCTCATAAGCTGGCCTTTCTGCTCTAACTTCCCTCTCCATCTTTTCCCCTGTTTCCTCATGCTCTCACTTTCGGGACTGGAGCTATTTTTCCTTCAACTTCTACCTGTTACCCCCCCACCACCACCACCACCACCAAATCACTATTATTTCCCATTGCTGAGTCTGCTGGCTTTCACCCCACCCTGTTTACTTCTGAAGAGTCTCCAAATGTCTGCATCATGACTTTGCCTCTCTCTTATCTCTTTCTGTCAGGCTTTTGTTTTTGATCATCGCTCCTCTGTTTCCACTCTACTTCTCCTCCTTTCAACCTCATCCCCTTCTCCTCATTTCTTTAGATTTGTGTGTGTGTGTGTGTGTGTGTGTGTGTGTGTGTGTGTGTGTGTGTGTGTGTGTGTGTGTGTGTGTGTGTGTGTGTGTGTGTGTGTGTGTGTGTGTGTACGTGTCTGTGTCTGTGTACCTGTGTATGTGCATTTTTGATGCCTCATACAGATTGTGTCTTTGTGGGCACCTCTGCACATGGGTGAGTGAGTTTGTGTGTGTGTGTTTATGGATAAGTCTAGCCTACTGTAGGTGTCTGTTTTAATAATAAAAAGAAGCGTTTGTTTCTTTTTCTGATGATATATAATAAAAGAACTCATTCATTTTTCAGACATTATTATTGGTAAAATTGCCACACTGATGCACGGGCGCTATCGTCAGGGTTGCAGGTTCGTGGTTTATTAATGGATGGATGGCACATTATGAACTTCAGGTGTAAAGCGGACTCGCTATGATTGAAAATCTTCACTAGTGGGACACATCATGTTTCTATTATTCACTGTGAAGGTTTGATCTCACACAAGTAGTGCCACGTAGATGAATCTCTGACAAAAGCATCATTGAGCTCATCGGTTGTTAGTGAGTGAAGCTTTGTTTTCTCTCTCAGACAGAGACACTCAACTCTATCACAGGATGGACGTTTCTGAAAAACGTTTGTTGAATTATGGTTTTAAATGTTCAATGCCAACATATTATTATTATAATTATTCATTCCTATGGCAACTACACCATAGTTAAAGTGTGGTTAAGGTTATGCAACTAAAATACTTGGATATAATTTGGAAAAATCTCTTATTACAGTGTTGAAGAGGTGTTGAGATCTTTAAGTAAAATTCAAATCAAAATATACCTAAAGTACCAAAAGTAAAAGTATTCGTTATACAGAATGTCCTATTTCAGACAAATGTATTACTGCATTATAAGTACTGATGACGATCATTTTACTGTTGTAGTTGGTAAAGATGAGACTACATTATATACTGCTGGGTAACTTTATCATTAATAAATGTAACTGTACATTATCATTTATAAGTTGATTATATTTTGTGTTGATACTTTAAATCTATAATTAGTAAGTACAGCTGTCAATGGAGTAAAAAGAACAATATTTCCCCATAGTGAAGTAGAACTGTAAAGTAGCGTAACATGAAAACAGTAGTACAAGTACCTCTAAACTGGACTACAGTTCAGTGCTTGAGCAAATGTACTTAGTTACATCCCATACTGATTAATAGCAAAGTTAATTCTATAAGACAGGAAGAGAATTCCAGTCTTAAATTCAATGTGTTAATCGGCCTGAATGTTGGCACTGGAAGTAAATCGCACAGTCGACTCATCGCCTGTGCTGCTGTGCATCACCTGAGAGATAGGAGCAGCCAATAGCATATTTTGAGGGAAATATTCCAAATTACCAAAACACACAGGTACTCACCTTTCGGGTGAAAAAAAAAACAATTGTTGGCTGTGACTCTTCAGACTAATAAGTCTCTCACTAAGGTCTTCTCTGAGCCAGGCACTGAATATAAATAGACCATTATTTACACTCTCCTATCACCTGGAACTCAGAGGACTGTTTAGTGACTCATTGTTGTCTCAAAGTTGAGACTAACAAATCAAGGTGCCAGTCAGGTCTCTTTCTTTGCAAAAAAGCCAAACCAATTGTTATCTACAGCCAGACCTACAGGTTGACTTGAGAAGAGATTGAAGTTGTCTCAGTACATGTATAAGATCGAAATCTCCTGAATTTTAGTGCCTCTGCTTTATTTCTAGTAGATGCTGAGGTTTCTTAGTAAACTTCAGCATCACCTAGACGGCTCCCATAGTGTCAGCAAAGCTGGCTCTACACCACACATAACAAATCAAATGTAGTAGACAGAAGTTTTACAATGACCTTTGAACCCACAGATGATTGACAGTCGGCTATCAGCACAGAGGAGGGCGATGGGGAACCTTCCCGGAGACCGAGGCCAGCAGAAGACGAGCACCTACATCGTGCCCTGCTTCCTCTTTGTGGAGGTAAGTGTTTGGACATATATTGTTCAATAAAGAGCAATATACAGCACCGAGGACTTGACTCACATCTGAGAATTTTGAGCCTGATCTGACCTGAACATTGAAAGTATTTTCAAAGTGTTTTTTTTTTTTTGACCTGAAGGCAATATTTGTTATATTTGGCTCAACTCTACCCGGCTCTAAGGAAAAAAAATCTGAGGCTTTCATGCGCTGATAATGTGGACTACGTTGAGTGGCATTTGCTGTGTATATGCAGCATGGTTTCATATGAAAGTGTTCAGAAATGGAGAGCTAGCAGTGTACTCTGTGTGTGTCGGAAGTTTGAGAAACCTCTGGGAACTTGAAGTCACGCTGAGCAAACGGATGGACAAATGCAAGCACATTTAACAGTGGTCTGCCTGTGAATGTTCTCCCACAGCTTTTCTTCCATTTCTCCCACATCTCTTTCGTCAATCATTTCCCATGTTTCTCACCGCAGATTAACAACAATGGGTGTCAGTTGGGAAACTGCATCAATTAGCAGGCTCTGTTTTCAATTCACTGACTCCCAAAAGAAGCGATTGATTTGATTAAATTGTCACAATTGGGTAATTACCTCCAGTCCATGACTCACTTAGTGATAACATTCAGCAGGAGGGTGAGGGGAACTATTGCTAAGGTATTCTAGCAACAAGGGGCCTCTCCGATGAACTTTTTGCTCATAACCTCCTGAATTTCTCTCCTCTCTCTTCTACTCTTCCCACGACTCTTCTCCTCCCTGTAATCCCTACATGACCTGGTGGAGCGCTCATGGCTTCAGCTTCATTTCATAATTAATTGGCCTAATTAAGAACGGAAACCCAATTAGCCCGTGCCACCGCTAACACGCTCCAAGCCTGCAGGTCATCAGAGCTACAGCAACGATAGCTGAATGAGCTGAACGAGTTGGTTTTGAATTCAGCCCTTAAATGTGATGTTGCTTTCGTATATATTTAAGGTTGGTGGCTTGTTGAGTCAAATGGTGGCAAAGAAAGTTGACTGGATAAGTCAGAACTTCAGGTTTTGCAATAGTAGATATTAGCCAACAGGCAAACAAGAGAACTGAGGATAGATATGGACGTTTTTTTTTTTTCTGTCCCACCTGCCAAGACAAACTTAGACAAACACAGATCTTGTGAAAGATTGGTCTCATTCAAAAAAATTCTTGGGCAAAGTGTTTTCAGCAAACTACATGTTTCTTCAGCACGCCTGCATTAGCACCCAACCCCTTCCACTGAATTTCCTCAAGGATTTTCTCCAACCTTGTTCTTCTTCTCCTTCTTTGTTCTCATTCACACATTCACAACATCCTCTTGAGATCATACAATAGCCTTTTCATCCTCGCTTTGTGCCACATCCAACACGTGAATCCTACACTCTTTCCACACAACAATACTCTTCAACACACCGCTATTACCGCTGCATCTCTTTATAGCACAAATATCCCACAATCCCTGCAGGTTTACGCACGGTCTTAAGCTTGCTTTTATTTCCTTTCATTGTGCTTCGGTATTGGCTCATTCTCAGCATCCTCATGAGGACTTGTTATAATGATTTTCCAGCTTTCTAATTTTTTTCATAGTACGTCTATAATATCTCTAGGCTTATATCTGTCAGTGGTGCTCCTCCCCTCTTCCAGTATTCTCTTTGACGATCTCTTGAGTACTGCCCAGTCACTCTCTTCATGTAGATCCTCCACATCACTCCTCTCCAGCACTTATTCCCTTGAGTAATTACATCTTTTGCGCCATGGATCTCTCCATTATTCCCCTTTACTTCTAAAGCTTTATCTCTCCCTCCCACTCAAAAGTCTGTCTGCTATTGCAAGGACCTCCATTCTCCTCATTTCTCCTCAATACTTCTCCCCATCTTCATGTTTCCTCATGTGTCTGCAACATTTCTTCTCCTGTATTTTTGTTCCTCCTCGTTTCCATTCACCCCCTCCACCCTTTTGTTCCTTCTCCAGGAAAGTAGACCTTGTCCTTAGAAGACCTTGCTCACCTCATATCACAGACTGGAAGGTAGCATGAACATCCTCCGGCCTTGGGAAGGCGTTTCTTCCCGTTTTGTCACCTCAATCAAATCTTCCTCCAGGTGCTGTGCCTGTTGTTTTTATTTGCTCAAACACAATCAGAGGTGGGATGATGAGAATCTGTTTTGACTTTAATCACTATATATGCACCTGAATGAATCTGTGTGCTTTGCAGTAGTTTAATAAAGGGCATTTTTAATTCCACCCCCCCTCTGCTATGTTCATACCGAGACAGCTTGCTGTAGCATAGCTCCCCCCGGAGGGCACTCACTCCTTTGTTGTTACATTAGCATCTCATTACCCATTTCTTTTCAATTGAAACGCCCAGTCTTATTCCTCTTCCTCTCTTGTGATCTTGTTTCCGATTCCTTCTCTCTTTCCCTCTTTTGTCCTCACAATCCAAATCTCTGTCTCTCACTGTCTGTCGCTCTCTCTGCTTCCTCTTCCTTTATCTGTGTGACAATGGCCCTCTCCCTCTGTCCCGCTGTCAGTTCACTGCTCCTCTTTATGTCAAGACTTTTCTACCATCTCTAACTTTGATTACTGTATCCGTCTTTCCCTCTGTTCGCACTTTCTATGTTTTCTTCCCTCTTGTCTATTGTAGTCAGCGTTTTCTTCTTACGCCAGATTAAATGTGAAAATGATTTCATACGTTTTTACTTTTAGCAGCGCGGGATGAAACCAACATAATGGAAAGCAGATAAGTCTTTCTTTCTCTCCTCTCTTTAACTCTGCATCTTTCACTCCCCTCTCTTGTTTTCACTCCCTGCTGCTGTTGCTGCCGTCATGCTGTTAAACCACACAAGAGACTACTCTGGGGCCTAACAGAGGCACTGCTTCAAAGGCCCCTCTTTAAAAAGTCATTTTGATACAACTGATTCCTGACTCGCTTTAGACACTGGTGGGTGGGAGGAGGGCTGTGAGTTGGTGTGATCTAGGCCAGGCGAGCCTACTGTGAAAATCTGTACTGACGCCGAGTTACAAAATACTCCGAGTGACTAAAAGTGGACTCCTTGAGTGGATCTCACTGAGTGTACAACTTGCATTAATAGTAGTGTGGGCTCAACTCTACCAATGGTAAGATGTGATAATAATTACAGTTAACTCTTGGTGGATGTACTGTAGCTGCCAATAAGTGGCACCCAGCCTTTGCAGTGTGTATCCAGGCTCTCCAGCTTTGCTGTTCAGCCCCGACTGCCAGCTCAGAGCAGCTTCCTCTTCTCCGTTCCTTCCTCATGCCTCGTTGGCTGCATCCTCCTGTGGCACAGCGAGTTCTGTAAAGTAAACAGACTGCTGAGCATCAGACCACGTAATATTTCAGGTCTATGGCCTGTGCTGTCTCTGATGATACTCTAAGGTGTTGGTTCGTGTCTGCTTGCATCTCTCATTTCCTAGCTTCCCTGTAGATGCCCCAGTTTGTGCCTGCACAGTAATTTCTGCCTAATCAGTAATATTTCTCTTTTGACTTTTTTTGAATCATGTAAAAACTCTGAGGTTTCTCTCTAATTTGCAAGAGCAAATAAGTTTTAGATGAAATTTAAATTCTGCCCCAACTACATTTTCTATCAACATACTGACTAGACACTGTCGTCATCTGGCAAGTCCCAAAATGTTAATATTGAATGTGTATTCAAAACATTCACTAATACATTTGTTTTAACTGCAAAATCCATTCTTGCAAAACAACATTTGCATGTAGCATCTAAAACAAGATTAAACTGTTTTATGGTTATGTTTAGGTAGTTGATTAAAGGGGAACTCCAATAAATTTTACACAAAATTGTCAAGTCACTTGAGTCAGCGTCGGTTATAGCTGAAGATGAAAAAGACAAACCTCTTCAGACCACACCTCAGCTTCTCTTGAGGCTAGCAGCTCAAGACTGCACAATGCACAAGGATCAGTTTTGGTCCCTTTTTTGTGGCTGGTCCAGCCCTACAAACACAAATGTCGCTGACTGACTGAGTGATCAAGTTACACCACTGGTCAGCCAAATTCTATGAGTCTGATTGATAAGGTTACACCAATAGTTGGCCGGCCAAGTGTTTGAGTTTCCCCATCCGTTGTTGCTCTTTCAAAATGATTTGGCACAAACAAGCAGTGTTGACAACTTAGCGTCTTTGTTGCTAGATTTACTGACTTTTCATCAGTATCATGGATCATTTTACAAGTAAATACAGTTGAAATCACATCACAGCTGTTGTCTTTAACTGATGTGTTGGTGATTTTGTCAGACGATGTAGCAGTTATACAATCAGAATTTCAGCAGTGCAGAGCAGCAGCTTGGAAATTGCATTCAAGTGACTGCTGGTTAACATTTCAGTCACTGTTTCTTCTTTCTGACAACAGAAAGAGAAAAACATGTAAATGAGGACAGGTTCACTGCGAACCCCAGTCTCCAGTGTTAAAATCCCACACTTTCCCACATAGTTTTTCATCCGGAAAATCGTTGCCACTGAACATATTCCAACAAGGCAATTACATTTCCAACACCACGTTCTTGGCAAAATGATTATATAAACTTAAAAGGGGGTTGCTCCTAATGGTTACAGACCAAACTTCTGTTTTGTTTCATCTGTCTTTTTGCTGATCGTAGGGCTTTTCAGTGCTTCATTTGGCTGCCAAGTGCATTGACTTCAGGAAACAATTACCTTGCTTGTTGACAGGATATGTGTTTATGTGTGTGTGTGCGGACGGCCTCTGGCATCTTTCACTGGTTTTGGTTTTGGTGTGAAAACAGCACAGCAGCATAGGTTGCTCCAATAATGAATAGCATCCTAAATGCATCAGGCCCACAGTCTTCCTCTCAGCATGTTCTTACTTGATCCATACTCCCTGCTGGGTTTGACACTGTCTGAGTACATCTTCTACCTTCAGGTAACACATTCCTTGCATGTGTTTACTCTTTTCTACAGATCTTTTGTTCCACTTTTTTACTTGTGCCAAGACCAAGACCCCTCGACCAGACTGTACTCACAATTTCTCCATTAGTGCTCCTTTTCATATTAACTCCAGATTTTCTTTTCAGAGCAAGATTATTCTGTTAGCCTAAATTGTGATGTAGAAGCAGCCCAACTTCTCATACAGCAGCCCTTTAAGCTATTTCCTAATATGCAACTAATGATTATTTTCAACTTCTCTTTAACCTCTTTATGAGCAATTTATACACCATCACCGTCATTATTACCACATGAGAGAATCAGCAAAGGTACGTGAGAACATGATTTAGTTTTCATCACATCCCTGAACTCATTACCTTTTACTGGAATGTCTTGTTGATTCATTCTCTGGTGTTAGTTTTCATGCTCATTTTCGAAAAATGCTCACACACATTCTTTTCGTGAGCCGTGTCCTTCTTCAACACACACACACACACACACACACACACACACACACACACACACACACACACACACACACACAAAGACGCAGTCTCACTCTCATATTATTCTCCTCTTACTTTTCCCCTCATTATCTCTCAGACTCCATGAATAGCACCTGCCCGCCTGTCTGCTGCACTGGGATTTCTCAGCACTCTGGGTGGATGTTTGAAACACTTGTTAGCTGGCTGCTTCCCACCTGTTATCACTTTGTGGAGGGAAGGGTGGATGAGAGACCCTGTATATCACAGTATACTGTAGTTTCATATCATATACAAATATTGAATACAGTAGCCTATCTAGGCTGCAGCGCTGAGGACACATTATTTTATCTAAAATAGGAATATAAGATCCATGGTGGAGTAAGCCTCTAAAATAAAATTGCTTATGTAAGATGTAATCTTGTCACTCGCTCTTGCTTCCTTATGAGCTGTGTGTGATTATAGGATTCAGAAATATGTATGCTGTATGTTGAGGTCAGATAAATGCTTAAATTGTAACAGATGACTCTAATACAGGACAGATTATATCTAAGTTAAACTTGTTAGTGAAATTATTGCTGCAAAAAAGATGCAATCATCTTTATTTCTGAAAACATAAGTAATATACTGTATTTCAGACAATATTTTATTTTTAAAAAATTAATACATGCTAATACTTGTTTATAAATGTAAGTAGAGAGCTTTGGAATAAAAACCTTTAATTGCACTGCAGGGTTTTATTCAGGGAACATGTTTGTGTGTGTGAGCCTGCATCTGCTTTTATTCTTCGCTGTTTGTAAGATGCGGGGGCATGTGTGCTTGAGGACTGGGGATTTTGTAGAATTATGCGATTGTTCTTTGGTGTGTTGCAGCGAACATTTAAATGTGCTATTCATGGCTCAGTAGTCCACTGGCCAAGGAAGCTCTGCATGTATCTGTCTGCCATAAAGAGAGGGAGAAGTGAAAGGAAGGAAAGATGAGTGAGGGGAGACAGGGAGTGAAGCCAATACTGTAGATACAGTGTGTGTGTAAGAAGAGCAGATATAAAGACTTTTGACAGTGATGATGATTGAGAGACATGGGAGGAAATGCAGCGAGAAAGGGGGAAGACATGCGTGGGTTTGAAAATGATTGAGGAAAGATGGTTTTTTTTGACAGGAAGAAAAAAACTGATGAATTTAAGATAAACAAAGCATGGTGATAAAATACACCCAGTAATCAGACAAACAAAAGAGCTGGAAGACGAGAGAGGGAGAAGCGGGGAGTGCATGTGGGTGCCCAAAAGATGAATGCCTGCTTTGATCCTCTTCCTTTCCCTTGTTCCCTCTTTGTGTTTTACCTTTTTCTCCACTTCACCCTCTTCAGACTCTCATACATCCTCATTTACTCTCTTTCACCTCCTCTCCCTTGTTGTTTTCTCTCTGCTGCCTCTCTCAGTTTTATTTCCCAGTGACACCCTCGGCTTTGCCGTGCCGTATTCTGTGATATACTAAAGTCTCATTAACGGTTTTATACGTCTGTTTATCTTCTTCCACTTTCCCTCCGCTGCTTCTCCCAGTCCTGTCTTTAAGGCTCTACACCCCTCTGGCTTGTCCACTGTTTTCTACCACTCGGCTCATCAAACTTACACTTGTCATGCTTGGTGTGTTGTAATACAATCCAGTGGCACCAGGCGGCAGTCAAGCCCATTCATTTGCTTGTTATCCATGTTGATTCTATGATTTGCCTCAATTAGTATTTTTGTCTTTTTTCCCCTCAAACATTTACATGTAATTTATGTAGATGAGCCTGTGTGAGAGGAGGATGGTGTGTGTATGAGTGTGCTCCTTTTGTAGAGCGGTTTGTGTCACTATGTGTTTTTGTGATATAAAATCGGACCTTGGCTGAATATCAGAGATGAGATTTAGCTGCTGTGAAAAATTGACTGGCTTTAATCACGTGACCCAGTGATTATGTGAGCTCTTCAGGAGACCAAAAAGGAGGAGAGGTGTACCAGCCTCATCTTGTGCTAATTTGGGGCTGAACACTGCGAGAATAGTAACTCTGTGAAGTCATCTGAAATTAACATTGTACGATTAACGATGCCAGTATTTCATTAAGAGGGGTTTATTTTGTCATTCTGTTGTGACAATATGTTTTTTAATTTGTCTATTGATTTGAGGTGATAAATGACACCCTTTAAAAACAGATGTGCCATTGAGAAAAATATGGTGGCAAGAATTATGTTACAATTACGCTTCATTGGATTCATTTGTTCAATCTAATTCAATCCAATACAACAGCCCCGCCATTATGTCTACCTTTACAGAGCTCATAATAATCAGTTTTTGTTAAGATTGTAGGAAATTCAGTTGTGGGGGTTGGGGATATTAGAAACATCTCTGAATATAACACATTAGCCTAGAGTACAACAGCACCACTAACTATGACCTCAGTGCTAATTCATGTACTTTGACTGACAACTTTATGACAGTTTCAACAAAAATCCTTAATCCTTAATTAAGTGTGTAGACTTTATCTGGAAAGCAAAGGTCTATATGTATGTTGAGATTTGGTATTTTACCACTCAGTTTTAAACGAGACTGTTTATCTGCCGCGAAGAAGAAATGTGTTGGTGGTGTTCAGTGTTACATCTTGTTTTCCATTGTCTTTTTTACATGGAGTAAATGGTAAGATAAAAAAAACAGAAATTTAGTTTATAGATATGCATGATGCACCGAGACCAAGTTTGCTGTTAACATATGAAACTTAAAATGAAAATTAGCCATTTACTTGGAAAAAGCCTGGGAGATGAGAAACAAGACAAAAGCTAGTATATGGCTGGACCGTGTCGTATTTGCATTCTGCCTAGTGTCAGCTGGTTTCAGTCCTTTATCTGTTTGTTTCTCTCTTACTCTCTGTGGTCATAATTACATCATTGTATTTCATGTTTCAGGTATGGTATAAGTGATGTTGAAACTAAACAGCGGTTCAAGTTATTTGTCACATGCCAAGTTACAATGTACAGCAAGCAAAGCAGTGAAATGAGAGTTCCCATTCCTGAATTCCAATTTACATTTTTTTCCGTTTCTGTTGTTAGACAACGGAACAAGTATGAAATAGTGACTGAAATGCAGCCCATTAAGACTACATGTTAACCAGCAGTCACTTCCAAGCCATTTTCCAAGCTGCTGCTCTATACTGCTAAAATCCTGATTTTATAACCACGACATCATCTGACAAAATCACCATACACATAAATGGAAGGCAATGGCTGTGCTTTGATTCTGGCTGTAAATGATCACTCTTTGATTGTAAAATGATCACATCAGAGAACAAGTTAGAAGCTCTTTCTCGTCAGCTGCCAGTTGAATGAGACACATAGAGAGGTGTGCTCGCAGAGGAAAAACCTGGCCTCATACTCACCGGGCGATAATGGTGACTCTCTTCTAAAAAAAAGAAAAAAAAAAGAAAAAGGCTTAAGTTTGTCCAAAAAGTCACCTGGTGTTTTTTTGAAGAAAAATCAACAAAAAAACAAAAAAACTGTCACTGAAAGGGTCTGAAAAGTTGGTTAATCAAGTCACTAAAGGCGGGTCTAATGGTGTAACCTCATCAGTCAGTCAGCAACACTTTTTGTGTTACATTATTGTATGCTTTTGTTTGATAGTGGTGTCTTTTAACTCCATGTGGTATGGGCCAAATATTTGTCATGATAAGGCAATAAAACACACAAATGTAACTAACCAAAAAGAATTTATATTAGTAAAAAATTTAAAATATGTGCTGCTTTTTGTGTGCAGGGACATACGGCACCCACCAAAGGATAGAAAAAAATGCATCCTCAAATGTGCACTCGTAAAACTGCTCAGCTTCCTGCTCAGTAGGACTCATTTATTACATATTCATGCTCGTCATACTATGGTACTCAATCACAAACATATCAGACATTTTGAGAGCGAAGCAAAGCAGCATGTCTCCAGTCCATCCTGAGCAGTGTGACATTCGTCCTCTCCCAGCAGGGTGCTGTCATCTCAACACCAGCCTCCATCCAGACATTCTCACCCTCTGTAAACATGTTTGACTTTATCAGTTGACTTTTGTGCCATCTGGCCACTCCGCACAGGCCAAGAGTAGACATGCACCACTTATGTTTTTGGCCCCAGGAGACATTAGCAATGCCCACATCTATTTTCAACACCCTTTTTCCTCCCCGTGACACATTATTATTGTCACATTTTATTTTCCTCATTTCTGGTTAAAAGACTTTTAAGGGCAGGAGATTTTCCTCTGTTTCTGTCACATCAGTGCCATATTAGTCTCTTTGATTTTCTCGCTTTTACTCTCTTTGAAGTGTATGAGGTATGAGCATTAAGCCGTAATTACATGGCCTGATAAGTCTTGTTAGTTTACTGGGGCAACCAGAAAGGGGTCATCATCTTAAATCTGCTGTATTTTTATAAACTCTGCTTTCATCCTGTGGCTAAATTTATGCTGACAGATTTTAGTAGCTAAATCAGATGGGGATTCAGCCCTCATTTGTCATTCCTGTCAGTGAAATCACCCCCAAATATTGAAGCAGTGAGATGGCAATACTAAATCTGTGTGGCTCATAATAAAAAAAAAAGAACGACCTATTTCTACCTGTGCTGTGATATTTTGTGTTATACATATATATTTACTTGGTTAAAACCTCAAAGACACTGTGTACACTTGATTATAGTCAGTGTAAACCACCTTTGCTTCCTTTAGCAGAAGAAAAATGTGAGACTGTAATATTGGTCTCTTATTTTTCAGACTTGTGTTGAATGTTTACAAGTCTGTTCATGTTTGAGTGGGAGTTTGTGATCCGTGAGCCTTTGAAACCTCATTGTATATTGTGCCTTCAGAAATGCACAGAAGCTTCAATTTCTCTATTCTTGAAAAGTATTCTTCCGAAGATAACATTTTTCAAACAAATATGTGGGCAGAAGCTATTCTTTTTTGATACTGTTGGACTGGTGTATGAAAAAAGGAAAATATAACAGCGTCTGATCCGCGTAAAGATGAAGAGAGAGACAGGGTTGGTGTTTGGGTTGGGTTGGTTGGCAAAGTGTTATATGATATTGAGAAATGTCCTTTTCTATAATTTCACAAGAACTGATGAACCAGATATATTGCTTACACCAGTGAACCATTCCAGTTGATAATTTCCACATTCAGAGAAAGAGACGACAGCATTGTCATTCCCACTTGTTCGTGAACTACTTGCAGATGCAGCAGACACAGGCAACATGAGCCTCCCAGTGGAGTTTTGGCCTCTTGACAAATGTTAGTATTCAGAGGCTGTGAACATCTTTAGTTCATAGATTATATATAATAGGAGAATGCTTAGTAAATGGCCTATATTTGAAGATCAGCTGTAGCCTCGCACATGTACTGTATATTAGAGATGTGTGCTATTAGTCGACTGAATGATTAAACGTTGCTACCCTCGCAAGCTGGCACCAGAAACACCAATCCCAGCTGACGTTGGGCGAGGGCAGGGTACACCCCCGACAGGTCGCCAGTCTATCACAGGGCTGACATATAGAGATAATCAACCATTCACACCTATGTGGTACTTTAGAGTCGCCAATTAACCTAATGCGCATGTCTTTGGACTGTGGGAGGAAGCCGGAGCACCCAGAAAGGCCGGTTAACGGTTGCATCTAAAATGTTACACAGCCACCCGCTGCTAGACGGCAGCAACTCCTCTCCCTACACTAATGCCCCGATGTTGTAAACCAGCAAGGTGGAAAGTGGTTGGGCAGTATTTTGATCTAGAAAATGAAAATAAGATTGTATGCAAGCTGTGTCAGAATAAAACACGCATATAGCCACTTGACTGGAGCAATGTGTAACCACTTTCAGCACTGACATGTGAACGTTAACCTGCTAACCTGCATGCAGTACTTTTTCAGAATTCTTTTGGACTGGTCAACTAGTCTAAATTAAAATTTCAGTTTAATTGACAGGGAGATTAATTGTTAGGAACATTCCCATTTTCTATAGCACATGAATAAATGAAACACAGCATGAGCCAGAGAGACTTACCACAGTCACATCACATGATAATCAGTTAGGTGAAGCTTGGGCCAGTGTGGGCTTGACTGCCGGGAGCAGCTGTCTATGGTATCATACTGACGACACTGAGTGACAGAGCTTCTCATCTATATAGACTTGAGTATGAAAACAATATGTGGACAATGATTCGAAGTTACACCCAGCCTCAGACTGGAGTGTTGATCATCAGTGGCATTAGCAGTACCAGGACCCAGCCACATAAGTCATTTGATTTAGCGCTAAAATGAAGAGATATCGCCTAATAGAGCTGTAACATTCAGTGTTAGCGGACCCCTTTCCAACTAGTATTTTCCTCACATTGGAGGGTGTCTTTTCATTTGGAAAGATGGCATTACTAGTTTCATAAAATGCCCCAAAACGACAAACCAGAGAAGGAAATCAGATATCGTTATTATAGAGTGACAAAGTTTGCACAGGAGGACGTCGAGGTGCTTGGATGAGTCAACCAAAACACCGGATTTTAGCGACAACAAAGAGACAACTGTTTGTTTCCTCTTTCCAACTGACAGTCAACCTTGTTTTTTTTTAGTTTTTTTTTAGTTTTTAATCAAGACCACAATCATTCTATAACCTAAATCATGTGTTTATTACCGTAACCGTGACGACATAGGTCCCCCTTAAAGATGAAAGTCATTTTAAACCAAACCACAATCTTTCTCTTAACCTAACCAAATCTTACCCGTAGCGTGGCATTAGAACAAGAAATAAAAGCTTTGATATGTTCCTCCTGCAAGTACATCCTCAAAAATAGAAATATGCTCGTTTTTGTTTGCTTAGACAGTTTGAAAGCCCCTTTCAAGCCGCCCCGCTAGTTAAATGAGGTCTGAATGATAAAAAAGGAAAGAGACTGATGGAGTCAGGCAATTTGCGGATCAACGAGGTGAACAGTCCTCTAAGTGGAGGCGACAGACTGATGCTATAACATTGGCTTAAAGAGCAGGGGCTTCTGAGGTCAAGAAGCAGAAATTCATTTGCAAACTATTTCTCATTTGGGAAATAGTTTTGAGAAATAATTGTGTGTGAAATTCAAAAATGTGTTTACTCTCTTTGTGAGTTACAAACACCTTAAGGAGGCTGCCATGTGATGATGGCGAGTACACAGCGTATGTAAGAGACGACTCTTGTGACAGAATGATATTGACCTGTCTGCACCCTCCATGACCCTCCTGCAGCTTATTTTGTCAGTAGTTTCATACTGTACATGCTCGCGACGGTTTAGAAATCATTTTTATGCAAATTAATATTCCAAGGTGACTTGTGCTGGATGTGTCAGTGAGTTAATTAGGAACCATCAACTTGAAGTTGCTTTGACCTTTGTGAATATTTAGACAAACTGGCTGTGGCTGCAGAGTGCACAGGAAGTTGGTAATTTTTTGGTGTGGGAGATGTCACAGATGAGCTCTGAGCCGTTATTTGATTGGAGGCTGTATTTCCTGTTTGTATTAATGAGAAGTTAGAAGACTGTATTTACTGAAAGTTTGTGTTTTTTAGTCATACTGGAGAAAAAAAAGTCATGTCATAATCTTAACTCATAATGAACGGAAAGTGTTGTCGACTATAACTCCTGTTTTCTCATGTATTATTCTGCAGTCATGGCTGTAGAAGCTCTCAGACTGACAGTGCAATCAATAAGCGCAGCCAATTTTAATGCGCATGTAGTGTAAAAGTCGATGCGAGATGACATGTGTAATCTCCCAGGGAGGGTTTTTCTGCAGTTGTCTTCAAATGTTTGTTTAAACTTTGATAGGTGTTTGTGGCCCTCCCTCGCTCTCTTCCTCCCACCTCTCCACACCTCCCTCCCTCGCTCCCTCCCTCAAGCCTTCTGTAGCTCAGCGAGAGCAGAGGAACCGATGATGGAAAGCAATGTTCACCATGGCGTGCCTGTGTCAGAGTTCCTCCTCAGACATGGGAATGCAACCACATACTCATACACACTCTGAACGCGGAAACACACTCGCACACCCACTCACGCACAACACACAAAGCAAGCTCATGTAGATGGAAACAAACATGGAAAAACACGGAGGAACAAGCCGCTTGATATTCTTGGACTATATATAAACTACAGGCTGGAGGTGTATGTATGATTTGCCAGCATGTGCGGATATGTGTGTGCATGGACTGATTATGTGTGTGTGTGTTTTGTGTCCCTCATGATTTTGCTCACGGCCTCAGGTTGTCACTGAATACATCGTCCCCTCAGTATGATGCTCTCATCACTGGGGACCCTTGGTGTAAAGACTATGAGGCCTCACACATCCAGACTAGAGTAGATAAGGTTTGTGCATTGCCATGGGAACATACAGATCTATTACTTGATTTTGCATATCGGGAATCATCCACAGAATTTCAACAACTATAAAGGAAACTGGAAAAGGAAACTCGCAGAACAGCAGATCTGACAGTAGAGCGGAGCATATAATGTAATGAGCTTGAATTAGGTCACCCCCTCTCTCTCTTTTTCTCTCTCTCTCTCTCTCGGCCATGTTCATTGTCACTCTTCAGTATGTAATAAAGCTGAATAGTGTTACGTCTAACAAGTCTCCCCCTCTCCTCCCTCCCTAAGCATTAGACCAAGTGGGTACTCTGTCACTTTGCTGAAGAGGATAAACATGTTGGAGGAGGTTTTCACTGTGGTTTGTCACTTGTTCAGCCATTTTTCCACTGTGATACTTTTCCCGTTTACTGCTGTAAAGCACAAAGAGGATTTTGTATCAAATCCAATTTTGCATTAATGAAAATAAAATCGGCACAAACACAGATGACATATTAACAGCTGTGAACATCGCATTACACCACTGTGACAGTATTGCTTTTTTTTACTGGTTCGTTACTTCCTCGTAATTTCATTAAAGTTTCCTGTTGTTTAGTTCTAATTACAAGAAAAGTGAAGGCATACTTCGATTAGTTGTGTTGAGTTTATTATTGAGGTTATTTCTGATGAATTTCCATGACAGAAATTGCTCTATTGAATATTTATTCCTCATTCATTTATTTTGGAAACTTTATCCTTCATTTACCGTATGCTGGATTGTATGTTTGTTTGTAGACACATTTTACATCATCATCCTCATTAAGAGATTATTTGGAAATGAATTGGAAATAAATAAAGAATTAACCAACACAACAAACTGTACATAGGCCACAATTTTTTTTTTACGTTTTGATGAAAATGTTTAGTCAACTAAAACAACTTTGGTTTTGGTTGTCGCTGAAGTTACATTTCAAATTAAAAATTAAAGGAACAGTTCCACATTTTTAGAAATGAGCTCATTCGCTTCGGGCTGAAAGTTATGTAGGTACAGTAATGTACTGACCTCTGGGATTCCTGTCACCATGGTGAGGTTCCTTGGCAACTGGGCGACTCTAGGAAGTCACTGCATCCAGCTGCTGGTCATCAAGAAATACACTGTTTCACAAATCAGGGGCAGCATCCTTTCAAAGGCTGCATTTGAATACCGACTTCGTCCGGCAGCGGAACTAGGCTGTCCCATTTTGAAGGCTCCGTCAAATGCGGCCAAGAAAAGCAGCCTTTTTTTTCTTGGGCAACGAAGGCTCCAACGGGTGGATTCTTCGTGGCCCAATGTATCCCGAGATTCGCTGCGCTTTGTTAATGAAAATAATATGGCAGCAAACAACATCAACAGAGAGCCTGAGGATTACACTTTTAAATGTCAGTATCGGGTTTCAGAAAAAATGTAATGTGTTATCAAGGTTACTAGGCGTCAGGAGCTGCGCTTTGCGATGCGACGGTAAGGGTGGGCACAGCTGGTGACGCAAAGCGAAAATTCTCCACAGGCAAGACCTTCTCATTTCAGTTCAGCCTTCGTGGTCTACGACAGAAATGAAGGGCCACACCTTTGTGTACCACGTCCTCTGAGGGATGCGGCCCATGAATTGGGACACAGCCATGGATACAGAATGTAACGCCCTTTTGACACAACTTGATGTCTTCACGTTTTGGTTTGTGTATAAAATTAACAAAAAAAAAAATATAACATGTTTTTTAGGTGTTTTTTTTGTTTGTTTTTTAAAAATTTGGACAGAGTTAAATAAACTTTAGCTCCTGTTTGCAGTCCATATGCTAAGCTTAGCTAAGCGACTTCTGGCTCTAGCTTGGTATAGCTAAAGCTTAAATGTGAGAGTGGACCTTCTCTAACTCTTCTCTAACTTCTGGCAAGAAAGTGAATAAATGAATTTCCCAAAATGTCAAATCATTCCTTTAAAGCTTCACTCCCAATGGTTTGAATTGTGAGAACCTGATTAATGGTATTTTAAGCTCTATGTACAAACCCCTCCATCATCCCCAAACACCCTGTTTTGATCCATCTAGCATTATTCTCATTGTCGAAGTGTAATATTTAATCACCCAGATTTCTGCTCCCTGGAACTCATTTGTCTGTTGATGATGATTACTGATTGATGAAATGATTGTTGAGTCTAGAATTGCTCACCTTTGGAAATACAACACAATATACTGGGAAAACTAGTAACAAAAGGAAACAAGTTGAATGAATTAATATCATCAAGAATTGCATGATTCTTATTAGTTTTCTAATGTGTAAATCAACAAAAATGTAAAAGAAGTTTTCAGTTACAGATTTAGGGAAGCTTACTGTACAGTTGTACATTTTTTTTTTTATCTTTAGGGAACTTGGCAAAGGAGTTAGTGTGCTGTTTATTGGAGTATAAATGAATAATTAGCACGAGTGCATCTGTCTCATCTGTGCAGAATAACATGCTTTCTTTGATGTTTGCTATGTTTATCACCCCCTTTCCCGCCCCTGCTCTCAATCTCTCTCTCTCTCTCACACACACACATTCTGTTATGAATTTCTAATGCATCTTTATTATTTATTTTTAAACGGTTATGAAGGTCATATTTTATGCTTCATGGCTTGTGCTTTGCATACAGCTGGTAATTCAAATGGCTGAATGGTACTAACTTAAGTTATGCAGAGAGTCACACATATATAATTCCTCTCTTCCTACCTTCTGCTCCTCTAAGTGATGTTTTCTTCTTTTTTTTATCTGTCTTGCCACCTCTTGTGTTCTCCACTACTCTGCTCTTTTTCACCCCATATGCACCCCCCCCATCCCCACTCTCTCTCTCCCATCCTTGTTCAGTTCTGCTTCTTTTCCTCCACACATCGTTATTTTGTTTGATCGGTTTGTTTCTTTACCCTCCCACTATGCATACTGACACCGCTGAAGGGATCCCTCTCTCGCTCTGTATCTCTGTCATTGCTCTCTCTTTCCCCCTCTCTATCTGTCTTTCTCCTTATTTGTCTCCCTCCGTCTCTATCTCTACCTCCCTCCCTCCTTCCTTCCCTCCCCCCTCCCTCTCCCTCTCCCTCTCATCCTCTTCTCTCACTATCTCTCCACGCACACTTGATTCATTTTACACATTACGGAAGCATCCATCATTTTGCTCTGTGAAGGAAAAATCTCTCTCTCTTTTTTTTTTTATCCGTGACAACATTTTCCACTTTCTTTTTTTTCTTTTCTTTTTTTTTTTGCGGCTGTCTTTTCTCTCTCAACCCCTGCACTCTTCTGTGGATGCAATCCTAAAGCTGGAACCAATATGTTTTATTTCCAGCTGGTCATCATGGCAGGGACCGTTCTGTTGGCGTACTACTTTGAGTACACGGACACGTTCCCCGTGCACATCCAGGGCTTCTTCTGCTTCGACAAAGCCTACTCCAAGCCGTACCCAGGACCAGAGGACAACAGCAAGGCGCCGCCCGTCCTCGTCTACTCCCTCGTCACCGCCATCCCCACTGTGACGGTGAGTCTGTGTTCAACTTGTAAAATAAATAAATAAAGGTTCTTCCACAGGTGCTCATCACGCACATTCGCACACACACACACACATCTCACATGAAAAGAAATGAAAATCACCTACATGCATGCACACGCGATCGACTCAAAACATGTGAGACACACACAGACACACACATGGGGAGTTCCTCCTCATCTACACGTGGTGTTTGTGGATTGAAAGAGGGGAGAGAGGTGTGTAGGTGTGTATCCTCGTGGTCTCACTGCACTGTTTGTGTGGATGCGTTCTCTGGCATAACCATGGCAACGGGGCACTATATTTGTCCTCCATAGAGCAGTCAGAGATAGCTACAGTGTAGAGAGAGCCTGTCCTTATTTCAAGACTGCACAGCATTAGAACAGAGTAAAACATCAGGTCTGAATGGCTTCCCTTATTCATGCACAAGAAGAGGCACAGTTTCATTATCGCCACCGTCACTCCTCATCCAAGACTTAAAAATGCATATGGAAGCATCTTTAATAATTAAACATCTATATCGAATTATAATTTGTAGGTCATGAATTCTAGGCAGAATGCACATTGATGCAGCGAATCCGACCTCACTATTCAACTACTTTATTTTTGCCATTCATTGTGGTAACCCATGCATTTACACTAGCACTAAATCAGTTTTAAATGAGTATTGAAAGGGACAGTAATTGTTGTTATTAGTCTAGAATAAACTGAATTCCATTACAGCTGCCATAATTTCTTGTCGGTACAGTGGGACATTATTAATAATGAAACATAGCTTCACATCCTCATCAAAGCTCTGTCTCCATGACTGTCTGTCTTGTCCCCCAGGGCTTGTCTCTTTGATGTCCCATAGTTAAGTGGTGTTACGACATGGCTGCCTCTGAGCCACATATTATGGCAGCGTGCGTGTGCACACACACGTATACACGCACACGTATACACAAACACACACACACACACACACACACACACACCTAGGTACAGGCAGTCCTGGGTCATTTGCTGCTGTAGAGACAAAACTACCCCATTCCCCTCATCTATTACCCAATGACAATATAGATCTTTTTTACTCCTGTGTTGACAAGCATTATTGATAAAAGCAGCTACAATATTAGCATATTTGTAGATGATGTTTAGGGTGTTATTCTGAGATGTGTCTGTCAATATGGGTGATTTTGGATTACATTTTTGGACCACAGTTTGTGCTTGAAAGATTCACGTATCAATGTTTTTTTTTCTTTCTAGACCACATACGACTGATGCACTTTGTATGTGTTTGTTTGTATTTATTCTGTTTGCTGGTTTAGAGCCTAACATGCAGTAGAATGGACGGAGGCTGCAGGCACCAGGGTATGTTGAGCTGAGCAGAGTGGGAGCGGAGTGGCGTGATTTTGCCTGGAGTGTGAAGCGGCTTTTTTGAAAGTCAGAGCATCTGTGTTCTCTCTCGCTCCAAGATACTGCTCCATCCCACGGGCCTCTGTTCAGATACAATAAAGAGGCAGATATTCATCTCACTTTTCTCTCAAATTTGCCTCAGACTTTTAGCCACAAACAGAAATTGGACGAGTTCTTCGACTGACACTACAGACGTTTGCTGTCACAACATATATCGACTTTTTGTGTGTGTTTGCATTGTGTCTGTGTGTGTGTGTGTGTGTGTGTGTGTGTGTGTGTGTGTGTGTGTGACAGCTGAAACAGATTTTTAAACTTATCAGAAATTCTGCAGGTTTCTCTTATTTTTCCCCCAGCCCCTCTCTCTTTTTGCTGCTGTCTCCTTGTATAATGATGTGTAGGCAGACAACTATCTACCTGCAGCTTCTTAAAACATTTATTTTCAAAGGTGCTCTAGACATTTAGTGTTTGTACTTCCATTCAGTGGCAGTCAAGCACCAAAAGTCATTCTTTCATTAGACCCACGGTGCCTGGTAAACACTTATGTCCAAACTTCACCCCACCAATTCATAGTGCAGACAGGCTTTATGTTATCCTAACCAGAGACACCCCAGATGACATCACCAGGGTTACTTTCATACACTTGACAAAACTCCTTCCAGTGCCACAGAGGACATTATACGACTGTTTCCACAGAGTCCCTGTGACAAGTGAAATCAGTGGTGACCCTGTGAGCGTCTTTGCCTCAGTTTTAACCATCTTTAAGTGAATCAGTTAATTCTTTGTAGAGAATGCTGTGACCGCAAAGTTCACAAAACTGCTGCCCTGCCCCTACCTACCTAAGTTTACGGCATAAAGAGCACATTACACAGGTGTAGAGCTTTGTTCCTGAGTCACTGAGAGCTGTTGACCCCAAAGTACAAAATCAACAAAACAATTTGTTTACACACAAAATGAAGTGAGACATCGTCACAGGCATCACTCTGGATGCTGCTGCCATCTTTGCTGGAATCTCGAACATCATCTCAAAGATACCCTGTGGAGTTTTTTTTACCTCTGGTAGGACTATGGAGCTTTTTTATTTATTTATTTATTTTTTGAGTGGTTCCCTGTTTTGTTTGTCTCGTTCATGTGGATGACATGATACACAGTCCTTTCATACTATTTCACTGATCTACAAGTGGCAATGTGCCGACAAAGGCAGGGAAGAAGAAGACTGCTAGCCAGAAAACATGGATGTAAACTATGTAGGATTTAAGATACTTGAAACTTTGGCTTTGCAAATGTTTATGGTTATAGAAATATACTCACCACATTTGTTAGACCCCAAGGATACACTCTGTGCGTTTTTGGTATCAGTAACACAGTTAATAAAACCTTTTTTCAGTATTTAGATTCGTTCAAGTCATATCAGGGTTATATGACCACTTGTTATCACATGACTGAAGTCTGGTGCTTCGGTCATTTGATGACACAAAATTCATTTTCTGGAGAAGTAGGTAGTGGAACACAGTTCCAGCAATAGCTGTGTGTAAGTAAGTGTGATTATCACATTCACCAATGCAACAGTTTATGATTTTCATAGGTATCAGAAAAGGCCAAAAAAATTGGATTTTAATGTAATTGTGTTTAGGCTCATTAAAACAGAACCCACCATGTCCCTTTGGTCTCATGAAAAATCTGTGCTGAAAGTGACATTGTTGAAAAGTAGCGGTGATCGCTTTCATGAAACTGCAGGGCTTGAACAACTCATGCCACAGCGGAGCACAGTCGAGTATTGATGTGGTAACTAGATGAAAATAAGAGCAGAATGTGTGTGTGCGTGTGTGTGTGTGTGTGTGTGTGTGAGTGTGTGAGTGTGTGTGTGTGTGTGTGTGTGTGTGTGTGTGTGTGTGTGTGTGTGTGTGTGTGTGTGTGTGTGTGTGTGAAGAGGAAAAGAGAACGGAAGTGAGAGGTTGAGTGAAATAGAAGCACTTGTGTGGTGCTTGGCAAAAATGCTGTAAGTTTTAGTGCATCAGTGAAGGTAAGTGTGTGGGTGGATGACGCCGCACATCTTTTCCTCCAACGCCACTGAAAACAGGTTCTGTAAGTGGGAGTCCGTGTGTGTGTGTGTATGTGTGTGTGTCTGTGTGTTGTGTGCGTGTATGTGTGTGACTAGTGCTGGTATCTGAGTACTAGTCAGAGTGGCTACAGGCAGTCTCTATGAATCTGTAGCTAATTCCACACACACACACACACAAGCCTATATACATAGCCTATATACAATGCATGCACCACACCAGACACAGTACAGGTGACATTTCAGCACTCATGCTAATTATCATGCCAAGCTAGCTGAAAGAGTAAGTGCTATTTGACCCATTCGCTAACTATTTATGTGTGTGTGTGTGCTTGTGTGTGTGATCGTGTGTATTGTCAAATGGAGACTGTATATGTGATGCTGATTGCACACTACAACCCCCCCTGTCATTCAAAACAGTTAAAGTGTGACCAATCACAGGATCAAGTGGTAATTATAGGCTTAAAATACGTGTGTCATAGTGTGAGCCTCCACAGCACACGGAGGCTCATACTGTGATACACTTATGAGCACAAGCAAGAGGATATGAGGCCATGAATGAATGAAAGTTTTGGATGTATTCTCCACCTTTTTTATGTGGGTCAGAAGCACAATACCAAATACTTTTGCCCTGGAGAGCTTTGTTCTAATGCAGCTAAATATAAGCCTCTCAAACAGTACGGGAAGGCAAAGTGAAGGCGCTCTTTGAGAGGAGAGACAGTGAGAGTTCAAACTGCAACAAGCACATCACAATGAGAGAAAGAGTGAGACACAAGAGACAGAGGTACCGGAGAGAAAACAAGACAAAAACAAGACCCAAAAAGGAGACATAGAGCAGCTAAAGGATGAAGCTAGAGGAGGAGAGGAAAGAGGGAAGGGTTAAGAACAGAGTCTGTCCGATGCCATTCAGTTGCCGCCCGCTGCTCCAAGTTTGTTTGGTGCTGTCTGTTAAACCTTGGGAAGTGCCTTCATGCATAATTCAGCTCCATATGACAGAAAGATGGGGACTGGGGCAAACCATGGAGACAGACCATATCATCCAGTCATGCCAGAGTTTATTAAGTGAGAGCTCTTGATGCACAATACACTTGCGCTGTGCTGCTGTTGCTGTCATATCTTGAGAAACAGATGGTGGATGTAGTCAAAGCCACTTTGTGTTGGGACATTTTAATAGTTTATGCGGTCCAACCTCAGAGTGAAGAGATGAAGAGGGACAATGGCAGGATTAAAGCAGATGCAGATATGAATAAATGCAGGATGCTAAAGTCAGTGATTCTTTTTGCCTTGCAGAGGTCAAAGGTCAGGGTGACCTACAGAGCAGTATGCCTCAAGCTGGAAGGATATTTAAATAGGGAATTGTTTTTAGGACTGTTGTATGTTGTTTGTTGTAGTGACTTATCATTTTCCCCACATAGAAATGGCCAAACATAGATGACATTTGGATATGTTGCAACACTGGAGTTCGGCAGCTGAAAAAAACTTGTATCTAGGACATAAACTTAAGTAAAGGTAAGGTTTTTGATGGCTTTTTGCCAAATTTCCACATTCATAAAGATTAGATCAGATAGAATCAGATAGAAATCCAGAAGAAGAGGCAGAAAATCCACTAACAGCTTCGGGCAAAGCGGCCACCAGATGTTATATTTTCAGTACCTTCACTGTTGCTTTTCATCTCATACAGTTTCCTGTGCAATATATACTCGCATAACACTTATTCTGAGGGATGGTGAAAGGCATTTTGGGGAAAGAAATGTGCCCCCCCCCCCCCCCCAAAAAAAAAAAACCCTCATAAAATACAAATAATTGCCACATACAATAGCAATCTAAAAAAACAGGTCACAACAAATTTATTCAGAGAACATGTTTTGTGTATCCTGCAGTGGTTGCGGTTAAAAATGGATATGAAGAGAAAAAACTATTGCTTCTCATTCTGCAGAGCAGGGTTATATGAAACTCAGTGCACAACTAATTTGATCGCTATCGCCATCATAGATTCTCCAGTTCTCTGCGTTGCTTCAAAGATCAACACCGTTGCTAAAGGTTAAAGGTATGAATTCACATGCTAAGTTGAAACTCCCCCTCTATCTTCCCCTTCCCTGAGCGTGACAATTTCATTCAAATGAATTTGTTTAAAACCAAATTTAGCTGTTATAACTGTGTTGTCACTTTGAATTTTGCTTTTAGAGACATACCTCATCTCTAACCACAAGGCCGCGCTTCCTGCTGTGGTAACATGCAGCAATATGACAAAATCCAATCTTCTTGATTAGGTCTCAGAAATAAGATGGAAATGTCAAATCTAACTGTAACAAGCAACACATTTTTTTCTCTCCCTGTCATAAACACTTGGATGTGGAAATTGCTTTCCTTCTTAGTGACGTGATTCAAATGGTGGGAGGATGTAGGTGAGCCCTGCTACAGCGCAGTTCTCCTGTATTAAGATGGCTCCCACAATGCACCCTGACTGCTCAATTGTTATGCAAATGTAGAGCAAATTATGTTGTTCAGAATATCCAGGCTTTTCCTGTTCTTATTTTTTGCTGTTCACTATTCTATATTTACCTTCTGTTGTTATTGCAATCAGAGTTGTCATCTTTGACAAGCAACCCAGAAGAAATCTGCTCACACACACACACACAAACACACACACACACACCTTGTAAAGTAAGGCGGAAAAGCATCTTTATAGATTGTGAAACAGAAGAACTCGTGCAGCTCATTCGTGCAATCAGCCTTTTTTCAGAGTTGATTGCAATTGTCATCGGTCTTGTATCTTCTTACACATGCAGGGGTGCAAGCACAGACCCTTACGCACACACATCAGTCCAATGCCCATATATGCAAATGAGCCAGAAGTTTGTGTACTGTTTAAGCCTTAGGACAATCTTTCATGAATAATGGAGTGACAGGCACAAGAGGATTGGGGAGAACCATTGAGCAGGAGAAAAGATTTGGGCGTCAAACTGAAACTTCTTCATTGTTCTCTCGTCGTCCCAAACAATGGATTGTGTGAAGATCAGTTCCCCCTGATGATTTCCTCTTTAGGAAGGATGTAGGAGATAGGGAAATGGCCCAAATTCAGTGTAAGTGATTTTGGTGGTGATGAGAAATGAAGCTGCTGCTGTAAAAGTCAGTCAATGTAGACACTATTATGGAAACTTCATTTCAGCCCATTATTTGTTCTTGTGGCAGTGTTTACAGGTGTATGAATGAGAAAGAGACCAAGGCTAAGGACAGTACTTGACAGCATGCTTTACCACCCATCAAAATGTATGGTTATCTTAAACTCACCTGTGAACAGGAGCAGATTCTGTATATCTCTCTGGATTTGTAACCTAATTTGGGAGTTTTAGCAGCATAGCTAGAATTATTCTTCTTTCACGCTCCAGATATGATTTGGATTTGGATGTCATACCACAGTACATGCACACTGTAACAGTGTTTGCAAATGAAAACAGGGAATTAAGGTTAAAAGTTGCATGTAAAAGTTCATTTAAACAGGCAGTTTACCCAAGGGCATAACCCTTTTGTGGACAGCCTGAATTAAAACAATTACTGTGACTGAAGTACAGTAGAAAGGTTTGCTACAGGCAAACAAAGGGGCTAAGCAGGCAAATGGTCATAAGAGGCAGGCAGAGAGGAGGATGGCCTGGCACTGAGAACAAAAGCACAATAGTCTGGAAGGGAACAGAGGAAAAGTTTAGGGGAATGAGGGGCAGGTGTATACTGTGAGCTGGTGGAGAACAGGACACTGAGGAAAAAAGCTGAACAGTCGCTGGAGGGTGAAAGAATGGCAGGATGTCCCGTAGAAGAGGTTAGTGACAGGAAATTAGCAAAAATAATGAAACTAAATAAACATATCTTGTTTCTCTTGTTCTTAGTTCAGTAAGAGAGAAGCTTAAATACTTGAACAATTGCTGGTATAAGTGTATTGTTATTGTTAATATTATTATTACAAGTTCATTTAATATTCCTCTTTAAAAATGCCATATTTGATTGTATAATCTGTGTTGTGGGTTACCACCACCTTCTATCTATCTCTGTCTGTCTGTCTATCTGTGTCTACGTCTTCCTCTGTGTGTTTGTATGTTCAAAAGAGGGAGACAGAAAGTCAGAGACAGAGAGGACGGCAGATAGACAGATCAGCGTGTCGGCAGTCGTGCTTACGGAGCGGTGAAAAAAGGGCAGGGATAATAAGGGATAATCACAGCTTTATCCTGTCACTGCCAATCACAGCGGGATGAAGACAGCAGGCCATGTAGCCCCATGTCGATGCGCCTGACCAGCTCTGCGTTCCCACTGCGATAGCCTGTAAGACATGCTCTATCCCATAGATGAGAACCCTAATCCAGCCATACACTCACACCCTCACTCTGGCAGATTAGCTGCGAGGTCTCTTCCCACACTGATCCAAGGATCCCTCTGTTTCTACTTAAGAGGAAGCAGATGGAAAGAACGCAAGTTATAGGAGGACAAGGAGAATAGGAGGAGGTGGAGATAGAAACGGGGAGTAAGCAGGATAAGGACAGAGGAAAAAAAAAGAGGAAAATGCAAAGAGACAAGAAAATAAAGGAGGGAAAGCTGGATGAAGAGAAGAAGAACGGGGGCATACCTCAAACCACGGTTAAAACCTTACTGGGTGTAAACAGGATTTGAGCGGTGATGGGGGAGAAAGAGAGAGCAAAACGGAGGCAAGGAAGCACGATTTTATATTTGTGTCAGAGAAGAAAAATATAGAAATAAACACAGAAAAACAGAGAGTTGTTTCTGGTCGCCTCTCTCCTCCACAAAGACCTGGGAAAGCTGCCCAGCCATAAACGAAACACAGAATAAAAGCAGGGAGAGACTGAGGGAAGGAGATGGATGGAGAGAGTGTGGGTGATGATGAAGCTGAAGCAGCTAAATTGTCATGGTTACCATTGCTGGTGTGTGAGAAGGCTGCCTGCCTGCCTGCGTGTGTGAGTGTGTGTGTGTGTTTAAAGTAGAGCACTGAGCTTGCAATGTCAACAGATGTCATGTGATATTTGCAGAAGCTTCATGTAGACTGCGTAATCCTCGTGAAGGTTTTTGTGTTTCTTCTCACAATAAGCAGTGAAGAGCTGCTTTCTGTCAGCATTACATCATTTTTAGAAGGTAGGTAAGTGTGGAGGAAATCCACTGAAACACACATTATAAATACATAAACGCACAGATTTGGCATTTAACACTGAACTAGATACGATTCACTGTGCACCAGTTCATGGTGTAAATGCGTAGCTAAATTTAGTGTTATCAAACAACATCCCCAGGGTGTTAATGATGAAGACAAAATTACAAACACATCTGTAATAAAAAAAAAAAAAACACGGCATAAATTTCCACACTCCTCCCCCTTAAGCTTAAGTTGCTTTTTATATATTTTGACGTCAAACAGGCATTTAATGCTGCATCACTTGTCCCTGTTCTGATTGCTGTTATATTACTCATAGTACACAGTGTGTATATTATGCTTTTTCATAGACAGAGTGAAAGTGTGGATGTCTGTCCCTGAACATCTAGTGAACTTGAATATGTTCTGTTTGATGTCCTCTCTCAAGACACTTGTGTATTTCTTTTAGGAGCTGTAAAATTGAAAGTGATGGTTGACTGAACATCCAGGATACACAAAAAAAAATCTTCCAGCTTACAGTTCCTCTCTGTACAGTCAGAACTCATGATTAGATGCCTGTTGACTGCTCTATTTTCTCACTACTATTAGGTCTTCAACTGACTGTTTTTCTCTGATATGCTCTTGTGTGTTAGGATCACCTTTTCATCCTTTTCCTTTTTCACGTTTTTCTCCTTTTGATTCTCATTGTCAGCTTTTGTCAAATAGTTCCAACACCCTACAATCGACTGTCACCATGTCACAATAGGTAGAAACTCAAAGAAAGCCAATTAAGACTCACTCAACCTCTGGATTTTCTCCCGTCAGTCTCCCATTGGTGTGCTCCTCCCTGTGCCCCACTGTTCCCTGCACAGACATCCTTTCACCTTATCTGTTGTCAGTGTCAAGAGGTTGCACTTGAAAAACTCCAGAGCTGCTCCCGCCACTGATGGAAAAAGTCTCACTTAAAGCTTCTAGAGTACAGTACCTATTTTCTCAACAAAGTGATCTCTGCTCTGTGAGGCAGGAAAAGAAAATTCGTGTCAATCATTCGTCCGCCTTTTTCTCTTTTCTTTTGGTCATGTTCATCAACTCCCCCATTTTCTCTCTTTCTTCTCATTCCCCGGCCCCATCGCATCGCTTCCTCTCTATTCAGGTGTTTACATACAAGTCTGTCTGTATCTTACTATCTCCTGTGACTGTAGCTGAGATCTCTCTTTATCCCTCTGAATATCCTTGGATAAAAGAAATACAGGCTAAACAACAGAAATTGCCTCCAGAACACAGTCAATATCTTCTGAAAACTAATTGGCTGCCAAGTCTGACTTTCACCTTGTTCCAGTGGATTTCCAGTGGAAACCTTTATCTTCCACTAAGACTTTGGAAATTACAATTTGAAAGTTAACATTGAACCGTTTGGCAGGGCTCTGTCCTCTTTATACGATCACAAAACCTTGTCTTGCATATTAATATTTCATAATAAAAATGAAACATCTTTAAACTGGATGCATTTTTATTTCCCGAACCAAATAGCAACATCTTCTTCAGATGAATTCTAAGGTATCCCCTTAGGATAGTGAAGTGTCCTCATTTCAACCAAGTTCTGTCAACATCGCCTACTCAGTGTTTTAGTTCACAGTCTGGTGATTCATATGTTTTGCTGTTTCCTTTTATCAGGTAATTCAAACTAGGATCATGACACAATTTTGAGTTCGTACCTGTATTCTAAAAAGCCCTGGTTTCGAATGAGAGGCTTGAAGTATGCTGCACTACTCATAGTTGTTAAGTTGATTTAATTCCACGTTCTTGCGATATAAACTAAATATTTCAATGAAATGAGTTTCGGTGAGGGTAGAGAAACACTGGAAGGATAAAACTCACCTCCAACCCCGGCAGCCTCGCTGTTTATGACATCACGCCGACAGACAAAGAAGAGAAAAAAATATGTAACAAAAAATGTGACCATGCACTGTTTTAAGGCCTCAAAAACACCCTTTTAGATTGACCCTCAATCCTGACCACACAGTCTATGATCCTGACAGGACGTTGTCTAATGACGTACAGAGGGATGGCAGCAATCACCTCAATATGATCAGGCACACACTGACAGTCTGCAACACTCTAAACCTCAAAATATCCACTGAACCTCAAAAATACCTCAAAAAATGACCCCACCATCCTCCCCTCCATTAGAGGCAGCCATTTACTTTGGAAGCAGTGGAAATCAGTTGTGTTTTGTGTTTCAGGATCCCTGAATGTCAGTCCATCTCTTCTTCATCCTCACAATTCTGGCTTGTTTCCCAGACGCTCTCTACTTTTTGTCAGATCCTCTTGCCTCTTAATAATTTTTCTTCCACACACAAACTCATACATTATTACTATTTGTTTATTTGTTTATTTTCTCCTCACCTTTTTTCATTAACTTTCTGTTAGGGAATATGACCCTTTATTTGTAGACCTTTCAGACCTTTTTTTCACTCCGTGCTTCCCAGCCAGGTGTATATTGTTTGCTCATATTGAATTTGTGTAATTTCACTTCCTTTTGTTTGCTAACATGCCAGTATGGGTGTCCTTGTGCTTGTATAGTTGTTGTCTAAATGACAATGACAAAAAGATAATGACATGAGTTGCAGGTGCTGTGTTGTAAATGTCAAATGGCATTCACTGTTGATGTCCCTGTGTGTGATTTCTGCTGAAATGAAGCTGTGGCCTGCGTAACAGCCGTCAGACAGAGGGCCACACTGCTGTTTTTGAGGCAAGATGGTATTTTAAGGTCATGTTTGATTTTAAACAGGCTGATCACTCAGTGTTTCAATGTTATAAACTGTCAGATAATACACAAAACTATGTGTTTTAGGTATTTGCTATACATTAGCTAACTTTCTTTTTTTTTAATGATATATATATATACATATCAGCACATCTATACGATTGTATGATAGAAGGGGTGCATGATTCAGAAAATCTCGATTTGATTGGATTTAGAAAAAATGGGTAATATGTATTTATGATGGTCACAGGATTAGTGCTATTTTTTTACCCTATGACGTGCACCTGCACATGCACCATTCATTTCCATCTTGTTTCAAAGGTTATGGAAGCACTGTTACCACGGTGGCAGGTTTACATACATTAGTAAACTATGATCACATGATCAAATGTTTGACTGACTTTATGAGCAGCTTCATCATGTTGAGAATATGATGCAGCAGTCGGCCAAACATCCAGCTAAGTAGTGTTAGACACCGCAGATACCATAGATGTAGAAGGTTGTAATTAGCGTGGAATCAAGCAGCATAGGTGAATGAACACAAGTACTCAGTGTTTTGAATGATTTCATTTACTTGTGTCGACCAAATGAAGCGACATTGGAGACATCCATTCAGGGAAACAGTTGCAGTGCAGGCAGAGGTCCAGCAAAGCTAATAGGCTAGGCGATGAAAACGTAGCTGAGCTAGCTTTCATTTCCAGCAGCCCTGTGGAAGCAGCACAAGCTGTCCAGGTTTAACAAGTTGACTTTGTCATGTTTCTTTGGCGATGCATCACAAATAAAGAAACGTCAGAAGAATGAGTGATGAATGAAAGGATGTTTTCTGCCTTTTCATGTTTACTAATTAACGATTTAATTCACTGTGCAGCTGTCCTTCATGTGTTACTCTATTCATGATTGACGTTTGGAAATCAATTAACACCTTAAATATAAATATGACGACTTTGGCCATTTCAGTTGTTTTTAGTAATGACTGGATCTTTAAGCGCTTAAAAATGTGTATAACATGGGTCTTATCGAGTTCCTTCTTCCCCTCGAGATTATAAAATCCCAAATGTGCCCAAACGCTTGCCTTCATGAAGATGGAGCAGGTTGAAGTACTTTTTCCTTATTGCTCACTACACTTTCTTCTTGCTCACACCAAAGAGGAAAATCTGGGCAGAAACCAATACGACACCATCTATAGGTTTGCCGAGTTAAACTCATGTCAGGAAACAATGTAAACCAATGCTGTTACAGTACAAGACAAAAAAATAGTAATTGATTTTCTGGAATTTATGAATCGATTCTGAATCGGTAGAGACAGAGTCACAATTCTAATGTGAATAGATTTTTTTGCACACCACTATATGTTAGCATAAACGCTGTGGCTGCAATAATCGCTAACATCAGTAGTCCTCGGTTTATATCTGAAGCTTTAAAATGTACATGATCAAAACTGAAAAAAGGCCACAACCAAAGATTTAAAACTGTATTAATGTTTTTAATGAATATTTTTGGCCATTTGTGGGCAGCACAACAAGCTGTAAACACGACATTGGAATATTATCCCTGGTGATAATAGATGTTTTGAACAACATGTTAGCAAGTGGTTGCCTGTTTATTCATCCAGCAGATACACAGCAACATTAGCTTTCATTTGAAGTCATGTCTCTGCTTACCTGGCGAATGTACGTCCAATATTCCCTCTCTTTTAGCTCTGGTTTTGGTCTCCACCAAATCCTGAGGGAAATATCTGACTGTTTAGCTGACAAATGCTCTACTATGCTCACCAGCTAATCACTAACTTTGTTTGTGTTTTTTTCTGGGCAAGTAGCAACAGCTGCAGAGCAGTAGGAGTGACCCAAACACTAATGTTGCGGGCTGTAAAAACCAACAGTTAGCTGAAAGATGCTGAAACGCTCTGCAGAGCAGATGGGAACCGCAGAGTCAGATGACAATTCTTTGTGGGTTTCTCACTACAAGCGTTACATATTACATAAAGTCATTTTATCCATTGTTAATACAAAAATATTGATTAGTGCAGCTTTAAATACTGAGTGTGATGCAGTGTGTATTCTGCGGTCCAGGACATGTATGGTAAAATCAGAACTTTCCAGTGACACATTAGTGAGATTTGTTATCTTTGTTATTCAATGTTATTCATTGTCTGTTAAACTTTACTAAAATGGTTCAGATGACATGTAAAAGTGTGCATGAACAATATGAATCCAGGACATTTCTTTAATATAAAACTTGAGCTTCCAGTCCAGCCGTCCTTCATTCTGTCGGCTGTTATTTTAATATCAAATAAACCACAGAGCTTCCATAAAACATCTGTTAAATATCTGCAAGTTTTGCACTAATAAAAGATCAAGAGATTGCTTTTGTATTCTTTTTATTAATATTGATTAGTAAACAGAGACTTCTGAAATACAAGCTGCTGGAGAGAACCAAGGTTATCTCTAAGATGTGTGCTATCAATACATTTTTATATTTTTTCTATTACAGACCTTTTATTGCGATTAAAGTGGATGTTCAGTAAAGCAGCAGGAAGTAACCTTTCAGTGAGATCAGTATGAAAAGGGATTAGTATTGACAATTTTGAATACAGGGCTGTTGGTGAAATGTAGCATGTACCAACTCAGTGGGAACCCATCATCATTGAATATCGATGTGAACACTGTGAACACATTAGCTTGGGGGTAGTTGAAAAAAGTAATTGAGCAAATGATAAAGGGGTGGACATGGCAACGGCTTCACTAATGGGGACGTAGACTTCATTCTCCATCACAGCGTGGAGCAGGGAGAGAGAAAAAAGTAACAGGACCATTCAGTGTCCGTGCTGCTGCGTTATACACGATTCAACACGAGCTGTAAAATGATGATGAACAGTGCTGCCGTCACACTGGAAATGAATAATTCATCCAAATGTAAACCCTCAAATGTATGTTTAGGAAGCCATTTTCCACACCAGGAGCTTCTGTATCACTAACAAATGTCTAGATATGCACATCAGAAAACGCTTCGCCCCCTCTGTTCCCGCATGCCCTTCAGTCTCTCAGAACTCGATTCCTTTGGTTTGATGTTGTCTTCAAGGAATCAGCTGGCTCATTTTTGAAAATATCCGTCAAAAGTATGGAGATAGGGCAATGTAGGTAGACAGAATGTAAAAGACCTTTCTAAAGGAGTTAATGTTCTCAGAACCGCTATCCATATATACTAACTGTGTATGTTGCCTGAAATGATAGTACATTAATTAGACATTAATTGGTAAATTGTAATAATTAACAATAGATGTCACAGTTATTATTTCCCAAATTTAGCTGAACTTTAAAAATTGGCTCAAGTCTTCAGTGCCATAAAGACAAACGGATCTCACAGCAGATTCAGATATTACTATTCATTTCCTTTTCTTATTTTCAGCATCACTAGGTTTATGTTTTGCCCATGGTGTATGTATGTGCGTGTGCTGCAGCCATTTAGTGCATGTGGGCTTGTTGTGGCTACAGCAGCTACGATCGTTACGCATCCTGCTGCCCTGAAGATGTGTCTTCCCTTTTGAAGTTATGCTAGTGGCAATGTTTGTATTGTGTGCATCTTTCCTTTTCTTTTTAATGCACACACCACTTAAATCATCAAGCTTCCTCGGAAGGCTTTTTTTTAAAATATGGCCCCATCGCAGAGACAGCTGCTTAAACCAATTTGGCAAGTTCAGAATAAGCCTTTGATAGTTTTTATTTATGTTGCAATCAACCTCTTTTCTTTAATCTGTAATCTCAGTTTGGCTGCTGTCTCCTCCACTCTTCATCCCCTTCACATTCACGTCACACGAGTAACTCCCATAAATACATCAGGACAGTAAAGTTTATTCAGAGTTTTAACATAAGCTAGACTGAGAGCAACACACCAATCTTATGTCACAGTTAGCCTTACGCGTACAAAGATACTCTCTTCTGATGGTCATCTTCTGAGTCTTTTCACAGTGTTGCTTCCTGAGTATGTAATCATCTCACTACACATGTTTCCGTCCGCAAACCACAGATGCTCAGATTCATTTTTACACCACAATAAATCCAGTTCAAAAGAAATGAGGGAACGCTGTTTTCAATTCCTGCAACAGCCTCTCTGAAAATCAGAGGGCCATGGCAAATGTGTGTTTCAAGGAAAGCTTAAAAAATGCAGCCCCTTTGTAGTATTGCCAGCTCGGTGGATTTCACTGTGGCCGTAGTTCTAACAGAGACGGGGCTCAACAGGTTTGAGCACCGCACTGAAATTTACAGATACTCCGTGGGCCAGCTAGGACCACTTTTCACTGCGTTATATATGACCATCGTGGAGTAAGTTAGCATCTCTGTCTTTTGAAGGAGGGGATGAATGAACACACAAGTTTCTCCCTATCATGGCAGGATGAAATCTGTGATGTGGATGCTTTCATGGTGGAATGCAATGAGTCCCTGTCTAAGAGAAGTTAAACAGAAAAGAAAAGAAAAGAAAAGAAAAGAAAGACTGACCCGTGAAAAGACAGAAAGAAAAAATTAGATTTTGACTGAGGCTGTATGCTTTTTTTGCACTGGACCAGGCTACACCAATCAGCTTCCAAAGCTGGATTTACTCTTTGTACTGTTATATTGTAGTGCACAATGACTGTCCGCTGTTCCAATCTTGCCATTACATTGTTGTAAGGGCTCAGGAATATTTAACAGATTTTTTCTTTTCAAGTATTGCATACTCATTTTAACCTAAATACCAAAACACTATTCCAGAGCCTAACAATACAGCATAATGAGCACTGCTGCTGGCATCTACTGTGAGGCAGTCTTAAGGCTTTCAGTAGTGCTTTTGGTGGGAGTATGGAGTCATTTTAATCATGGGCAGTGGGTGACGTGATTCTCAAGCAGCCTAGAGGTAAAAAAAAAAAAGAAAAAGAGCTACATATAATCCAGCTGTCTAATCGCTGGCGCCCACCGGCTCTGCCAAAGTGCCTGCAGCAAGGTACCAAACCTCCACCAGCTCTAGGCGTGATGATTTATGGCTGACCCCTCCGCAAAAACCTCCCTGCAGAAATAAATAAATCATCATCAAATGTGTGTGTGCTTGGTGAGGATAATGTTGAGGCAGGTCCAAGACTTGTCTCATGTGACATTTTCTGAAGAAGTTGAAGCCAACATATGATAATGTTCAAGTTTAGCAAGACTTCAAACATAATTTTTTTCTTTCTCCATAGGATTTCTTTGGAAGGTTTGCTGAGCTTTAGCAGCATCACCCTGTTTCATTTTCATTGTTACACACAGTGTCAACCTCAAACCTCTCCTTTAATGGTTGACCTTTGCTCACAACACTAATTTGACATGTTCTCACAGCAAAAATGGCTGCCGGTCATTGGTCAACAGTGTCATGTGATTGTGTTTTCTCTTAAGTGTATCCTTTTTATTCCGGTCCTTCCAACAAATCTTCTTTCACTGCAACTTGCTGCTTCTCTGTCTTACATAGATGTCAAGTCAGACCAGCGTTACTTTTGAAATCAGTTTGACCCAGCTCAGTTTAGTTTGGACTTGGCTACTGTCAATCACCAAGCAGGTGAGGTTCAAAACACCAGGACTGCTGTGAAAGTGAACAGAAAAAACTGTTTTCACCGTGAATGTACGTGAAAGAACCAAAAAACATTTCAATGTACGGATCCCCGATTTTTGCAGCTGTTACCTGTCATCTATGAGTGAGATCAGCCGACATGTTGTTTTGTTTTGTTTTGTCACGTGCCAGTGCATTGAACAGGGTGGAAGGCAGGACTACACTACACAGCAGTGCTTCTCTCAGCCTCAGCCGCCAGAGTATTAACCACAGGTGATGGGTGACTAGAAGCATTAATTCTGATCTACCGGTTCCCATATTTTTTTATGATAATGAAGATAATGATCGGCGGCCGAACAGTCCATAATGCACACTGCTGATCACTTATACTCCCTTTATTAACAGTGTTTCAGTTTTGCATGACGAAGGTCAGGGGACCAAAATGAGGGATAGTGAGTGTGCAGTGAGCAGGGTTTTACGGTTCTTTCAAGGTTAGAGTTTAAATCCACTGCACCCGTCCATAAGTGGAGTGGTGCATAGCTTTGCAACACTCAAGGTCATGACATAATTTATGGAGACACACAAGCCCCACTACTCCCAGTGAACCTTCCATTGGTGGTTCTGAATCTGGAACTTCAATTCTAGAGTAAGCCTCAGCCTTCATCTGTCACACTGAGTGCAGTTAGCTTTGGTGCATTAGCATCGTCCCACGCTCCTGACTATGGGCCATGTATATTGTATGAGTATGTAACCTACATCTGTCCCTGATCACACAGGTGTAGTGTGCAGGGTTGAAAGGTGTCCAGGAAGGTGTTTTGTGGTGTTTAGTCAATTTATTCCGCTGTCGGAAGAGATCAGAGTCCTGCTGATTTCACTTGGTGTTTAAATTCTTAAAACTGCTTCTAAAATGGCTGCCAGAGGCTTGGGGGTGTGTGCTCTTCAAATCGGTGTTCAAAATGTGTTAAGGGGTGTAACAGTAAAACTATAATGGAGGTTTTATTAAGGTCTGAGCAGGGTGGTGTAAAACATTAGCTAATACATTTCAAGTATTTCATGGAAGATATGTTTAATTTATGTTATCTGGCAAACCCAACGTTCACTTTTGAGGTTGTTAACCTGCATAACGTTATTAATTAAAGTAAAGTCATGGTTTTATGGAGCTTCAATAAAAGTTGTACGGAGATAAAGAGAAACAGAGAGTTAGCGAATCTATAAATGAGACTTTGAGGTTGAGAAACTCCCACTGCTGAGAGTGAGTGGGAGGTGTTAATGTTGGGGTTTACTAATGCAGCATAATCATCCCAGTGGTGAGGGAAATTTAAAGAAGCTGGCCAAGGAAAAATGTCATTGTTGCAAGGCTGTGAGAGGAAAGCTCATGAATAATTTTGCAAAGTATCTTATTTAACTGACAGAATATTCAGTGGAGCTGATCAATCCTTAACTTCACAGTTTTTGCTTTCTGTTTGTGGTTTCTCTCTCTTTCTGTGTCCCAGATTCTAATCGGGGAAGTGACCAGTTTCTTTGTGAAGACAGAGGGAGCCCAGGAGAAGACCATAGTGACCGCTGACTGCTGCTATTTCAACCCTCTCCTCCGTAGGATCGTACGTTTTCTGGGTCAGTCAACGTCCTAAAGATCAGAGGTTCTTCAGCTTTGACTAATACAGCCTCTGTACTCTGGAGTCAAGGCTCATTAAGACTTGCACCAGCACTCCTCTGTCATGCAGGATGTGGACTGGGCAGAAAGAGCTCTTGTCTTTAGTTTGGGGGCCGTGGACTAATTTCCTTTGCTTTTCTCTTTATGTCCTGTTCTGTTGATGTTCTGTGACCTTTTTCATCATGTCGTGTAGCCTGTATTTATTCAAGTTATGAATCTTTTAAAGTGACACGCTGAAGTTAAGAAGCAAAAAAGCAAGGGCTATGTCTGTCTGGCCTTTCACTCCCACACAGGCAGCAGTCAGCGTACCCATTTTAATTCCCATCTGAGTTTCTTTCGCCACTCTCATTGATTCTTTTTTGAGTCACATATGCACACACTCCCTCTCTCTCTCTCTCTCTCTCTCTCTCACTTCCTCTCTTTTACACACAGGTGTCTACTCCTTTGGCCTCTTCACCACCACCATCTTTGCCAATGCTGGTCAAGTGGTGACAGGAAACCAGACCCCTCATTTCCTGTCTGCCTGCAAGCCAAACTACACAGCTCTGGGCTGCCAGTCTCCCCTGCATTATATCACAGAGCGTCGAGCCTGCACAGGAAACCCATACCTGGTGGCGTCCGCCCGAAAATCCTTCCCTTCCAAAGACGCAGCTCTCAGCTTTTATTCAGCCATCTACACAGTGGTAGGAAACGAGTTTGGGGCAGTGGGTGAAGGTGGCTGGCTGACATCTGTCTGGTCTGGTTAGGTCATGCTGTTGGAAAGCATAATACTATATATATATATATATATAATACTGAATTTAAACTTCTATAAAGTAGATTATTGATAAGGTCAGGTAACAATATAGACATTAAAAAAAGCACTTTATAATTATTGATTTTCTCCACATATGGTGGTACGTACATACTTTTAAAATGATTTTTTTCTGTGTGTGATCATCATCAGTGAATCTTAACACAAATGACCACTTTATTTTCTTAGATTTTTTTCTTTAATTTGGCAATGATCTGTTTTTAGATCTTTAACCAACAGAGTTTTTTATTTCCCAAGGTAAATGTGTGCATGTAAGGCTTCTCAACAAAGTCATCCTAATACACTTTTCTGGTTTAAACATTTACTGCAGCTATGATTTAAGTATCGCTGATAAAAAAAACTTTTATAAAACCTTTGTTCTTTTTTTAATTGCATTGCCATGTTTCTGTCATTGTAAAGAAATGATGGCGGTGTGTTATGGCGCTGTCTGCTGTGCCTCATCAGACCACTCGGCAGCTCTAAAATCACTGCAGAGTGCGGCCTCTTGTGGCTAAATTCAAGCTGTTCAGCCTATTAGGTTGTTCAAGCTGTCGCACAGTTTGAATGGTCTCAGCTGACTGACAACCGGTGGATTCAGCACCTGGTTCAGCTCACATGAAAAAAATGAACACAACATTTCTTATTTCAAGTATATTTCTATCCTCCAGATGTACGTCACCCTGGTTTTCCGGACCAAAGGGACCCGTCTGACCAAGCCCACCCTGTGCCTGGTGTTGCTGTCTCTGGCGGTGCTGGTGGGAGTGGTGAGGGTGACCGAACACAGGAACCACTGGAACGACGTCCTGGCTGGGTTTGTCACCGGAGGGGCCATCGCTGCCTTCTTGGTGAGAAGGAGAGGAGGGAGGGAGGAGAGGAGTGGTGAGGGAAAGGAGGTTGGAAGAAGAGATAGATAAAATTTCAGGGATCAGAAAAAAAAAGTTATGAGAGCAGGAAGAGATAGTGGTAGATGGGTGGAAAAGGGAAGAGAGACAGGAGGGAAACACTAGAGAGAAGGATTAGTATGATGATGGGAGAAAAATGCAAAGAGAGAGCAGTGTTGGAGTAATATGGGGAGCAGGAGAGATGGTGGGAGGATGGACTGACGATTAAGGCGAACTGGAGATGAAATAGCCTTACTGCCTGTGTGATAGAGGACACACACACACACACGCACGCGCTGTTACAACTATGAATGCGAATGGATTGAACTGAAAGCGCATTCGAATAGTCTCATTTAGTCTTGGACCTTTTGGCCTAAGTCAATTTTCCAGAAAAAAAACAACTTCTAGGAACGGTGTTAACTTTGGAGATCAAAGTGCTGCCTGTGGTTCATCCTGAAGACTATAGCTTCCTTTCAGTGCTTCCTCCCACAATTCATTCTTCCTCTCGCTCTCTTTTATCTCTGTCTCTCTCCCTCTCGTACTGTAAGTGCCCTCTTCAGTATCTGTTTCCATGCACTCTCCGAGCAGTTCACACAACAGAAAATCATCCATCTCTGTGGTGCAGTGGAGCGAATCTCTCCCCTCTTTTTTCATTTTACCTCCGCTCTATGCTCTTCATCAGGTGTCATGTGTGATCAACAATTTTCAGCCAACCCAAATAGCAGTGGCGACTCCTCCTCCTGCACAGCGTCCAGAGCCCTCCATCGGGCTCCCTCTCCTCAGCCTGCCCCGTGTGGAGAGTCCACTCGAAAAGTTAAGTGGCCTCCAGGTAAGGGAGTGGGGGACATTGATAAAATAGTTTAAATGATTAATAGTATATGTGTGCATGTGATTGTTTTAATGGGAGGGTTTGGCAAGGCAAATATTTATATTGAAATATGTTGTCTGAATGTTTCCTACGCACTTCTCTCTGTCCGATATCTGTTGTGTGCACCCTCTCTCTTCTCTAGACATCGTCATTCTGCAGTCTTGTCTCGTACCGTTTCAGTCAAGTCGAGTTTATCTTCTCTATTCCTTCAGGTTTCTCCCAAATGTTTTCAAATGTTTTCTACTCTTTCCTTCCCTCCTTCTCTCTCTCCTAAACTTCGCTCTTTCTTTTTCACAACCTGTTAGGCTCCAGGGCTACCGTATTCTGAGATCACATGACCATCAGCCAATCCCTTCCCCCGCCCCTCCCGATGTTCTCCTCCCCTCACGGCGTTGCCTCACCAGCGCAGTCTAGACCTGCCCTCTGAATGCCCCCCACCCTGCCCCGCCCACCCCAACGGACGACATCCTCTCCGACGAGTCAAATCAACCCAGGTGTGAAGGTCCACCAGTAACAGGAACCGGGACAGCGACATGTGCACATGGCGAGCCTGGCTGAAACCTGTCATCCGCTAAGGACCAATAGGAGATGGAGACTTGTCCTTCTGTCCTGTTCTTCCCTGTTTGTCCTCCGAGATGGCCTCCCTTTTCTTTTGGGTGTAAAAGACCCAATGAAAGACTTGCCAAAGCCAGAGCTGTTGAAGCAATACTGTGTCCTACTCCCCTGTCCTTTTTTTCCTCAACAGTGACTTTGAAGACTGTTGGCTGGTGAAAACTTGATAAAACACTTCATCAAAAAAAAAAAAAAAACTCAGCTGAGCTGAGGGTTTGGGGATGGAAGAAAATCCCAGTCACATGTGGATCGTCCTCAAAAGACCATTTTCTAACACTCAGGACAATTAAAAAAAACACAGGACAAGATTAAAAACAAAGACCTTTATGTAATGAACATGCAGGTACCATCGAGTAGTATGGTACAGAATTGTTCCTGTCCTAAAAAACGAACAAGAGACGCTGTCAAAGAGGAAAGCACTTTTGTCAGTTATAGCACAGGTGAACCAATTTAGTGTTCAGGAA